>NW_004567110.1:7372316-7375197 GCF_000260355.1 Condylura cristata | reverse complement strand
CCAATGACAGTTTGCTATGTATGATACTATAAACCAGTTATACTATAAAGGAAGTTGTTCATTCACCTCTTCCTAGTGAGATCCAAATGGAAATCCTCATGAGAGACTAGAGGCTATGAAGTAACTTCACAAAGAGTTTTGCATGCACACCTTAACTAGAAAGAATGTTGAAGTGCTTTAATGTTGTTTAATTTAAATGCATAGGCTATCTTCCTAGACAAAAAGAATAAATTTCACTTAATGGAACAATATAAACTTTTTAAAAAGTTGCTTATGAAAAAAGAACACTGAGAATGTGTTAAAAGACACGTGTACTAGGGTAATAACTACACTAAGACGGTGGTCAGTAACTCAAAGACAGATTTTTATTTGGATGATATTTTCAAGGATGACCAACTAGCTGTCTTGAAAGATCAAGACTGTATCTCAGGCCAGTTGTCACCCTGACACATACAGTAATGGAATCTGGCACACCCACCTCAAAGGTTACCAACCCCAGGGTACATATTTTGACTACTGCTTCAACATACTGCACTATAAATAAAAAGCATTAGATCAGTTAGATGTAATTAACCACATTCACAGTTAATACAGGAAGTCCCAATTATTTTCAAAATGTTTCCACTCTTGATTCTCAGACCTCAACCCACTTACCCAACAGCAACAGAGAACTAACTGCAGCGATCCAGAATATTGTACATTTCCATGTTTGTAAACCCATGTACAGTTTATCCCAATGCACGGTATAAATGAAGCTGACTTCCCTGTACTTTTAAAAGTGACTTGGTTAATATGTTTTATACTACCAGAACACATAAAAATATTTAAATCGAAACAAGTTCAAAAGTAAGAATCTTAAGAAAGGTCGTTTTCAAATTAGTATTTGCAATGTTTGTTTACAGAAAATGGCTGGAAGAGAGGGCTGAGAAAATCCTAACTGATACAATAGTCTTGCCACGTAAAATAATGAAAAATTACTAATTCAAACTTCTCACCAACTAATTATGTAGTCTCTTACTCCCCTCAATCTACACTGTCTGCCATCTAAAGGAAATGAAGCCTTACTTTAAAGTTATCTACTTAACTAACATTACTTTGTGTTTCAGAATTTTAAGGACTCTGGCTTGACAGAAATAAAAGTACTCTCATACCTTGTAATGTAAGGTGGTTTTCTCATATTTCACTTTAAAGTCCCTGAAATTCTTTAAAAAACACCTAGGATTTTTTCAAATAACATGCCTGAACATGTTAGTCATTACTTTTTGAATACTTTATTAGTTACCAACTTACAACCAAAAAATTTCATCACCAAGGTCATTGCACATGTTTGTACCCCCACCAAAAAAGGAAAAAAAAAAAAGAACACCAATAATATATGTTGTGTTCTTTTAAAGTCAACTTTATTTCAGTGTAATTTGCATATAGTGGGTAACAATTCTCCAAAGGTCTGTCTTTTTTTGAATGTGCTGAAAGAAGGACGAACAGCGAACAGTGCTGGACTTTATTTTTCAAGTGTGCATAGCAAACAGCATTGAAAGATAAAAACAGCTTCTTTCTCTAGAGCAAAGCATGCTTACTGTGCAGTGCAATAAATATAATGTATCCCTCCAGAGCAACCAGCAGACACTCCCTGATCATTATAAAAGATTTGGGTTCACTATTGGTAGGAATGAAACAGTGCAGAAACTGTATAGTAATAGTATAGTATAGTAATTCCTCAAAAAAAAATTAAGAGAAATATCGTATGATCCAACTATCCCACTTCTGAGTATCTATCCAAAAAATACGAAAACACATTCAAGTAGATAATGCGCCCTGATGTGCTTCTCAGTATTCCTGACAGTAGCTAAGACCTGGAGACCAGTGCCCACCAATGGATTAAGTGGGGAAAGAAGATGCTGTTTATACACAGGCAAAATGCTGTCAGCATACAAAGATGAAATCCCGCCATTTGCAACACAGACAGCCTACAGGTATTATGCTTAGTGAAATTAGTCAAAGAATGTATGATTTTACTCATTATGTGGTAGGCAAAAAAAAAAAAAATTAAAGTGGATAAACAAAACAAAATGAAGATTTTAGACAACAAGAACAAATAGTGCTTACCAAAAGGGAAGGAGGTTTGGGTAACTCTGGTCAAAGGAGTCAGCTGCACGGTGACACATGGAAACTAAATTTCTGTTGGGCAACATAATGCCGTCTACGCACATGGTGATTTATAAGGCTATTATTATCTGAAACCTGTATTATGTCATAAATCAGCAATACTGCAAATTTTAAAAAGTGGGGTTCCCGAAGCAAAGAGCTTTTCTCCAATAATGTAACCCACTGCGCGTGCAATTATTACCTGGCGTTCTCATATCACCTGGGGGAGGATGGAGGGTCAAGAAACAGCACAGAGATTGTCATTACTTAAGAGTACTAAGCCACCCTTCACTTCTGATCTTCGTGTCTTCTGCCAGCACCCCATGGAAGTACAGCAAGATGACTTGCTTCGCTGGAAGGGTGAGAGCTCAGACTGTTATGGCTCTAGGCAGTCTTGGAAATAAGGATGGGATAGTGATAGAGTCGTGACTTTCTAGAAGAGCGGATAAAGCCTGAGATCAAGTCCTGGATAATGAGAAAACACAATGGAGTCCAAGAGTGATCCTAATGATGGGGACAGAAAAAGGGACAATCAGGGTCCCCACTCTCCTACCTGCTAATGAACAAATTTGAATCAATACTAAGAAACAGGGAGGTGAAAAGTGGGACTAAACTCCAACAATGGAATATTACTCAGCAACCAAAAAAAACAAACACATGTCTTTTGCAGCAACTTGGATGGAGCTGGAAAAGATCATGCTTAGTGAGATAAGCCAGAGAGAGAAAGAAAAATACC
>NW_004567110.1:7366985-7371991 GCF_000260355.1 Condylura cristata | reverse complement strand
AAAAAAAAAAACTCAGACACCAAAGTGGTGACCTGATTGCTGCTCACTCACCTCTGTACTGGCAGAGGGAGAGGTCACCACAGTGGGCAACAAGCCTCACACCTCCGAGGCTGTGTAAGTGATGGCCCTACTGCCAATACAGAGCTAAGATGGATCCAAGGCTTTAAGGTCCCTTAGTCCACTACGAGGGGTGGCCACACAGCAGTGTGCACAGTCCCACTACTGACAGAGCTGCTCTCTGCCTCTACACATCTTCAGCCCCTGACTTCTACCCCCAAACTTCTCTGCTTTACCGTAGAAAATAGTGATAGAGCTGAGGCCTCGCTGACCTCCAAGGAGTGAAGATCACACATACCTTTCTGAGGTTGCCGAGGTAACTTTAAAGAGGAATTCAAAATGTTAAGGCTCTTTTTGATATTAGGCACCCAGATCATTACCCCATGTGGTCTCATGGAAGGAAGAGGCAGCAATAAGGTCTGGGCAGTGAGGACAAGAAAGGAAGGTGACTTATGGGTGGGGCGGGCTCCTTAAGCCAACTCAATGTCCTGTCATCACTGCCTCTATCTCCCAACACAGTGTAGGAACTGAATTGTTATATGGTCATCTCCCATCCTGCATGTAGCAGAGGAAATCCTCCCTACGACGAGCTACATGAGAGAAGTGCTAGCATCTTGAGGTGCCACAACCCCAGTGACCACCCTGAGGTATATGCTCCTGCAACTCATGGTTTTACTGACAGGAGCCTCTGACAAAGAGGAAGCCCCAACCTGGAGGCACCCTGGGGTTTGGGCCTCTGCCTCAACTGACAGCTACCAGGCATAATCCAGAAGCAGGTATTAGCTTGCTTCTGGGTTCCGGTGGAAAATGAAATTTCTCAATCATGAAAGTCTCTTGAATCTCCAGTCTGATGTTCCTACTTTGGAGTGGATTCACTCATATCCAATGACTAACAACATGGAGAGTCAACTGAAGATGCACATTTGAGTATAAAAGTAACTTTGCCTTGGTCCCTACAACATCTCAATTTTCACTGAGTCCTTCAGGGGAAACTCTACCAATGGGAACAAAGATAGTGGTTCAATGGTGCCCACATCCAATAAATCATCACGTCTTACAAATTTAACATCATCCCTCCACTGTTAATAACTGGGTACTGATCACTATCAAGTCTTTCCTATACTTTGGCAACAGCCTTTGAACTTGCCTCCCTATATTCAGTCTTCACCTTCAATCAGTTTCTAAGTGTCAGAATGATTTTTGAGTAGTTTGCTATCTCCACTTAAAATATTTTAATGATTTCTTTATTGCCTTCACTCCAAATTAATCTGAACTCGTTAACTGGGCTATGCAGGCAGCTCACTCATGACCTACCACTTTCATACATTTTACATTCTACATGCTTGACTTAAATTAATAACCAGTAATTTGAATTATCACAGAACACACCTCTTTATGATTGGAAAAAGTGTTCTAGACAGTGAAGTGTCTCTTTCAGAGCAGGAGTTAATATATATTAGACATAATTCACCAGCCAGAATGCATCAAGTCGAGCTTATTTGAAAGACAGAAAATAACTGAACAGGGTTGAAAGCTTCACAGTGTCCCATACACTAGAGAACAGCTGAGCATCATCTTTACAAAATAAATTAAATAGCTACAAAATGTATCTTTGCATTAGGGCTTTCATTTAAACAAAATCACCCAATATCTTTGAAAACAGCCATTCTCACCCCCAGTACTGCTATCATGATGTGTCACCAGAAATGTGTACATTTAAAGAGTCAAAATTCTAAGAATGATTTCCTTGTTAAAAAGTTTTATGACGGTCACGCAGCTGCATTCCAGTATCTGTGCATGGGTGGGAAGGGGGTGAGACTACAGCTAGTGGGCAGGAAATTATCATCTTACACATGCTTACTAGAGAGTAGACATTTTCCGCCCTGTATAGCAACTGAAAAAAAATTCAAGATTTGCTGTGTAAAGTATGCCTTCTAAATATAGTCTATAAAATAAAAAACCTCAAACTGGTAGTCTGAAGCAGAACTTAGTAAAGACTACAAGTTATAGAGGCCTGGATACAAATGTCAGCCCTCCTCATCCTACATAGAACTCTTGGTCAAGTTACTCGAGCAATGAGTCTTGTCTTTCCTAATGTTAACCAAGAACTAACCCATACCTAGTAGGGTTGTCATAAAACTAACCTAGAGCATTTGTTAAGTAGCAGATACTCCGATCTGAACACAGTAATTAACCGCCAAGAACTAGCTCTTCCACTGAGCTGCACTGTCACTTTAGTCACATCCCTAATCCCTAAGGTGAAAATACTAACACCTACCTGGGGTTGTGGAAAAATTAAACCTCTTCCAACATTGCTTATAAGCAGTAAATGCTACGTTGTTCAATACTTTAACATTGTCAGCATTACCACCACTGAAATATTAAGTAACCACTATCACTTTATTGGATTGTTGCTGCTCTATGAAAAAATATTCCTTGAAAAATTATTCGCATGATCATACTATAAAATGAAAGCACTCATCCAAATGTTTTATGCTGACCTTTAGAAACTTTAAATGCATAAGGAATTATCTGACTTGACTACTGCTCATAAGTGCTGACAAGAAACATATTAGACATTTCAACAAATCCACTCAATAATGGATAAAATGATACATATATTATAATTTCTCCCCAAAGATCTCACAGTAGTTGAAATAATCAAGTACAGTAATCCTCAAAATATACAAGCTACCTGAGAAAACTGCAACTGAGAAAAATGAAAAACTTTTGTCAAATATTTTATCACACAGTTACAAAATAATGTTATAGTCAAACACTCTTTAGTCTTGTCATTCATTGAATTATTCAAAACATTTAGTGAGTATCTACTGCCTATCGGGCAGGCACTGTGCCAAATTCTAGTATAGTTAAAAAAGAGAAACCAAAAATAATAGTGGGTGTGCCACTAACAATATAATGAAATATTTTCAAGTATCATAATTTTGTTTTCCTTAAACAGTGCAAGAGAAAATTACAGGCTTCAACAACTGAGTGCATCAATACTTAATGAGTTAAGTAACCTCACATAAGCGACAATCCAGTATTTTCCCCAAGGAGACTGACTGAGTAAAATGAAATAATCTTCCTCTATACTCCACATTCAATTACTTACTAAGTAACAATAATGGCAATTTCAAGCATGAGTCAAATAATCTCAATGTACATTTAATATATAATTTTTACCCATCTGGGAGAATGTTCAGAGAAATTTTCATGTTGATTATGTTAAATGTCACTTGTAACCTATCAAAAACAAACTTCATTCACAGTTTTACTCAGCATCTCAAATATATTTTTGCTTGGGGACAAGTGGAACCAGTATGTCAATTAACAACTTGATCAACAACTTTCTTAAAAGAAAAAAAAAGTAGCCTTTATCCAACTATCAAATAGATTAAGTTCCTTCTATACATCCCACAGCATTTTACAAAGCAAATGCTTCCTCTGAACTACATGACTGCAACGTTTTAAGGAATTTCAAGAAAATATTATCTAGCAAAATTTATGTGTCAAAAACAAAAAGCACTGGACAATGAGTTGAGAAATCTTACAGCCATAGTGATTACCCAAAATCTAAACAGGGACAGTCAAGTGTTGTTATGATACCTTAGTTCCCCCAGAAAGAGCTATTAGAAAATGCTATTAAAATTGATAGCAACTATATCATACTGATAAACAGGGCACAGTAGTTCAGGACTAAGAACCTTCCCTGGAGCTCACATTCATAATGAATGTCACATGGGGGAAAAAAACACTGTCATTTCATTTTATGGCTACCAATCAAGCAGTTTTAGCTAACTGCAACGCTCCAGTACTATCAAACTGTTCTAAACACAAAGTTTCTGTTCCTATTATTAAAAAGCAATTAAAGGAGTAAAAGGATGGATGTATCTTTCCCGAGGTACATTAGCCAAAGATGATTTGCAGTGAGTCCCTGAACACGCAAGTGATTGAAATTCCTTTAGCTATATAAAACACGCCTCTGGAATGTCAGTCTGCCACACTGCAAGACTATTAAGACAAAAATCAACTGACATTTCTACCTAAAGATTAAACAGTGGAAAAGATGGTTAAGCTCAATAAATTTAAAGAGGGGAGTGTAAACAAATTCCAAAAATCTTTGTCTTATCCAGAATGGCACTTAGGAGAACAGCAAGAATTCGAGCATTTCATCAGTATTCCGCACACCAGGGGACACTCTGCAACTGTTGTTGACAGAGGAGCCTAGAAAAAGCCTCCACAATAAACAGTTTTTACAGGTAATGTTGCAAATCAATCACCGTGCCTGGCAAAGAAGAATCTGGAGGAGTAGAAACAGTAACAAATTCTGCCAAATTCTACATTCAAAGAAAATGAATCCATCGCAAATACTCCTCCAGAAAGAAAGAGGGATAGTGTTTGGTTAAGGCCCAGAACTGGCACGAGGAAAACACACGCACACAGTGCAACTGCCGCTTCCACTAGTTTGACAGTCATAAATTTGGGTAATTACAGTAGAAATTGTGTATTTTGGAAACACACTAAAAAACCACACCCTCGCGCTGAGAAACTGGACTTTAAATGCTGGGGATTAAAAGGTCAACGCTGCTAGTAAATTGGAGGCTCACCGCGCAGGTGGAAGGGGCGAGGGGCGCAATCCAGACCCCAGCTCCCACGCGGTGGCCAGAGGCTGGGAGTCCAGGCGCGGCGCGGCGCGGCACGGTGCGAGGGAGAAGGGGGTGTGGATCTGAGGGCCAGCGGCGCGAGCGCGAGGGGGGACGGTGAGGTGGGCGCGGGGGTGCGATGGGTGCGATGGAGGCGGGGGCGAACGTCGCCGCGGGAAACGAGCCGGGGAGCCCGGGCGCCCCAGGTCCCGGGCGGAGCCTGGGGGAGCGGCGAGCACGCGCGCGGTGGGGCGAGTGGGAGGACGGCGAAGAAAGGGGCTCCGAATGAATGAGCGCGGGGCC
>NW_004567110.1:7342332-7366595 GCF_000260355.1 Condylura cristata | reverse complement strand
CCCCTTCGGCCGCCGCCTCCCCTTCCTCCTCGTCGCTGGCGGCCGCAGTGGCGGTGGTGGCCCCGGCGGGGGTCGGGGGTGTCCCCGGCGGCTCCAAGCGGGGAGGGCAAGTGACCCGGATGTACAGGGTAACGGCGAGGAGGGGGAGGAGGGAATGCCAGGAAGTGAGGGCGCCGCGGACCTGTCCGGCCCTGCGCATGCGCCGCGCGCCCGCCCCGCAAGGTAAATCCTCAGCCTTCCTGCCCCGCCCCCTCCCCACGCCTCCCCCTCAGGGGGCGGGGCGAGGCCGGAGACAGGTGGTCAGGCGGGCGCCCCCGGGAGAGGAAGGGGGCGCGGCCACCCCCTCAGGGCCCTCGCCCTACTTAAAGGGCCAGCACCTTCGCCCCGAGGTGGCTCCTGGATGGGTGGGGGGTCCGGCAGCCCTCTCAGCTCGCAGAGAGGACACTAAGGCCCACAGGCGGCGGCGACCTGCCGCAGGTCCGCGAGCTCAGAAATGAGCAGAACTCAGGACTGGAAGACCAGGCCACTGGGCTGCGCCCACTGCCCCCTGCTCCGGGGAGGGCTGCGTTGGGGGACTTGGCTTTACCCCTTGGCAAGGTACTGAGCTCACTCTCCGGGGACTCCGACGGGCCCCAGAGGAAAGCAGCACCGCTATCGCCTGCGATGGTATCGCGGAGACGCCCTTGGGAGGTGTTAAATGATCAGAAATCAGGTATTACTTCCCTATTCCCGTTTCATTCTTCAAATATAAATGTACAGACCAAAACAGAAAATCCCAACTAGCTAACTCATCCTAATCTTGTTATGAGAGTCAGATTTTTTCATACAAGTGTACGCAATTGCAATGTTACCTCTCCAGGGAGGGTATTTTCAGTTTGACAGCTGAGTAGATCATCAGTATGCAAGTAAATTGTTCTCAACATTTGGGGGGCAAGAGCCCTACTGAAAAAAAATCCCATGAAAAATTATGGTTTTCCTCTCTCAGGGAAAGGCTCACATGCACACAGATCTGCATATAATGTCAGGGGTTTTATGGTTCCAGGGTGCCTAACTGTGAAACCCTGTTCTAGTCAAATAGGTGAGAGCCCACCTCCGCACAACAACATCCAGGTTAGTTTGAACGCCTGTGATTATGGGACGTAGGCTACTGATTACAACTGCCAGCGTCTAACAGGTGATGAACCTCTTTCTTTGACACCAAGCAGAAATCTGATGCCCAGTAATTTTCATCCACTGGTGCTAATTTTATCTTGGGAATACCATAGGCACACCATACAAGCCAGGCGTTGCTTACAATTCAGGAAAGAAAGCAGTCCAGGGATTGCTCCACAAAATAGGAGGAGTCTTGTAGGAAGAGTGGACTGTCCCTTCTGGGGCCTTGAGAACATCCCAAGAACACAGGAGTAAAGCTCTATCTCTGCCCCATGGGGGCAAGACAGCAAGACAGAGAACAAGATCCTGAGAGAAATGCCCAATTCATTCTTACATAATCCTTTCTTCATTATTCTGAATGTAATCACATTTCAACTGAGGTCAATGAGTTAAAAGTTTTACACTGAAAAAAACAAGCAGTTTTTTTTTTCATGCTTACATAAAAGTAGGCTGCCCATGGCAATTTAATCATCACGACCAGGGAGTGGTTTTTTAAGTCCTTACTATGTGCCCTTGCATTTCCTCTTGCTTTTTCAGCCACCTATCACCACTCTCATTGCTAAATAAGGAAACTGAGGCTCAGTATGAGAGAGATCCAGATTCAAACCCAACTGAATCATTTTGCCTGTTTCTCCATTTGCATACCTTGACTCTGTCCACTTTTGTAAAATGCTAGATCCTGTTACTTTCTTTTTTTCTAAAGATTATTTATTTGTTCATACAGAACTGGGGTACAGGGGCAGTGAGAGGATTCACCAGAGACAGAGCCGGAGCAGAACAGACCGACTGAGGAAGTACACTGCTGAGGGGAGCAGCAGGTGGGCCAGGAGAGGTCTTCCGCCACGTGGATAGCCTCCAGGGCGGGGATTGAACTCATGCTGAAGTGGCGTTAGCTTCTTAATGCTGCGCTTTAACCCTCTGCACCACCAGGGAGGGCCCCTGTTACTTTCTTTAAATGCTGTTTTCTTTGAGCTCTTTATTACTAACTCAGCTGTAGAAATTGAGTAAAAGACTCTTATTGTTTCGTTCTTCAGTGAACTCAATCAACACATACTGCTACCTTTTTGTAATGTCCTAGGAGCTGTGCTGAGGGTGTAGGGTGGAGAAGAGTAAAATATGGGATGAGAGAGGCTCAGAAGCGAGCGAGGGAAGAAGGGCTGTCACCTCCTGGTCTGCTGTAGTTCAGGAGGGCTGAGGAGCCCAGTCTTCTGAGGTGGCTGTGGGGTGGAAGACAATGGGGCCTTTGAGCTTGATCCTGAAGACAGGGTGTATTGGGGTGGGGGTGGGGGAATAGGGAAAAGACCAAGAAGAAAAGGCACCTGGGCAGAGAAAGGGGAGTTCGTCACATGCTGGGGTGCAATGGAGACATGAAACTGGAAAGACTCATGCCTGGAGCTAAGGAGACATGAAACTGGAAAGACTCATGCCTGGAGCTAAGGAGTCTGACATTGCCTCTTGAAGTTAACAAGCTAGTAGGAGCTTCTCTTAGGATGTAGGTGAAGGGTGCTGGGAAAGTGTGGCCTGGAGGCCAGGGGAGCTGCAACTCTCCCGGGAGGGGCTTCAGGAACTTTCTTGCAAGTAACAAGAGACATAATCAGATGTGTTGTACAATAAGATCACTCTAACCACGGTGTCCAGTATGGACAATGTTGGGAGAGCGAATGGAAATCAGCAGACCAGTGAAGAGCTGTGGGGTCCAGACCACAGATGATGGGAGTCTGCTGTAGCAAAGTGAAGAGGAAGAAGGAGCACCAGGGAAAAGATACATACTGATGTAGAATCTGTAGGAGTTTTTCACTAGGTGAGTCTGGAGCTAGAGAGAAGCTTCACCGACTACAGTCATACAGGTCATACAGTACAGTATCTTTGAACAGTCATGTACAAAAATAGTGGTGACAGGTACCATGTACCCCACCTATAGAGTAGGCAAGACGAGTATAATTACCCTCAGTGGCACAGGAAAAGGAAATCACCTTTCAACACATTTCTCGAAAATTATCCCCATCATTGAGATCTCGTGACAGACTAGTTGGTGACACCATTCGATTCTAAAATTTTTTCTGATTCTCGGTCCAGTTCTCATCCAGCCTTTATCCACGTCAAAGCACACTGCTTCCACTGGTATCTTTAGTTAGATGCAACTATTGGCTAACATGGTTCCTTAGTTGTACAGTCACATTCATCATTTTAATGGCTGCAGAATATTTCACCACGTTGAAATAGCTCCGCTTCTTGCTGTTTTTAAGGTTTGTGCCCTGCCAACCTGGTTGACCCTAAATTCATTTTGCTCTGGGCATTTTGCAAGAGATGTGTTAAGGAAAGAAAGAGAAGATGTAAGTGAAGGGTGCTGAAAAAGTGTGGCCTGGAAGCCACGGGAGCTGCAACTCTCCCGGGAGGGGCTTCGGGAACGTTCTTGCAAGTAACAACTGCAGAGCTGTGAAAAGAAATCTATCAACCACAGAATTCTGATATCTAGTCCTACTCTATGCAAGCTGGTGCTCGGGTCTGGCCTCTTCACTCACTCAGCAACGCTGTAACCTCCTCAGAACCCCAAATTTAGCCAGGCCAGGGTCTGAAACCCTTTGTACAATCTAACACACATCAGTCAAACTCTCAGAGCCTCCAATCCCCCAAAATTGTTTGCAGGGTTAAGTCAGATCAAATCTGTGAAATGCCTGCGACAGAACTAAGCATCAATCAAGTTCAACTACCGTCTTCAGTTGAGCTCCCTCCTCTTCAGTTGAGCTCCCTCCGCCTGCTTCTTTGACTCCCACTGTTTCCTTGAATTGCTGAGCAAACCCTCAGAGGCACAGGCCTGACCCTGCCAGAGTGAACTAGGACCACTTGTTTCATTTTGAACCTTCCATTTCCCAGTTACCAAGTGGGCTTAAGAAACCACATCAGAGGAGTGTGACAAAGCGCTCAAATACCGTACAGGAAAATATGCTCAAGTCCCAGAGCACTAAGTCTTGATGACTATTTACTGCTGTGACAGCCATTGTTGTCTTTGTTTCTCCCCACTTGAGCTCCGCCTGGGTTGCCGGGATGTAATTATTGGGTCAAAGGATCTGGATGCTGGTATAGTTCTAGTCGTATTGCCCAAGACAGGGCTGCCGACTGGAAAACAGATGCTCCATATAGGTACCGAGAGTAATGAGCCCCCTCTGGCTAGTCTCTATTCAATCCAGCACACAGGGGCTTTCACCGACAGCTTCCCTCCTCTCAGCAGGACACAGGAATACTAAACTCTGAGGAAAGTCTCTTGCGGTCCCAACGTTTCCAGCACAGGGAGGGGTTTGAGGCTCCAGAGCCAGGCCATAAGCGCTGAGGTGAATGAATGCAGAAGAGGACAGGGCGGCCCCAGGCAGGACTGGAAGCTTGTCCGGCCTGCAAGGTGGCATCTGAGCTGCTGGTGGAAAAGAACCAAAGTACAAAGCCAACACTTCCAAAGCACAAAGCCCAACACAGCTCACTTCTGTCATCTAGCAAAACATTAACCCATCTCTCAGGGGCCATAAACTGTTCTTCCCCAGTGCTACAAGGTCTGTCTAGGAGCCTCGCACTCGCTGCCAAAGAGAACGCATGTCTCACTGGTGGGCAGCTCCAGGTCGACTTCACCTGGCCCTGGAGCGGCCTCCATGAAGCAAGAGGCACTGACCACTTGGCCGTCCTTCCTTGCACCTCCCGTCCTGTTCCCAGTCTTCAGGGTCAGGGTCCCCTTCTCAAAGGACACTCCCCACACTTCCCACAGCCAACCCCCCTCGGTGGCTCCTACTTTATCTGAGTGCTTCTCCTCCATTGCACTTGCCACAACCTGCAGTTATTTTTATTTGTGAGCTTAAAAGTATTTTAACTCAGAAAAATCTCTCGCTGAAACATCAGCTCAGTGCAGGCAGCAGCCCGACTGTCTTCCCCACCTCATGCCTATGTCCCAGTCTGCCGCCCCCAGGAGACCTTCCATGCATAGTTGCTTGATGGGGTCAAGAAGAGGCGCTTCTGGCTCTGGTACCTTTCATGGCTCTGATTATATGAGTAGTGCATGTTAGTGGCAAAAAAAAATTGAAAATATAGATGAGGAAGGGAAATATGAACACTCAGGATTCCACCTCCCACGCCACGTGGTTCTCCTTCCTGGACATGTACACAAGCGAGGAACCTAAACCCGTCAAACTGATCCTCGCAATGAACTGTCATCTGCTGTGTGGCATCTCATGAGGGGTCTCTGTCATCTCTCCTCAGTGCAGGTCCTTCAGTCACCTCATGGCTAAAGACCCCAGGAGACCCCACCAAGCAGCTCCACCACGCAGCATGCCGCAAGCCTCCCTCCCCTCCAGGGAGGTTTCCACGGTGTCACGGAAGGTAAAGTGTTTGAATACGGCATTTCCCTCTTGACAAGCTTCCCAGTTTTCCCCCTCTGTGTTTGTATTGCTTTAGGACAGTATTTCTGCAGAACTGTTCTCCCCACCGCCCATTCACCACCTGGAGTTATTAGAGAAGCAAAATTGTTTGCAGCCGGAAAAGCTCAAGTATGACGAAGCAAGGACGATGATGCCTCGGAGTTCAATTTGGGAATCTGTGCTGATACAGGCGACAGAAATAAAGAGGCTGTTGGCTTGCCAAGACTCTAGTCATACTGAGAGGAGACTTTCTGCTCACCTTCTGTCCCGCTCCCAGCCCTGCCCCAAGGCAAAGTTTCTCCCGGAGAGATAGCAGGTCCAGGCTGGCATGCTGTATAGCACTTTGCAGCCTGAAGCCCGTGACCCCACTCAGCCTCTCAGGCTGCAGAAAATGTAGAGGGCACATTCAGGGTGCTGTCCTTTTCCACAAGCTCTTTCAGCCCACAGTGTGGTTCTATAGCACAAAGGACTGCCCACTGGGCATTTCCAGCTCTGACAGGTGCACCCCTTCCTGGAAGGGTCTGCCACATCCACCTGGTGAAGTGTCTCCACCCCAGCAGGATGACTCAGCATTCCAGAGTGCCCAACCTAAGGTCATGAGTGGTACACCTTTGTACTCCTGTGTTTCTAGAAGTTTCTTCTAGAAGCTTTAGTTCCTCTCTTGCATTTAAGCCTGTGCCTACCCATCCACCCCCTTTGGAGACCCAGGAGGGTTGGAGGCATCAATATCTTGACAGTGGGAAGGAGAGATACCCCCACCACCACCACCACCACTTCCCTCCACGCCCCTCCCCCTCACAGGCATGGCAGGGGCCCCAGGAGGAGGGGACAAGAAGGCATAAAATCAGAGATAGAAGGGAGGGAAATGGCTGGGTGGGCCTCCATTTCTGGGCCTCACCCCACTGTGACTCAGAAACTCTGACAGATTAAACTCCACAGTTCCACCCATCTTATATGGCAGCCCATGGCGTCAGAGCAAATTCTTATCTATAAAAAAAAAAATAAAAAATAAAAAACCCTATTGGCATTGAGGGTCACTCATTTATCCAGGCCATTTAAAAAAGACTTTGAGTTTGGTGTGAAATATAGAGACGACAGAAGGAGCTGTTACCCCAACACCTCGGATGGCAAGCCGGTCTCTGCTGGTTTTGAACAAAATCACTTCCACCATTTGATCACTCAATCTTTGCGACGACATCGTGTGAGACATTTTATAACTCCCACTTTCAGGTAGGAAACTGAGGGATTTAAAGTGTCTTGTTGGGGGTCACAAAACCACTGAGAGACAAGCCAGGTCTTAGTTCTGCTTGCTTCACGCCTGCTCATTTCTCTCTCCAAACATTCACTAAATCACCGAGTGCCCAAACTCTATCTAAAACATCCGACTACTCAACTGTCAAATACACACAAACCACCAAATCCACTTACTATGAAGATTAACTGTAATGACACGTGAAACATATGAAATTGCCAACCCTCGGCCCTTTTACCTAAAAACTACAACCACATACAGTTAACATCAATGTTCTTGGCACACTCTTCATGTTACTTAATGTCCATTTCAGATTATCTGTGCTGGCTTTTAAAATAGGCTGTTTCAACATGCCAGCTGGGAAGGGTATAGACCAAGGTCATTCTGTAGACCCAGACCTAGTTAGAATTCCTTCATCTTCTCACCAGTAAAAAATCAGGAAGTGAAGGTATTATGGCTTGAAAATGGTTTCTTCAAAATTATTTCAAGTAAAGTACCTGGCACAATGTCGAGCAAATGAAACAGTAGTCCTTTTTTAAATCGATGCTGTTACCGTTAACATGCTAATTTCATTAAGGTGGTTTTGTATGAAACTGCCCAATATAGCATTATTTATAGTAAAAACTAGAAGGCAAGTAAATTTTCCACCATCAGCCTAGTAGGGTTCTGAAGGAACTGTCTTCAGAGTTCATGAAAACCAATTTAATTAATATTGAAGAACGCTTGCTTCTCCACGCGGGCCTTTATGATCTTGGGCGGTTCTTTGCTTTGCATCTGACTCCTCATCTCAAAAACGAAGGATTTCTAAGCCCTCTCCAGATTTGAAAATTATAGTCCTAAATTCCTAAAGAAATTATCATCAAATAATATCAAAGATAATTTATATAGTACGGAGAAAGAAAGCAGCATGAGAAAATATTTCCTAAATTAACACTCTCAACATTTAACCCTACAGTTTTCCCCAAAACAGTGACCACTGTGTAACAGAATTTGCATTATGTTTATGGTCTCTCCAGGAGCCAGGCAGAAGTGCTTTGAAAAGACTTATGGCTGCTCTGTTCACTAGAGCTGTGTGTTAAGCCCTAGAACCACGCCTAGCACCTGAAGCTCAGTTAACACTTGGTGATTGAACATTGTGGATATTACATTTAAAAAGCACATTATAGGGATCCTCTCTGGTGGTGTAGCAGGTTAAAGCGCAGCACTAAGAAGCTAAAGCCACTTCCACATGAGTTCGATCCCTGCCTGCCCCGGAGTTGACCACATGGCAGGCAGACCTCTCCTGACCTGCCCGCTGCTCCCCTCAGCAGTGGATTTCGTCGATCTGCCTATTCTGCTCCCCACTCTGTCTCTGGTGGGTCCTCTGACCCTCCGCATCTCTAGCCTGTACCACAGTTCTGTATGCATAAATCTTTAAAAAAAAAAAAAGCACATTATAAAAATGAATATATAGTAGAATGCCATTAATATGAAATATGTTCCTCATAGGGAAATGATAGGTAGGATCAGAGAAGTTAAAATCCAAGGATGACAGAATAAGTACAGTTAAATAATTGTATTTTCCTCTCAACGTCTGAAAAAGTTTTGTTGATTCTAAAAGGGGCACTGGAAATGGAAGGTGTGTGGACAAGAGGAAAATGGCAGAAATGACCCAGGCCGTGAACCTGACCGTCAGAAAAAGGGCCAGATGGACCGGAGCAAATATGACTCTAGGAATGGAAACAGTTAGACCAGCAGAAAGAAAACCAGGTACAAACGCAGAAAAGAGGAACCAATTTACACTAAACTTTTGCTGACAAGCTAATACCTATTAAACTGTTCCCAGGGGCTAGAATTTTCCCACTAATTGCCTCCATCCACAGGAGCCTGGGTGGATTTGCAGAGGGGCCTGTTGCTTCTCCTGCCAACCCCAGCCTTCTTTGGATCTGCTGCTGGGGGTGCGGGAGAGACCAGCCACGTGGGAGGCTAACTGGGGAGCTCTTAGCCTTTTCATTAACCAGCTGAGCCACAATTCTTCAGGGATCATACTGGGCTGGGAGTGGGGGCAGGAAGCTCTTGAGGACAGCGAGGCTCCTCCCCCCACTCCCCCAGGGAGTGAAGGAATAGCAGGTGCGCTGTCTTGCTACCTTGTCTTGCTACACACACAGCAACATCCACCTGCCAATGGAGAGGTAAGGACACCCAGCCTGGAAAACCGAAAAATAATTCCCTTTGGCTCTGGGAGTGAGCAGAGGAGGAGCCTGTGGGGAAGATGTCTTGGGAAGGCCTATACTGAGTTTTATCACCAGGACCCTAGCGCTGCTCATGGGGACCCCCTGGGCCCCGCTCCTGGTGCCAGTCTGCTCCGCCGTCAGGATTGCCTCCAGTTCTTAACGCCTCCATCCCACCGTGCATTTGCCACTTGTACGCCCAGGTCAGGTCCCCGCTGCGGGAGTTTTGGGGGCCCTGTGCTTTTCGCTCACAGCACCAACATGACTGTAGTCACGTGGAGATCTCTGCAATTCCTTGAACACCAGGAGCTCAAGGGCAGAGGCCAGGCAGCTCGCAACCCACTGTGTCCCCAGGGCTCACACAGAGCCTGGTACCCTGCTTGGCACCCTGCCTGGCACCAGGCAGGCACTCCAACAGCTGCAGCTGGCCAAAAAGATGGCATCAGTCCAGGCCCGGGCCCTTCATCCTCCTGGGAAGTCCCGACCTGGCAACAACCCAGGAGCCAAGTGATCAGATAAGCTGCCGGAGGAGGTCAGATTTAAACTCTACCCAGAGTAGCCAAAACGACGATAAAGACACACACTGGCTGTGTATTCACCTAACTGAAACACAGAGCTGGAGACAGAACAATGGGCAGTAAGCCAGATATCACCTAAGTGCACAGAAAGAGTTGAGGGTCTCATAGTTTTGAGTTCTGAGGCTTCAAAAGATACTTCACAAGGCTTGAAAGGAAAAAGAAAAAAGAAAAAAAACAAACCAAAAATGAAACCTTTCCAAGAGACAACCAGTATGGTCCAAGTTCAGCAGCTAGCTGGCTCACTGGCCTCCTCTCTCACAGGCTGGTGCTGGCCTCAGGTTAGGACACTGGCTTTATGAGCAGACGCCCCTCAAAACACAGTCTGGATGCAGCGGATGGGCCACCGGCTCAGTGTAACGTCTGTGGCACGCATGACTCTATTTCTTAGCATTTTTCTTGACAAGGCCACATGGACGAATGAGCGCCTGCACCAGAGTTTCTCAATGAGTCACCTAATTTTAGAAGCGGAAGCAACCTTAGAAGCGGAAGGAACCTTGGAATTCACCTTCACCCAACGTTTCACACTCAAGAAAAAGGTGGGGGCTCTCCTTGGTGGTGCAAGAGGTTAAAGCATAGCACTATGAAGCTCTCTGCAGCCACTGCAGCTGCTGTTTGATCCCCGGCCAGGGAGGTGACCCACAGGGCACAGCAGACCTCTCCCAACCTGCCCACTGCTCCCCTCAGCAGTGTATTTCAGTACATCTGTCTGTTCTGCTCCCCGCTCTGACTCTGATGAAATATTTAATTTCCTCCCCTCTGGCCTGTACTCCAGTTCTGTATGCATAGATAAATAAATCTTTTTTTTAAAAAGAAAGTGGTGGGGCCAGGGATGGGGTGGCGGGGACATCACAGTCCCACAGGCCTGGACTCTGGACTCTGAGTCAGAGTGAAGGTCCAAGAGGTTCTCATCTACATTGTCAGAGAGCCACTGAGTTCACATCCAAAGTTCTGGATCTTTTAGGGATCAGAGTCCTGTAAAAGTTCTCTAGTCATAAGCAATGCGCGGTCTTTGGTGTGGTGTCTGATGTGGTCTTTCAGGGTAAAGAAGGTCACTTAAAGCATTATCCTCCCTGGCCCCCTTCATTACTAACATGTAAATGTCTTCCAAATTAGAAAAGAAAAAAATGATAGGAGATGTATAGGCTGAATGAGGAAGAAATAAGTGGAAAAGAAGGATTTCTGGGATTTCCTGATCACCCCTAAGAGTGAGGAAAGATATCTTTTTGATACAAATACAAAACAGGTTACGGAGTTCCCATCAACACTAGTTCCTCACGAGAGCCTTCGTCCATACTGTTCCCTCTGCTATTAACACCCTTCCCAACACTCACACTTTCCAGCCAAACTCCTCCCTACCCAGCAAGACCCTATCAGCTCTACCCGTGGACACTGGATGAGTATTTCAATGCAACTGAGTTCCTGCTTTACCTCTCTGTAACACACTGCCCTACTTACGGCTGACAATCCTAGATGTGTCAGGAAGACTGGTATCAGGTTTGTCAAGCATCGAGTGACCCACTGAGAAAAGCGCTACAAAAACACAAAGTAATGTTTTATTAATTTATTCAACCTGATTCCCTGAAACACATACAAAGTGATTTTGATGGATGAATCAACCAACCCAAGATTAATGGCTTGGTTTACTACACTCATTTCTCTTTCCAAGCCGCAGCCGATCTAAACTCACCCACAATTTATAACTTTGCAAAGTGTACTTTTGAATATTGACTCCTGAATCCACAGGGGTTGTTAAGAGCGTGGCTGCCTGTCAGGACGGGCTGGTTTTAGGTATGTTGACAAGCAGCCCCTAAATTCTGCCCCATCGACGACCCCAGAAGGTCAATAAGAGGAGGGTCAATAAGATGAGAAACTCCACCTTTCTGAACTTTACCCCAAAACCATCAGTTTAAAAGTGATGATGCTCCTTTCCCTGTCCAGTTCCCTAAAAGGCTGTCTTATGCGGCTGCAGCACAGGGCAGACATTTGCTAAAGCTCCAGCACTCCCCTCTGGCCCACAGCAGAAGGCCTACGGGATAAAAATGGCCAACGGCACTGCCACTCTCCCTGCTCCTTCTCAAGGAGTCACCAAGATACTACTGCTATCATTTCCTCATCGACCAACAGTTCCTGAACTTGTCTGCACTGGAATCACCCAGAGAACTTTAGTGCTCCTAGCGCTGGTATTTCCCCAGCTGGTGAATTAGCTCATCCGGTGTGGGGCCTGGGCTTTGCTATTTTAAAAGCTCCCTGGGTGACTCCAACATGCACAGCCTTGGAGGAGCAAGATTCTCATCGCCACACACCAGTATCCACCTGCATCCACAGACAGACACGCATGTGCCAGCTGGCCCGCTCCCAAGCCCCTAGGATCCTGCTGCCTCTATGACGGTGCTGTCACATAGGTCAGGGGCAGCTGGCCATGCTGTGCCCGAGTCCCTCAATACCAACCACAGTGTCACCCTCTGGGGTCAGCGCCCTGTATCTGATCTTTACCTGACACGCTAACTCGTGTCACCCTAGGGTTTTTGTCCTCTCCTACTGACCTTGACTTCACACCCTTTTCCAAGGACTCACTGATCAAGTTCGCCAGGTCCTGAGTAAATCAGAACCAAAAATGTACACTGGTAAGGGAAGGCTGGGTAGTTTTCGGCTAGAGAAGGGCCTGCCAAGTACTTGAGAGCATGCTCAGCTGAGTTCTCTAACCCCAGGACCCAAAATGTAACAGACAACCCAACAGAAGTCCGGATAGGTCTGTTAATACTCAGCACTAAGAACCTGATGAGGAAGCAGCAAGCAAACACAGAATGCAAAAGGCACAGCATCCAAGCTGAAGGACAGAGGCTTCAGCGCGTCAGGTATCCCGCGTGGACGCCTGTTTGTGGCACACATCTCCCGGGCGGGGATGACCCCACATCTGATGGGTGTCAGAAAGGAGCACGCTTTCCCTGGGCTGCAGGCCTCACACCGTGGGTCCTGCCTCTGCCACCAGCACATAAATGGTCTCCAGCAAATCCTCTCGGGCTCCACTGGGTGTTTTGTTTCTCCAGTCTGGAGAAAACCAGAAAATCCAGCTTGTTTGCTCTCATTTGGGAGTTTAATTTAGGAATCAGAAGGGCTTTACATAAACTCTTTACCAAGAAATGTATTCTGTGTGAGCTAACCAGCCCCCAGGGAAAGAAGCATTGTCTACATTACATAATACTTAGGCTACCACTTTCAAAGCGAATGGCAGCCTCCGGCAGCAAAGTCAAAAGGCAAGAGAAATCATTCTGTAGAATTATCTGAATGCAACCACCTCTTCTGATACACTGAGAGCTGACAATAGTTGTGCTTTTCTCAAAGCTCATTCAATTATCTGTTGCTTATCTGGACTTGCGAGAGGACTGTTCCTCCCATCTCAAGTTAGTTAAGGGGGAAAGGCAGGCGGGATTCTCTAATAAAATCTTGAAATGAAAAGCAGTAACTACTCCCAAGGCCCTGCTTATTGTAGAGGAGCCTTTGCAGGATCCTTTGGAGAGTCTCTTAAGAATCTATTTTCTCGACAAATAACATAAAAGGGGAGGAAGGAATGTGAGGTCCCCAGCCACGGGACACCCCACTCTCCTCCCAGGTGTGGGACTGAGACAAGCAAGTGAACCCCTCTGAATGTGTCTTCCGTGACATGGAACTATGCACCCATGTGGCATATGAGAAGCACAAAGGACCAAGCGTTCAATAAACATGCACGTCCATCCTCTGCCGGTGACCACGGTGTCGGGGAGCTCGCTAGAGGCGAGCTTCCTGAGTTGGGATATGACCGCCTCCACCTTTACCCAGACCCTGCACGCTGCCTCGCAGAGACTGGTGAGCTCTTCAGTCCACTCTGATCCTCTCCCACCAGCCCTTTACACCTCAGCCCAGGCCCAGGGTATGTCCTCACTGGACCCATCTTGCTTTCCCCTCTGCTCTGCCACTGTGATGGGTTGAGAGATGAGGGTGTCTTGAGATGGTCCAGCCCAAAGGAAGTTCTGAAGTTCTGATCAAAGGTGGTGGGGAAGGCAGCTCCTTCTCCCTAGTCTGGAGCAAACGAGCACGGGCTCTGAGAGCCTCCTACAAGCTCTCCTTTACGGTGAGCGCACAATGCCAAGCAGTGTCTCCCGGCCTGAACAAGGCACAACAGGCAGACCGCTAGCAGTCCTCTGAGCTGTGCAGGGAGTCGGCCGAAGGACAAAGGAAGCCATGGGCAGCAGGACTGGGAGATTCAGAAAATGAAGCTGGTGCCCTGCTCCAGCATGTGCCTCTCTCTCCCGCTTTGTTTATTATGGGAACCAACTACAGCGGGAGATGATCTCACTTGAAGTGGGCTTTCTGTGCCTTGCCACTCAAAACATCCAATGTAACTGGGGGGGGGTCCCCAGGTTAGGGGAAGTTCCAGGTTCCCTGCCCCACCCAGAAGGAGGGTGGAGGGTGGAGCTGAGCAGAGAAAAGAAGAAAAGAGATGGAATCTGAGAAGAAGGCAGCAGGATGGAGAGCCTGAAGGAGACCTGAGGAAGCCACATGAAGCAGGGAGCATGTGAAGGAGAAACCGTGCTTGTTTCTTGGCCCTGTGCTGGTTAAAACAGACGTGGGGAAGAGACCCGTGGGGAGGCTGACTATGGAAGTGTTTATCTTGATTTTCATTGTGGTCTTTTCCTCCCAGATTTGTCTGGCCATTTCTGACCCTGTTTTATGGGCCCCAGCCAGAAGGTGCTTTTAGACTGTGGCGATATTTCAGGCCTTGCTCTGGGCCAATCCCTTTTGGGTGGACTTTTGCCCACGAGGGGATGGGTCACTTCGGGTGTTTGATTCAGAAATTATATTCTTTGTCTTCTGTGTTGTAGCCTCACTGTATTAAAGTCCCTTTTCATTAAAGTCTTATATGTTTTGTCTTGATGCGGAGGATGGCAGAACCTATTTAGAGCAGGCAGGTTTGGGGGTTCAGCGGTGCCCCTCTCTCCCTGCCCTGTAACACTAACAGCTGTGACCCAGGGCATGGCCGGAGAACTTGCTGAGCAAGGGTCTGTGCTCCTCAGTGCTTGAACTCAGACTTCAAGTTCCCTGGGAGCAAGGGTCATCAGGTAAACCCTTGGGTCGATCAGTTTCTAGACAGGCTCTCATCAACTACTTTTTTGAGTATACATGGAATGTAACTCACCAAATCAAAGGGGTTTCAGAACCTTTTAAAACCCGGCTACCCAAATGTGTTCAGATCAGAAAAGCATGAAGAGGAAGCTCGTGGGATTTGAAACCATCAGACAGGCCTGAACTTGAATCACAGCGCCAGTCAAGCCTCGGCTTCTTCCCCTGAAAACTGAAGGTAATAACACCCCTGTCCCAGGGCGACAGGAGCAAGTGAAAGCACTTCAGTCAGCTGCATAAGAGACGCAGCCGTCCCTCCCGCTGGCCAATCCTGCTTCATACTACGGGCTCTGGTATGGGTTCAGAAATAGAGTCACCCACACCCTGGGTCAGCCACACCCTGGGTCACCCAGCAGAGTCAGCTGGGGAAGGATGCATGTCTTGGGCAGGGAACACATACAAAACAGATCTTCCAGCAACCTGGCTGTGTGCTTCCTCTTGGTTCTGCAGGTTGCTTCCTGAAAGGGTGTGACCAGTTCAACCAGCTGCAGTGCAGATCGGCACACGCCTGGAGGCTGTGGATTCAACCTTCTACAGTGATGAGGAGGCTGCTGGGCTGTTCACCCCAGAGACCTTGCTTCATCACTGGGCTACTCCTAGCAGCCAGAAAGCGTGCCAGGAAGCCTCTCCTGAGTACCGAAATAAAAATCAGGGAGCGGGTTGACAAGTGACAAAGTCAGCATTCTCTGAATAAAACTGTAATAACACCCTACCCGTTAGTACACAGACCGAAGGTTATGCAGCAGGTAAACCAGAGAGCCAGGAATGAGGAAAAGCTTATGAGGCTGACAGGTGTGGACTGAATTGGGTCCCCAAAATTGCAGCCTATGAGTGGGAATGAAAGTCCGCCCCTAAACACTCTGAGCCTTGCTGCTTCATCTCTTGACAAAGCCAGTTCTCAAGATTAAATGAGAAATTGAACGCATTACAAGGAAAGAGAATGAAAGAAAGAGCCAAGATATCAGTAACAACTACCTCTGGGAGGCAAAGTGATGGGAGGACTCTCCTCTCTCTCTTTTTGGTGCACTTTTGGACTTCGTTGTCTCATGAAAATAAAAGCAGAGTGATGGCAACTGAACATAAGTAGCCCAACACTTAGCATGTAAAGTCGGGACCCAGCCACGTTCCCCACCCCCAACCCCATTCCCATCACCCCCCATGAATGCCCTTCAGACACTTGGAAACAGCTATCATCTGCTCATCTGCCTCCTGTTGTTGAATATTTCAGCTAATTTAGTGTCATCTTTATAGGACTGGCTTTCAAAGCTCGCCTTTATCCCTCCTCTCCGCAAAGCTCCATCTGTTAAAGCCCCACTCCGGGATTGTGTAACCAGCTCACAGAATCAGCAGCACGCGCTCCTTTGCTCATTCATCTGTTAATTCATTAGCTGAGTAAACACTGATTAAGCACCCACTATCTTGGACACCCTTGCTTTTGCCTACCCACCATTCACAAGCTTCCCCAGACTGTCTTGGGGAAAGGCTGCCTTTCCTCATTCTCAGTCCTGAGCGCAGCGAGGGGTAGACCCTACCCCAGCTTCCCCAGGGGGCGGGCTTCGGAGCTGGGCTGGCCAATCAGAGCAGCGTATTTGCCTAGCACGGGGATTGGTTCAGGGATGGGCTTGTTACCCAGAGAAGACCAATCAGAAACACTAAGACTCAATTCTGAGACTTTTGTTGAACTGTTGGGAAAAAGTGGCCTTTTTTCCTTCTGCTGGAACTGCTGCCAGCCATCTTGCCATCACGATCCAAAGAGAAATGGTAGGCAACGCCAAGAGCTGGAGAAGAACTGTGCAATAAACCTTAGCCACGTCCTTTAAGCTTCCACGCTTTCAGTGGCATCGCTGGAGTTTTCAATTACACACACCAGCAAATCCTCTTTCTGCAGAAGCCAGTGTGAGTCAGGATTCTGTTTTGAGCTCAAAAGAATCCTGAGTAATGAAATCTCAAGTGCTGTAGCCGGCTGCATGTGAGCTGTGCCGGTTAAGAAGGCGACTCTGCCATCTTTCCCAGGCCAATCCTGATGTGCACACAGCTACAGACCAAACTGATTTAAAATCAGCAAGATAACTGCTTTCAATAGCAACACGAGCAGGGTGAGGCTTGCCAGGAAGAGCCTCCCTAGCAATGGTATCTGAACCTAGTTTGTAGCTCCATTCAGGCCAGGGAGATAGAATTACTGTTTGAGGGAGTCAAAATACTACTGTGGACACATATTCATTTTACAGTAAACTAAAACCACTGCATCCCACCTGGCGTTCAGGGCAGTGATACCTAAGCACTTAAGCGGGCCTCCGGATAAGTCCACAGATAACATCTCAATAGACAGCCTAATGCCAGGGTCAAGCCGCCCTCCCTCCCTTGCAGAAATTTCATCTGAATGTTACAGATGATGGACCCTCTTCAATAAAATCCAGGTCAGTTTTTGTGATGTTGATTCCAGAAACTCTTGAGTTTTCACTCCAGCTGTCTCATCCACTTGGATGACTCTTGATGAAATCACATCGTAACAACAGTTCTTCAAGCTGAGTAACCTATTTATGGAATTTATTACCAAGCGATAAAAAGTAGAAAGAGGATGCCTCAGGTTCCTCGAAATATTTCATGATGGGCTGGAAAGGGACTGATTGCAGAAAATGACGGGAACGCTAAGCACGTCTCTGGGTTCACCACCGTTGCCAAGGGCACTCCTCGAGAGAACAGAGGCTAGTGTCTCTCAGACTGTCGAGGAGGCACACTCAACGGAAGAGTTGTGAAGATAAAAAGTCTGGAAATGAGACACCGCAGGACAAACCCACCTTGCCTTTGTTGTTTCTAAACACACCAGTGGTTCATTCAGTCCAGAAACGTGGCTCCAGCTTTCCAGAGCAAAGCATTTAAGCATCCCCCAGCTGGGAAAATGACTCCTGGAAGAATACTTCCATGAGGTCTCAAGAGAGGTGGTGGGCTCAGTGGCCGGAGGAAGGCTGGAGATGGCTATAGACAATGTGGATTTCTAAGAAGCCACTGGGCCACCTCAATTTCTAGAACACTCTGAGGATGGCTGCTGAATTTCACTGCCTTCACTTGCCACCACAGGACTTGGGACAACTTAACCTCTGCTGTTCCTGATGATGAGGTTGTCGGTTAGCTCATGTCACACAGGCAGCTACCCTGGCCCGGGCAAAGCCCAGTAATGGAAAGAACTACAGGGCACTGGGACTGAGCCAGACAACGTGGGGAGGGAGTGCCTAGGGCTGGGCACACACGGAAGAAACCTCCGTTTCTGTCTGCTAGGAAGGAGCAAGCCCACCTCTCTCCAAACGAGCAGGGCTCTCAGGTAGGAAGCTCCAAGTGAAGCTTTTTGTTAATGAGTTTGTTGTTTTTAACGTACAAATACTACATGATCAGGTTGAGAAATTAAAAAATATTTAAAAGTATACATGTAAGAAAGCTACTCTCCACCCCAGAGTCACAATCCTCTGGGCTTTGCCTAAGAGGTCAACAGTCCTCCCCCAAACTACCTTCTTTCTTGGGATCATTCCAGCAATCATCTATGCAAAATCGTGTTTGTGTGTGTGTGTGTAAACACTTAGAGCTCCCCTCCTTTTCCCCACCGCAAATGAATATAACACATAGTGTTTTCTGCATATCGCCTTTTTCTTAAACTTGAGCATATATCCCATGGTCTCGCTTCTGTGTGGACTACAAACCAAACACAGGGATGGACAGAGACAAACTTAAAACCAGCCCTCGGAGTCTAACCACAACTCTGAGGTATCCTGTGGGGAGAGGGAGGGCTCAGAACGTGGTGGGGTGAGGGGCAGTTGTGGAGGAGGATATAGGTGCTTTGGTGGGGGGGGGGAGTTATGGAGACCATCCTTGGGGGGGAAATCCTAGACTGTTTAAAAAGAAAGTAATAAGGATATAAGGCAATGGTACTTCATTTAAAAAAAAGTACAATGAAAATATTTGTTTTATCTAAAAAAAAAAAATGTATCCTGGAGATCATTCCTTCTCCGTATATATAACCTAAGGTGTTAAACAGCCACCCAGTATTCGACTGTGAGAACGGACCACAGTGCCTTCAGTCAGTTCCGCTGCTGACCTACTTTTCAGTTGCTTCAAGCTCTACCTAGTACAAACAATGCCACAAGCTATCTCACATCCATGTGTAACAATAGAGATACTGTACGATAAAGCGACTGACAAAATCCCGGAGGTAGACAGAGTCGCCAAGTCAAATGGTATGTGCGCCTGCAGTGTGGGTGCTGGGCCAAACGCCCGGGAGAAACGGCACTCTCCATTCTCAGCTGCATGCCCGGTTCTCCTCCCACACCCACCAAGTGTGTTTCTGCTTGTTTTTTAAATGCAAAGGGAGGAAGGAGGGCAAGCTCCACTCCTGCCCTTCTGTCTCTTTCATGCCCCCTGATACTATAAGATCACGCGTGGCGTCACTGCTTCCTGAAAACTCCAGCACAACCCAGAGACAAGAGCCTGAAGCAGGACGCAGGCCGGGGCACCGGTGTGCGCAGCTGGCTCTGACTGGGTAAGAGAGCAGATCTGCTCTTTCAGGCCTGTGTGTGGTGGTCTGACATGGTCACGGTGGGAGTATTTATACCACAGAAATCAGCAAATGCTACAAAGCAGGGCTTCTGTTTTTCCCACCAGAGAGATCATTGTCAAACATACCAGCCTATTGCACCTCCCTGGTGGTAGGAGGCATTAAATCGTAGTACTATGCAGCTATCACCACCCTCCGCAGCACAAGTTCAATCCCCGGCCAGGGATCTGACCCACACGGCACAGCAGACCTCTCCTGTCTCATCCGCTGCTCTCCTCAGCAGTATAGTTCTGTCAATCTACCTGTTCTGCTCCCTGCTCTGTCTCTGGTAAATCCTCTCATCCCCCACACCTCTGGCCTACACCCCCACTCTTATATGCATAAATAAATACAATAAATCTTTAAAAAGAAGACCAGACTGTTGTTCACACTACGTTGGAAACCAAGGCGCTCCAGCCACCCAACCCCGGCACTGCATACTTCCGTAGGGTGACCAATTCTTGGAACCTCAGGTTGCAGCTGTGAATGGCTCCCTGATCCTAAAGTGCTCTACTACCACCTGCTCCTAGTCCCTCTGTTCAGTAACTTCTCATTCTCTTCTCTATGCTCTTTACCATCCCTTGATCGTTTCATCTCAATATCACCTTGTGCTTATCCTTGATGATTTCCTACCACAAACACAGAGTCTAGGCTACACCAGTCTGGAGTCAACTCCATTTCATCACTTTCCAGCTGCGAGACCTTGGGCAGGTGAATCAAACTGATATGCCTTTGTTTCCTCATCTGTCAAATGTGGGTAATAATACTTTCCTTGTAATTTTGATCTGAATTTCAAGTGAATTAATACAAGTACCCAGAACAGTGTCTAGCACATAGTAAGCACTGACAAAATAGTAACTGTTGCTGTTGCCTTCCAGTTCACTAAGTCTCTCTTGAGCTTTGTCTAATCTAGCAAATACCCTTCTGTTGGATTTTAATTTCACTAACTATTCTTCATTTCAATTTGGCTGCTTATCAAATCATACTGTTCTTTTCTATCTTTCTTTACATCTTTGATATTGACCTTAGTCTTCAATCATTATAAATATGCTTTTTAAGAGTCTCTTTTAGATAGTTTTATACTTCCAACTCAAAATAGTTTAATTCCTGAGAAATTTATCATATTTACCTGTGGACTCCTTTTCAGGGGAGGTGATTTTTTCTGAGAAAACCTGTTAGGGCTGGGTTGTTGAAATATCCCTATAGAGTGATTTGGTTTTTTGTCAAGGGATTTTCCAGGGTACTAGGTCAGTTTTTGTGTTAAATTTTCAGCATGCAGAGGTTCACATCACATTAGACAATAAAACAATTCCATTAACACATATTTTTCATTTCTTTTTTTTTTAAGATTTATTTATTTATGTATACAGACTATGGTACAGGCCAGAGGTACAGGAGTGGTGAAAGGATTCACCAGAGACAGAGTGGGGAGCAGAACAGGTAGATCGATGAAGTACACTGCTGAGGGGAGCAGCAGGTAAGACAGGAGAGGTCTGCTGCGCCATGTGGGTCAACTCCAGGGCAGGGGATTGAACTCACATTCAAGTAGCTGCTGCTAGCTTGCCGTGCTGCGTCCTAACCCATTGTGCCACCGGGGAGGGCCCAGGTTTTTCATTTCTGATAGTGACTTCTTCCGCACACAGTAAGCTCCCTATTTTCTCAGCCAGTGTAGTATTCCTAGCCCTTCTTCCTGAAGAAGTGTGATGTTTGAGACTCTAGGGTGCTCAATTCCATCCTGAGCCCAGGCTTCATTTCTAGACTGACTATGGCACTAGAAGCCTAACCCCAAGGCTCTATGGCTTATACCTGGTGGGAAAGCCCATGAGCAGCACTGGCTTCAGCTCACATGACCATCTGCCTTAACTTTACTCTTCATTTTTGACATTCATGGGCATCCTTTCCTGATGCATTCCCCAAATATAGTTCTGATAGGTAGTCAACTCTGTTCATATCAGGAAGGACTTGCACAAATCAGCTTAGTCTTCCCTGCTGCAGAATGATACAGATTCCCAAATCTAATTTAATTACTGAACCATGCTTGAGTTCTGTGAATAGTACAATTGCCTCTTACTCAAATACTGGCTTCTAAAGTCATCACAGATGTGGAAACTGAAGAGTCAAAGTCTCTTGGAAAATCCCATAGTAAGGTCTCACATTGGAGGCTGACAACCCATCTCCTGTTAAGTCAGTTTTCGCCAGCACTGGAATTGGTCTCTTAAGAAGAACACGAGGGCCCTCCCTGGTGGCGCAATGGGTTAGGACGCAGCACTGCAGGCTGGCTGCAGCTGCTTCAGTGCTGGTTTGATCCCCTGCTCCGGAGGTGACCACATGGCATATCAGACCTTTCCTGACCAGAGGGCTGCTCCCTCAGCAGTGTACTTCATTGATCTGCCTGTTCTGCTCCCCACTCTGTCTCTGGTGAAGCCTCTCCCTGCCCCGACACCACTGACCTGTACCCCAGTTCTGTATGCATAAATAAATAAATTTTTAAAAAAAAAAAAAAAGAACATGAGAAGAAATAGCTGGCATGACTCGGAAGGCATGTTCACTGATAATTCACAACTACCAAAGTGACAAACACTCAATGGTAAAAGTTTCTCACACTCTAAAAAGTCACAGGAACAAAGACCAACAGGAAGGAGGGCAGATCTGTGTCTACCTTTCCTTTCACTCCAAGACAGAACCCACTGGGTGGAGTCACAGGATCAGCTGCTATGTGAAGGGCTAGTTTTTATCTCAACTTTGTTCAGCTTCTGTTGAGTAAGTGTGTTTGGGGCTGGACAAGTTAGAAGCGTGAATCTAGATCACTCCTGTACGTCAGAATAGTGGTCAGCTCTGGGGCAGTACTAACTGCAACAGGGCACAAGGGAGCTTCCCGGACTACAGGCAACGTCGGATACCCCGATATGGGTGGTGTTAGATAACATATTAAATATTCATCAAGGTGTACAATTACGATGTGTGCATTTCATAGTACATAAATTATACCCCAGTTTAAACAAAAGTTAAGAATTTGCATAACTTCCTCCCCACAGATGGCCAAACCTCTCTAGAGGTTAACTAGTCAAGCAGAGGTGGTAAGGAGACCAGCAAGACTAGGGAGGAGGAGGCAGAAGGAGAAATGGTAGTCAGGGGCAGAGGAAACTGAGGGCCGGTTTTCCATGTGGGGCCTTGCGAGAGTGGCCTGTTTACAGTGGTTATCAGAGCGCTGTCTCTGGGGCCAGACTGCTGGGTGTGGCTGCAGACTCTACCCCACAGTGTGCTATTTATGTCCCTCACATCCCATCAGAATTAGCATGTTAAAACCTAATCCCCAAGGTGACAGCGTGGAGGGTCTTTGGGAGGTAGATCATGAGGGTGGTGCCCTCAGGAATGGAATGAGAGCCCTAATTAGGGAAATGCTCAAGGAGCTGTCTTGCCCCTTACCATGTGAGGTTACTGAAAAATGGTGACCATCTATGAACAGGGACAGGCCATTGCCTGATACTGAATCTGCAGCACTATGATTTTGGACTCTCAGCTTCCACAAGTATGAGAAGTAAAATTGTGTTGTTTATATGCTCCCCAATCTACAGTAAATTATATTATATGGTTATAGGAAAAGATGAAGACAGCCTCTCACTGGCAGAGAAATTTGGATGAAGTTCCTTCTCTTACCTCAACTTTCTAGAGCTGTTGTGAAACTGTTCAGATAACTCAGCTGAAGCTCTTAGCTCTAGAACACACGGCCACAGTCACATCCAGTTCTGTTACTTACCAACTTGGTAACCTTGAATGAATTACTCAAACTCCACGTCTCAGTTTCTTTTCCTGTAAAATAGAGTAAGAGCAAGGATTAAGCAAATTACAAGAGTCCTCAGCACACAATAAGCCCTCAGTCACTACTATTTTCCCCCAGATCAGACACATGGTCTAGGAGCATATTTTCCAGCCAAATTCCATTCATTCAGACTATTATTTAGAAAGCATATATCACCAACATTTTTCTGATTTAAGGCTCAAAATAGTCATGTATTACAAGGAAAGAAATAAATGAAGATCAGAGAAGTGAAGTAACTTGCTAAAGGTGGCATAGCAAATAAAGAAGACCCAGCCCAAATCCTAAGACTTGGGAATACTGGACTGGAACATATTATCCCAGAGACAGAGGGGAAGGCCTGGTTGTCCTGTCAGGCTCTGATGGCTACCATGAGGCCATTTGGCCTCTGGCCTACAGCAACAAGTCTGAGCCCCAGCAAATTCTCAGCTCAACTTGAGTTTGAAGTGGCCTAGGCATTCTCCCCTGAATCACTTCCTGTTTTAGTTCTCACTACACTGCAAAGAAAGGAAAACAAACATGTACATGGCACCTTCTTTATCTCCTTCAAAATCTCTCATAGAGATAAAACCTTATGAATCAAAAGGAGTTGCATGAGGCCGGGGTTAAATAACAGGGCATATGAACACAGTCACCGGCATCTAGCGTAAACACGGAACGAGGTCTGCAAGCAAAACACTCATTATTGTGAGCAAGAGAAACAGAAGGCCTTTCTGGACTTTTCTGATTAAATCTTTAGCAGACTGAGTGCATTCTCTTTGCTTTTCACTGGGTTTTGGAACTACCGGAAGCCGCCTAACCAGCCTCATTTTATTCACAAAAGGCGTGGGGGCCATGTCTAATTGTTACAGGAGAAGGCCACAGTTGACCATTTCAACGACTCACTGCCTTTGCCAACTCCCCTTTGTTGCCCAGTGCAGGTTTTCTCTTTATTGTTCCTGTTGTTGCACAAATGTGGCTTAAATCTTGCTTTTACATAATAGTCACAAAACTGCTCAGTGTCCAAAGAAAGCCTGGATTTAACTGAAGAACCCTCTAAACGAATTCATAAGTTACGTTCTCAAATGTGTGCAAGATGGGCCTCCCTGGTGGCACAGGGGTTTAAGTCTCAGCACTTT
>NW_004567110.1:7311875-7341512 GCF_000260355.1 Condylura cristata | reverse complement strand
CACACACACCACACACACCGCACAAATACCACACGCAACATATATCTGCACACATCACACACATGTGCACACCACATACATGTCTACTACCAGCTCACACACAACACACCTATATGCACCACACACACACCATCCACACACAACTGCATGTACACACCCCAAACACAAACATCACATACACACAAAAACACACCCCAACAGCACACACATATATATGTCACACACACAAACACCAAACACCACCCTGGCCTAGACACATGATTACAGTTCCTGTGACTCCATTTGCTGTGTCTTCCACTTACACAGAAGTTGTTTCTTCTTTCTACTTCTTTGGCTGAACTTACAAATTGTTCACTTAGGAAAAATTTTAGGTTTGTGGACTGAGGTCCTAGAAATTAGAAAAACATGCTAATTCACTCTCACAAAAGTCTTTTTAGTTTTGTTTTAGAACACAGAGTGCGTGGCGATTGCATCACTTAAGAGACCAACCCAGAAGACAGTGTGGTCCCCAAGAAGGAAAGAGGTGTTCCACAGAGGCTGTGATTCTGCTTCATCTCCACTCCATGGGAGGAGAAATCCTGGGCTAGAAACCACACCTGATCTTGTTTCCTATTTCAGTTCACACCGTGGGTGCCAGTCCCTCTCAGCATCTCAGAGCTATGAGACTTTGGGCAAGCACTGACCCTCTCTGAGCTTACACAGCCTCTGCTGGGAAGTGAGGAACGATCAGGAACTATCACTGACTGCCTCTGATATCCATGCACTGTGGCCACGGAGATCCTTCCACGTTTTCAACCAAGCAGCCACCCACTCACCCATCAGTGCAGCAACTGCAGGTCGAACAGCAAGGAGCAGGAGGTAAGACAGAAGTTCCCATGGGGATGTGTACAGGTGCTGGTAACCACAAAGTAGGGCATGGGATGGATTCTGCAGGGAATGGAAAGTGGTCCTTCCCCAAGGAAGTGAGAGCTATGTTGAAAACTAACAGACAAGCTGGAATTTGCCCGCCTGAGCCCATGGGGATCCCCGCAGAACTGACAGCCTATGCAAAGGCCCACAGGCTAATCTGATGGGTCACGTGGCCAAGCACAAGTGGCAGGAGAAGAGACCGGCCTGGAGAAGTGGGCAGGAGAGCTTACCAGGGCAGCTGGACTGGCCTCGGTGACTCCAGAACCCTCTCCCAGCCCAAGGGGTGGGTTCTATGGTCTGAGAGCCCACTTTCTCTGTCTCTGGACAGCCCTTTCACTAGCTTGCCAAAGTCACCTGTCCACTCCAGGACACAAGGGAGACCCCACCCTCTCCACGTGGGGCCTCCTTCTTCCTCTTTCTTTTCCCCTCAGGACTGTCTGGGCAGTGACTCAAACAGGGAGCTGTCCTCCTGTCACTTGTTCCTAAAACTCCACTAGCTCCGTGTGCAAGCAGCCTCTGATAGCTGCCCCCATGCTCAGCCTCGGTCAGCTCCTGACCTGGTGGAAGAAGTGCTGGAAGGATCTGTGTCCCTGCCTGCGTCCTCCAGAACACTCCCTGAGATCTGACCCTGGACGTCTGTCATCTTGGTCATCTACCCAAAGCAACAATACCCGAGGCCAAGGCAGAAACCAGGGGCCCAGAGTCGTGCCAATTCAATAATCCTCCCCCAGGGTCCTTTAGGTGCTCGGGGGCTAGGGAAGCCCAGTCTGAAAACGGGCAAGTGCCTCATTGTCCACGAAGAGCCTCGAGTCCAGAAGTCCTCCCTGACTTCCCACAATCTCTTAGCAAGTGTTGACAGTTATGTCAAAGAGGCACCAAGTCCCTAACAGGAAGGCTGTGCAGTGTCCCAGACAGAAGGGCCGCTTCTTTGAGGGGACAGACCTCATTACCGTCAGGTCTAAGAGGTGCTTGTGTTTATCTGCCCACCAATTACACCACACTCTCAGGGCTCAAGCTTTTCCAGGCCTTCCCATTGAAGCAAATCTAATTATGACGGCCACCGGGAATTGTTCTAGGGACTGAATCTATTTGTGTCTATGAATCACTTCTGTAAGCTAATTCTCTGTGATGTGATCTGAGGCTGTAACAATTTTAAAAGAAAAGTTGACCTCCCAAACCACTAGATTCTTTCTGGGTTTTTCAATGTTTTGTTACGAAACACCTCTGCTATCACATTTTTTTTTTCACCAACTCTTTACAAAGGCAGTTTTTAAAGAAGCCATTTCAATCACTAACCCTCCGCCCAAAGAACTCCTCATAATTCTGTCCTCTTAATCCTTTTACTCATAGACTGTGCCCTGGGTTTCCGAAAGGAAGCAGCCTTAATGTGGACATTCCGTAGAGTCTTTTTTCTTAAATAAACAAGGCACCTTTATGACTTTGCTAAACACCCCAGAGCAAAACCTGAGTTCACATGATCAAGTCCATCTGGAAACTGGGGTTGGGGGGGGGGGCTGAGACATTGAGGGCAACATTTTCTCACCTGCTGCGTTCAGTAATTATTCTGACATTTCCCACATTCCAATTTATAGAAGAAAACAGGTGTTTCCCTTACCCCGCCGAGCAGAGCAAACTGTACGCCCCAAGTTCATCAGAGTCACCGATGGCTGAAAACTTTAAGCCCTTATTTTCCCACAAGTCACCTATTTCCTCTCAAATCATCTAGCATGGAGGGTCTCCTCCCAGCTTATGGAAGAGGTGGGAGAAAACTTTTAGTTCCACAGCTGGGCCCCAACCCTGCACAATTAAAGACTCTCCCAGGATGACACCCCAGCAGCGGCTCTGCAGGATCCCCAGGTGACGCTGAGCCGCAGGGACCAGGAACGCCGGCGGGTTACTCATTAGTACACGGAAACCCACGGGGAACTGTCTGTGGAAGTGAAGAACTCACTGTAATTAAATAAAATAGCAGATGGAAAAGTACCTAGCAGTGCTGCTACCCAGAAGACACTTAATACATGTTAATTAAACAAAAAATATATAATTCAAATAATTACTCCTCTCCTCAGTGAATTCGTCTTATAATTTTATTGGCTTGTTTATCACTTTTTGTTTTTTCCCTGCCATGACTCATTCTCTGACTGTTCATAAAAGTATGAATGTAAACCCACAATCCCGTTCAACTGCTAGGGTTCTGCAGTGTCCCAACAACGCTTAATCATTTATTCAATAAAACCTTCCCCCAGAACCTTGGCTAATAAATACTAAATACTCAGTAAGTGTTAGCTATTTATAAGAGTTACTGCTATTATTCAGAATTCATGATACTTTTTCTAAACCAGGTTGAAACTTATTTTACACTTTTGGGATTTAGCAATAATGTGTAAAAGTAAGGATCAAGGCCAATGCTGAACAAATTTAGGAAAACAGACCTCTGAGCAAATTAAGTCTTTTAATAACATTGAGGAAAAGCTCGTAGATGTGGTCATCACTCTGGCAGTGCTTATCTACCACCTAAGAGAACCTTCCAGAAGCACGTGGTGATAGTTCAGCGGGGACCAGGCTTCCTTAGAAATGCTAATACTGCAATTCCTGAAATGGTCTCTCACTGACTTTCCTCCGCACCTGCTCCTTGCCCGGAGTCAGGAAAGTGGTTCTTAGAAAAAAATTGTGTGACTCTTCAATTCTAACTGAGCAACAAAAAAATCAGTTTCATTTTTTATATTTTCATTTTCATATATTTGTGCATACAGAACTGGGGTACAGGCCAGAGGTGCAGGGGCAGTAAGAGGATTCACCAGAGACAGAGCGGGGAGCAGAACAGGCAGATCTACTGAAATACACTGCTGAGGGGAGCAGCGGGCAGGTCAGGAGAGGTCTCCCGTGCCTTGTGGATCACCTCCCTGGCTGGGGATGGAACTCATGCTGAAGCAGCTGCGGCCAGCTTCGCAGTGCTTCTCTTTAACCTGTTACACCACCAGGGAGGGCCCCAAAAATCTGTTTTAAAAAAGAAACAATTTCTTACGACCAGAAAGTTTAGTGAGAACATTTCCAAATGCCCTGGAAGTACCCCCACCCCGCCCTCAGGATCCACAGTCCTCAGTGGATTTTACACTTTTAGGATTTAGCAATAATGTGTAAAACTAGTCAAAACAAACTAGTCAAAACTCACATCCAGAAGAACCACCGGGGCCTGACCATCTGTACAGTCTGTGGCTGAATGCTCACAAGACGAACATTCACGAGGTGAGATCCTAACACTCCCACCCAGGAAGGTCTCTGGAGGTGGGGTGTGGGGGAGGAGCTTCCATCTGGGGTGGGGGAGCCTCCTGAATGGTCCAGCACCCGGATGTAACACCCAGAGATGGCCTGTGGCCCTCCTGTCAGCTGCATGCAGGGGCCCAGAAGAGGCCCCGCTGGAAAGCTGCTGCCCTCATCTTGGAACAGCGAGAACTCAATTTCTTCCTTGTATAAGCCACCCAGCATGGGCTGTTGTTACAGCTGCCCGAACAGACTAAAACAATGAGGTCAGATGGGCCTTGGCTGGTAAAGGCTTAGCTGGTTCCGCTGGGAGGTGACCATAGGCTGGGCCCTGCCGGGCAGCCTCAAAGGAGCAAGGGCGGATGGTCATCAGGACACTGACCCCCTTCCTCAGGGAGCTCACACCAGAGAGCCTGGGACAAAGGCACCGGGAGAGAAAACACAAAGGATGGACACAGTGACAGGCCTAAATGTTGGCACGCAACAGAGTCGGAAGTCAGAAGAGCACCAGTCGCCGAGCAATGTGGTTGGGGTCAAGCGTCTAAACAACGCAGGTCCGTCCTCCACTCGCTCCTCTCATCAAGGGCCACTTGTAGCAATCGGGTGTTTGTTTTGACTCTGGCGCTGAGGGTCAGCACTTTGGCTCGTTAGAAGTGTCGGTGTTAGTCTCCCTCACACGATTGCACAGTCCCCAACTCTGAAACTTCTCTCCGCCTCAGGTTTCCTGTGCCACTCTGGGCACAGGTTTCCTGTGTCCCTGGGTACCAGTATGACTCCATCACAGGGTGAGCCTCACACGAGTGATCCCAACAGGTCTCGGTTGATTTGAACTTGTTACTGGAAAATGTGCAGGTGGGAACCCCCATCGTTACAGCACTAAAGGACCACAACACAGACCCAGCAACTGTGACTCCCTCTCCCCAGGACACCAGGGAGGAGCCCTCCCCGGCCAGAGTTTCTAGAGCGTCCCTTGCTCTGTTTAGAGGACACCCGGTTCCGCAAATGGCTCTCTGCTCCACGGCGGCTGTGGGCCCTTATTTGCCAAGTTCACAGTCTGGCAAAGGCGCTAACGTGCCGGGGCAGGGGGAGGTGACTTCTGAACCACATTCCCAGCTGTTTAATTTCCTGGTGCTCATTAGCTCTGAAAATCTTACATGACCGTGGGGACCCACCATCTCAGCAGAACTGCGCTAATCTGCAAAACCAGGTCCCTAAACTGGGGATGCAAAGAATGTATATGAAGGTTCCTCACGCACTCAAAATTAAACCTCCGCTTCCGACAGCCTGCTACCAGGCTTAGGCAGGGTTCTCACGCTCCTCAGTGCAAACCCAGCCCCTAGACGCAATCCCATACACCTTTGAATGCTTTTAGCATCACACAGCTGACTCTAGGTCCACCACTGTTCATAAACATCCCCTGGGTTGGGCCTCTCTCAGCGTCACCAAGGTCAGCTTCACCTGTTTTGCTTTACAAGCTTCTTTCACTCACACACTTTCCGAGGTTGAGACCACCTACGGTACCGGACCGTGAGCAGGCACAGGCACGTACCCCACACTCTCCTCAACACTGGGGGGGCCTGCCCATCTACGGGGGGGTTCTCTGTCAAAGGTACCACTCAGCAATGGTCTGTTCGTTACCATACTGTTCTAAATTCCTTCTCTTCTAGGACTGGGGTCCGTTTTCAGGATCTGAGTCTGAAGCACAACAGACCCGCACACCGTTTTCACATGTTGCTTAACCATTCTCCTCACGGAGCTGATGTCACTTAAGCTACACCCAAGCCCCGCGTTTTCCACGGCCGAGCTCAGATATGGCAGGTTTGAATGAAGCTGTAGCACTCTCACGCTGTGTCCCTTTGCCCTTAGGAATTCTGTGCCCGCCTGTCCAGGATAGTGGCACCTCCCACCGTGGCTATTGAAAACCGATCTCTGGCCAGTGTCACTGAACTATATTTAACTTTAATTCACTTAGATTTAAATAGCCCAGTGTGGCTGGTGGCTAACATACGGGACAGCTCAGCCTGGTTTCATAGATGTGGAATCATGGTCTGTCCCTGTGACAGGAATGAGCTTTGGGGCCAGACCAACCTGAGGCCCGCAGCTGGTGGTCACAGGGACCCATGAGAACGGGCATGGGCAACGGCCACTGGGAACTGGGAGACAGTGTCCCTGGTCACTTGAGTGTGGCCTGAGCTGGCCAGGAGGCAGGAATCCAGGCCCCTCATAGAGCAGGTGGGCAGCAGCTCCTTTTGAAGCCCTAAGCCGGGACACCCCCAGGGCTAACACTCACGGGTGCTCCAGGCTGCTCACCCAGGGGCAGCACATTGGGGATCACCTGGAGTGAGTCCTGGGCAGCATGGGCTCCTCCATCTGCAGGGGCACGTTGTCTGTGCCCTGCTGTGCTCGCCACAACAGAAGCAGGGAGCAGGAGAGCAGAGCTGAGCATCTGCTTAGCCCCCTGGGGCAGGTCTTCCCTGGAGCCTCTCCTGGACCATCGGCCCCCTCCGCAGGAAGGCAGGAACAGGCAGTGGGTCCCAGGAGAAAGGTCTGAGTCGCCAGGGGAGCTTTTGAAAAGCCACGTTCCCAGAACTGGGGACCTCTCCAGGTGACTGGCACACAGCTGGGGACCTGGAGGCTCTCACCTGAAGGCTTGGGAGGGATTCTGAGGAGCAGCATTTTCTGGGGCTGGGGGCTCGATCTTTGGTCACAAATCCCTCCTGCTGCAGGGCCCCTGAGGCCAGCCCACTCACACAGCTGCTCTCCCCTCCCCTCCCTCTCTCTCCCACCCTTGAGCTGAGCCCTTCTGCTCCACCAGGTCAACCTGCCCTGGTCTCAGGTGCTGCAAGATGGGAGGGGCCCCAGCAACCCCTGAGCACCCAGGGGCAGCTGCAGTCATCCCCGGACTCCTTCTGAGCCTTGGGGCTGGGCCCAGCACTAAGGAAGCTGCGAGAACACTATTATTGTGGTCGTCACCCTCACTTCACTGAAAAGGAAACCAGCTCCTAGAGATGTGAGTCACCAAGGCCCATGATGCTGGGGGTGGGGCTGGGACAGGAAGTCTGGGCTCCTGGTTCCTTCTCTTCCTGATGCCCCAGGACGCTGCCCGTGACCTCCCATCCTCACACACGCTCACACTTTCTCCCCCTCTCACAGCTAGCTACTCCACAGACTGCTGTTCAGGATCAGCTATCATTTAGAAGACCCCACTATCCTCAGTTTAGTCTGGGGGGTCTCCCTAGAACACCCTTTGGGCACCCCACACGGCAGTGGTTTTACACAGCCTCAGAGTATGACATCCAGGGTGGCCATTTAGAAGCTGAGCAAACTTGCACATGTTGCTTAACCCCTCTGGGTTCAGCTTCTGCAGCTGTGAAATGGGAATGATGATATTTACCAATGAAGTTAGAGGTGAGGATCAGGGGGTGGGCGCAGGCCAGCCAGTAGGAAGACCCAGCTCGCAGCAGGCCCCGGGAGCACCTCAGTGGCTGCTCCACACTGCAGATTCCAGCTCCCAGAGCCTCTGGCCTTCTTCACCCTCCCTCTTCCCACAGCCACCCTGCGCCGCTCACCCTCCCCAATGCCCTTACACTAGGCCTCTCTTCTGTGGTCCCTGTACCCCCACCCCCACCCCGAGGACCAACGGCTGATGAGAGGGCTGAGGCACCATGTGTCACTCCCAAAAATAATAAACGAGAAGTAACATTTTTTATTCCTCATTCCAGACTTCCTTAATTAAAATCAAGTATTTGTTTACTCTCCAAGGCCTATAAACCTGAATTGCTCCCAGGGAAAAAAAAATGCTTAGGTGAAAAGAGTGTGGGTATGGGCAGAGGTGCCCAGTGGGACCTCAGAAGAAAGGGCAATCACACTTAACAACCACACAGCTGGGGTGCACGGCTGGGGTACACAGGCAAAGCCATGGTTTCCAAAGCTACCACCTCCGGGTCTCCATCGACCTCCACAAAAATCAATGGCGTATTCACTGTGAAAGGCCCACTAAAAATCACGAGAGGGTTTGGGTGCAAGTAGGGGTGGGGGGAGATGGAAGTGAGGCACCGTCTACTCGACCTTCACCCCAAGATTTCAAGTGGAAGCAGGAAGTTGTCGGCTGCTTCACTGGCCTGGCCGTGCCCGCTGTTGAAACCGTGACATGCTTCCAAACAGGTTAGGAAATGGACCCCTCCTCCTCTCTCTTCCTTGGGAAGGGGCCTCCCCCAGCACGCCCAGACCACCTCTCCCCTTTCCAGGGTCCAGCAGGGGAAGAACTGATAGTACATCCAGTACTGTAGAGGAATCCAGAAAGTTCTCTGATGGATGCTCAATGTTAGACATTTTGACCACCACCACCCCCAAGCCCGGGGGAGGGGCATGGAGAATGCAAACAGAATTCTGGGGGTGTCAGGAGATGGAACGACCTCAGTAAAAGCTTGCTAGGGGGAGAGGGGGAGCAAAGGAAGGACAAAGTCACACGGCAGCAGTACTAGGGACAGAAAGGTGGTGGCACTGACACTCATTTCATCCATGTTCAAGTCACAGGGAGGCAGAGGCCTCCCCAAGCGGGTGAAGGCAGGTCTGCGCTGAGCTCCCACCCTGACCCTAACCTGGCAAACGGACCCCTGGCACCACCATGGAGGGCTGACGGCTTGCCTGCCCAGCCCCACGCCCCAGCTCCCACAGGGCATCCCGCCTCTTCCCTCCATGTCCTCCCAATGCTAGTATAGTATCCAGGGAAAGGCAGTCAAACTGTGGAAACTTCTGGAACCCATGGGTAGGTCAAGAGCAGATCATATGACCCTAACTGGCCCATAGGAGTCTTCTACTGGTTCAAGAACATATACGTAACCCTAAATGGCTAATGAGCCTTTCTCTGATTCAACAATGAACACGTGAGCCTGACTGGCCAATAGGGGTGTCCTTAGAACGTTGGCTGAAGTCGCTGGTGAAGGGATGCATTTCTTCCTCCTTGGGTGGTTAATGGTGGTGGAGAGAGGCCTGAATACAAGCTGTCAGCAGGCTCTTGCCATCTCAAAAGTAGACACTGCCTGGAAAGCCAGGAGGTGAGAAGGGAGGGTCAAGAGAAAGAGCAGCAAAGCCAGGCCAGGCCGGTGCGGCCTGAGTGCCTGCATCAGCCACGCCTATCAGGTTACTTGACACAATTAATCCCCCTTTTTATACCTAAGCCAGCTTGCCTTTGGCTTCCGTCACTTGTCATGATGAGCGTGGGCTCATGACGATCCTCAGCGGCTAGAGAGAGGCTGCTGGGTGCTACCAGGCCTGCTTCCTGCTGTGGCTACCAACCCAGCCCTCCACCTCAAGGAAACAAAACAGATCACCCTGCTCTCACCGAGGAACCCCCACACCCCACTCTTACCCTCCACCTCCCACTCATCACCTTTGCACACACATAACCCTTTGGAGGGTCAGCGTCACTGTGTGTGACGCAAGTTCCTTCAACACACCTACCAGGTCACTGCCACCTGCCCCTAGGACCAGGGTTCCCCTCACCAGCCTCCTAGTTCAGTCACAAACTACACGGAGACTTTTCCTCACCAGGTATCGGCACACTGGAGGGGTTTGTGTTCCTAGTTGGCACCATAAACTTGAGGACAAGGTTGACTCCTTGGCTTCTATAACCCACATCCTAGCCACTGAGGTGAAGCCCCCCCACTCCTCTTCAGGGTGAAGTCAATATTGAAAGAACCTCAAGTCAAGGCCACCACCCCTCCAGGATGCTCAAGGCCTACCTAAGCTTTCAAATTTAGCTCTGGGCTAAATAAGACTTTTCTGGTCAGTTAAAGCTTTTTTGTTGCCTGCTCTGTTTCTACTGGGGGGAAAAAATCACCATCTGCATACATTTCACCCAAAGCCACAGGAAATGGCCTTTATTAGAACTTGGCCTTTATTAGAATTTGTCTTGACACCGAGTAGAAACAAGCAGCACTTACAGTCACATTTGGAGTTCATTTCAAAATAGATGTTAGAGCTCTAGGCGGTGGGCAAGCCTACCATTTTAGAGGAGTGGAAACTGAGGTTTCGAGAAGTGATGTGACACCCCAAGGTCACATAAGCAGGAGGCAGAGGCGCTGGGGCACTGGGGTCGCTGCCTTTCCCCCCTTAACTCTGATAAACAGCTTCACTGTCCTAATGCGTTTGCTTGGAACCCAAGTAAAAACGTGCTCATTTAAAACTGCAAGCCACAGAGACATTCTGAGTGCAATTTCTCCTCTTTGCACCCATCCCATTGGGTAGCTAAAAAATGGGGTCTCTTTTCTGGCAGCCAGAAACCAAACCACTAAGCCTTCGACGCTGTGGTTTCTCACCCCTGTCCTCCCAGAACAGCATCAAACTGGCAGCCAACAGGAGCAGCAGCAATGACGAGGCCCTGCTTCCTGAGGTGAGTCTGGGCAGTGCTTCTGCTGGTCCGGACCCCCCTCCCCCCTCCCAAAGACAGTCCTGAAGACAGCCAGGCATGGCTCAGGGTGGGCCTATTCTGGTGTTGTGAACCCCCAGAGGAAAAGCATGTTGCCAGGCCAAGCATGACTCCAGAAACAGCCCCCAATCTCTACTGCTGCTGCGGCTTTCATTCACTGTGAGACTGTGGGCAAGTCTCTTAAGAGTTCCAAGCCTGAGCTTCTTCCCTGTCAAAAATGACAGGAACCCCGCCCAAGCGGCCTTAGGCTCGCTGCTGACCCAGCCCCCATGACTGCTTGGCCGACAGCTTCCTGTCTACACCGTGCTCCAGAGCAGGGGAAAGTCCTCGGTGCTGCCTCCCCATCTGCTGGGACTGGTCACACTGTGGTCAGAGACTCCCCGTCCCACCCCCAGGCTCGGGCCGCGTCAGCCCCAGAGTCAGGTCGTCCAGCCATGATCGCAAAGCCCGGTGCTCGCATTTCTGCTCAAAGCCGTGAAAATCTCTAACCGTCACGGTAAAATGACTCACGTTTTTCCGCCTGGGATCCAATGGATTTAAAATAAGTCGCTAAAGCTCCTTCAGCCCCAGCAGGAGAGCGGGCAGGCATTTTGAACGTTTCTCCCCCTTTTTGACCCAGCATTAGTTGGAAAGAGTGCAGCTCAAATGCAACCAAAGGAGAGCTTGCCCTTCCAGAAAAATCTCAAGAAGTCCTGCCAGCACCAATGGTAGGTGCTCGGGGCTCTAGGGACGTGGCAGACAGACGCCACCTTGTTCGTGTGCCAGTGGGACACACCAAAGTCACCCTAGACAGGATTCTCTCATCTACAGAAATGACGGTGACAGTCTGGGAAGCAATGAAGTTCTCCATCTCTCCTCACGGCATGTCTCTTGTGTAATAAACAAATGGTGTCCACACAATGACATCGGGGGCTCAGAGGTTTAGTTTCACTGTCCCACCATAAACATTTCCAAATAGAAACTTAAAAAAGAACCGAAACCCAAATCGAAGTTTATGCTGCCCCCAGGCTGGCACTTCCAGCTGTGACTTCCTCGGCCAATCTCTGTCCAAAAGGAAGCTGGTGTTCTGTTCACTGCTTGCAACAGGCACCCTCCTGCCACCCTGCCAGCCTCAAGCCTGGGTCTCAGCCCCTCTGCACACGACCTCGCTTCCAGGTAGGCACCATCTACAGGTGTCTGTGTGCCACCATGATGAGCGCGGAAGGAGCTAGCTGCAAGAAACCTCACAGCATAGGATTCCATTTACATGAAATGGCCTGAAGCAACTTTATAGAGAAATCTAGAGAGACAAGAGACTAGTGGTTACCAGGACTAGGGGTGGGCAGGGAGGAACTGTAATGGATATGAGGGATCTTACTGGGAGGATGAAAAGTCTCTAAAACTATAGTGTGGTCAGGGCGGCACCACCTGGCAACTGAATCCTAAATTGTATACTTGAAAGGGGTGGATTTCACAGTATGTAAAATACAACTTGCATTAGCTTCCTCTGGCTGCCGTCGCAAATTACCCCACATCGGGGGCTTAAAATGACACAAATTATCTTATGATTCTAGAGATCAGGAATGCACAATGGGCTGACATCAAGGTGGGCAGAACCTCGTTCCCTCCAGACACCCCGGGGAAAACCTGTCCCGTCCTTCTCCAGGGTCCTCCCTCCACCTTCCAAGCCAGCGACGCAGTTCCTTCAAGCCTCTGAGTGAACCTGTTTCCATCCTCGCTCCTCTCTCACTCGGCGTGCCCCTGAGTCCCTGTTACAAGGACTCCTGTCCACTGAGGAAGTACTTACCAAGTGCCAGGCATGTGCCAGGCTGTGGGAGGGAGACAGGAACAGAGAGACAGCCAACAGAGAGACGTGGTTTCTGCCTTCGGGGGTGTGGGGGAGGCCTAATAAATAGGTGGTAAACCACACAGCCTACATACAAATCGGGGGGAAGGAACAGTGTCGCCATGAAGGAAGATCTGCAAGAAAGATCATCTGGGGGGCAGAAAAGACTGAGCCTGAAGAAAGAGGCATCTGCCTAGCGAGGGCCCTGGGACACGCTCCCGGGCAGAGGGAACAGACCGTGTCACGGGGGAGAGCACCGTGCTGCAGGGAACAGAGAGAAGCAGGTGGGCTCCAGCTGATGAGGGCGAGCAGAGGCGGCAGGGAGCTCAGAGGAAGGAACGTGCTGGGCCCTCAGCACCTCGGCTTTTGCTTCCTATTGAAACGACAACAGAAAGCCCCTGGGTTTCTTCACAGAGGGATGGTGCGATCTGATTTCATTTCAGGAAGGTGAGACACAATGAGAAGACTGAATTGGAGGGGGTGTGTGTGTGAAAAATGTCCCCTAGCACCTCGACCACCTGTCAAAAGTGAGAAAGGACTCAGCCAACATGAATTTACTCTGTTTTTCAGAGGTCTCATGAGCACCTAGGATGTACTAGGCAGGGTGCTACATGCTGGAGATTCTGAGATGAAGGAGACGCAGGCCCTGTCCTCCTGGAGCCGAAAATGATCCAAGGTCAGCCGCACAGAAGAGAAGAATTTTACTGAGACTAGAACTGCTGAAAGTGTGCAGGGATGCAGAGCTCTGGATGAACACATTGCTCTTTGTCTCCTTTCTTTATCGTTTATTAGCTTTCTCGTTCCCTGTTTCCAAACTCTTTCCCTATTTCCAAAAGAGGTCTGATTGCTTTCCACAAAGCAGGGCCCATGAAGAAAACAGAAAATGACAGTGAAAGCAAAGCACATAGTCTGAACCTGAGGACTCTGATGGCCGCAATGATTAAGCATAAATTTGCTTTTGAGCTTCCTGGCAGTCAGGGCAAAAAGGAGCAGGGTATAAGGAAGAGGAGATACCTGTGTTCCTCTCTGGGACACAGCTTTTCCTGGCTGTCCCTAAACTGCAACATCAAAGATGGGGTCTACTGAGGCTTGGTAAGCCTGGGAAGGGCAAGAGGGGGTGGCTTTGGGTAAAGGCACACTCTAATTCATCTTGTGCATTACAAACTCAACATCTTCCTCATAAAATGGATTCTTAGTTCTGCTCGTTACGATGCTAGAAATTGCCATATTTTGATAATTTTATCTTTTATATACCTCCTTCACACACACTAAATTAGTCCCAAGATTCATCAATTCCACTCCCAAAACAGGTCTCAGATCCGTTCTTTCCTTGTACTGCCCAGCATCACTGCCTTCCTGCTGGGAGCCCAGCCTCAGCGCTCTTCTAACAGCACCCTCGCCTCTAGGCTGGCGCTTCCCTACAAAGCCACCTCAGTGGTTTGTCTAGACATCAAGCCTCTGGCAGCAGCAGCCTTCTGCTTTCAGTCATCTCATAACTAGGCTCACTCCACCCTCCCCCAGCAGCCAGCAGCCATGTGGCACCGTCATGCCCACGCCTCTTCAGGGATGTCCCAGCAGTCTCAGAAGTTCTAATCCCTACATTGCGGGGAGCAGTTCTAGGGAGCAGGAGCCCAGACCTAAGGCCATCAGCACACAGCCTTCTCCAGGTCCCAGCGACTGGCTCCAGGGTGCACATCACCTAAGCTGGCCCAGGAAGAATCGAGAGAGAGAATTAGATATGAAGGCTGAAACTGCAGCAGGCAATTTACCACCACGAGGGAGGTAGCCCGAGGACAACATTCACAGGGAAGGAAGAGCTGAGAGAAAAGCAGAGCCAGCAGCCAAACCAGCCCACTCCCTGTTTTGTCAATGAAGTTTTATTAGAACACAGTCAAGTTCATTCACTGATGGACTGTCTATGGCTACTGAGGCATGGCAGCAGCAGGACAGAGACCGTGTGCATGGTCCAGAGCCTAAGAATTTACCATGTGATTCTTTATAGAAAAAGGTTGCCAACTCCAAGCATACGGGTCATCTGCTGGCTTCTGCCTCCCCTTCCTGACGGACCGCCCACTGGCCTCTGCCCCCTGCCAAGCTGACACCTGTCCCTTCCCTGGTTTGGTTATGCTATACCCTCCTGCAGGAAAACTTCCTCTCTGCCCATCAGGCCTGGCTGACTCCTGGCATCCTGCTCACCTCAGCTCAGATATCATCCCTCCTTGCAGGTCCCGTCAGGCACCTGTGTCTGCCTCTATCCTCCCAGCATGCTGGGCACAATTACCCAATTGTGTGGTCTCTACCGCTGGACAGTAAGCTCCTTACCAGTGGGGCTGTGGCTCAGCTCTGTGTCCTGTGCTCAGCACAGTGCCTGACACAGCGTACATGGCCGGTGTCCACTGACCGGGACTGCAGGACACCTGAGCAGGGTGGGGGAGGCCTCTGTCATCAAAAGGGAGCACAGGATACCTGGGCAGGGAGGTTAGATGTGGCCTCTGCAGGACACCTGGGCAGGGAGGTTAGATGTGGCCTCTGTCATCAAACGGGAGCACACAGGGCAAGCTCACCTCTCCCACCACATCCCCAAGGCCACCGTGGGGCCTGGGTGGAGGCCTCTGTGCAAGGTGTCCATTAGGGTTACCGACCACAGACAACACAAATCAGCTGGACCATGCCGCAGACGAGGGCACTGGCTGAGCAGACCCCGGGAGGTTCTCAGAAGCCCAGGCAGGCTGGAGAACCAGGCTGGTGAGAGGCCCAAGGAACTGGGCAGGGGGGAAACAGCCCCGCCGAGCCTCAGGGTGCCTGCTTGGAGGACTTGACTCTGAATCACCGCTCCCTGGCCCAGACTCTAAGCCATGTACAAATAGGTATCAGCTTCAAGCCATGACTCACACAGGGGGCCCAATCAGGAAGATGAGTAGGCTGCTGAGCACCCCAAAATGCAGAAAGTACCCATGAGGTCCCTGCAGTCACCAAACCATAGAATTCAGAGGCACAAGAGCCCTGTCTTACCCTAAGCGGGTCTCACAGGACGGACTCCAGAGCTCCTGGGGTGGTGGAAGTCAGGGAGAGGCCTGAGCATGTCTACAGAGCCCAGAGCCAAGTGCAAACAAAGGAAGTGTTTCTTCATCTCTCAGCAGAGCGAGCAAGTGTCAAACAGAATTTCAAGCATCTGGTATTGCAAAACATCTGAAGTAGTAGCAAAAGGTCATTTCCAAAAGCATCCCTCTCCTCCTACCTCGTAACATCAGTGACGGCTACATGCTGATGAACTCAAATTGCTATGCGCTGAAATTCATTCATTTGTGTATTTGTTCCTCAACTCATTCATTCTGCACAGGGAGCCTAGGTCCAGATGTGCCAGGCCCCGTGCTGGACACAGGAGTGACAAAAATGAGTCAGTTGCCTTTCCTGGCTTCCAGACATTCAGGTGCAGCCATGCTCGAGAGAACTAGCTCTTTGCGGCGCTCAGTCCTCGGGACCTGGGGCTGAAGTCAGGCCCCTCCACAAATCATCACACCCACACTGCCACTCGACTTTTCTGGTTTATCACTTGGGCACCTCTGTTCACCTTTGAACACCTGCTAGACATGAAGCGCTTTGCTTAGAGCTAGGAAGCGAAGCCCTGTCCTGTTTGAGCACCTCTCGCTCTGGGAAGCCCCCTTTGATTGATCTCTGAGGCTAGATGTAATGTCACACCCTCGGCCCTCTGCCTCCCAAGCCGAGGGCCTGTATCGTAGTTGTCTGTGTTTCCATTTTAACTTCCTGGTTGAGCTGGAAAAGAGACTCTTCTGCCTCACCCTGCGCCTAGTACAGTGCCTGGCAGAGTGAATGCCCTCAGTAAGAACCAAGGGGAACACCTGAGGGCACAAGGAAACGAAGCCAAGAGAGCTGGGCAGGGAAGTGTCTAAGGTAAGAACCTGGCACTGCCATCCTTCCTTGGGCTCCAGATCAGGAAGTTTGTCTCAGAAAGCTCTGGGGAGCTGCCCAGGCTGTTCTTACTGGAACTCGCTGTGCCAACCCCATGCCCTTCATACCCACCTCCATACCCGCCCCACATTCCAGACAGCTTCAGTCCCCTTCTCCCCAGACTAGAGTCTGTCTGTCTGTCTTTCTGTGGTCAGCTTAATGCGGGGACCTCCTAGACCACATCCTCCCGCTGTGGTATTTTTGTAACTCCCCCGCAGGTAGCAGGATGCAATGAAAAGAAGTGGACTCCTGAGGAGCGAGTGCCAAGCACGCCTTAATTCCTTAAACACACACTGGCTGAGCACCTGTGCACGTGCCATTCTAGGGCAGAGAAGCAGGGAGAATACCAGCGAAAAGCACTGCCTTCTAAGGCCCGAGGGTGAAACGGGGCCAGGAAAAGGCAGTGCCATCAGTGAGTCAATGAACAAACAGGCGAGTGAAGAAATGAACTGCCAGTGATGTCAGAACGGCGCTTGCGCTGACCCCGGGCAGCTGTTCTGTTGAGGGGAGAACACACAATTCTTTGCCACCCAGCTCAGTTGGCTACCGGGGACCCCTGCCTTCGCTCTCCTTTCATCTTGACAGCACAGCCCAGTTGTGGCCCAGCTGGCTTCCCAGTTAAAGCCAACGATGTAGGTTTACTTGGGGTGCATAAACAGAGATGCAAAAGGTGTTTAAGAGAAAGCAGATGAGATGTGGGTAGGCCTCGCGAATAAAGTCAGGGAGAAATGCTATGAGATTTCAACCACGGCCGTGATTAAACAAAGCTCCCCGGAAAGACGCTTCAGGGGCCAAGCACCTGGACCATGAAGAGTCCGAGCTTCCAGGGTAGTGGAAACTGTAGCTCCCCCCAGAATGAACTGTGCTGCTGGGAGGTCCTGCAAAGTTCCTCCTGGCCCGCTGGGGCACAGCCATGCAACTCCTCTTTTCCCTCCCCCTACGTGACAAGCAATCACGTGGCTTGCTTGTCAAGATACATTTTAAAATCCTGGGGACGTTCAGATTCTCTGGGGAAACCTTCAGAGCAACACTGTGCTGGGATTCAAGAGGCAGCAGTGAGGCGTCCGAAGGTGAGGCCGCCCCTCCCGGAACACTCACTGTCCTCTGGACTCTCTGGGCCTCTGTCTCCTCATCTGGCCACGAAGGTCCCTCCAGTGACAGCTTCTGCCCTGTCTGGGCAGGAAACGGGTGTAGGGAAGTACCTCTCTTCTGAAACAGGGGCAGGAGTCTGGCCTTAGCTGGAAGGTGAGTGGCAAAAATGCCGAGGAGCCCCCAGAACCCTCCAGGGAAAGACCAAGGGGAGCACCCAGAGCCAGATTTGAGACCCAGCGAGCAGGCAGCCGGGGAACCCGGGCAACAGTCAGGGCCTCGAGGAAGCGCTGATGGACTCGTCCCCCGAGCAGAATGTGCCATGCTTCAGAGCTCACCATCTCCAATCACCTCGCCACCGGGCAGGAGGTGGCCCCGGCCTCTTCCTGCCTCGGAGCAGGCAGCCGTTTCCTGTGCCCACAGGCACGCTGGCAGTCCTCTCACCGGTGTGCACTCTGCAGGTGCGTTCTTCATTGGCATCGCAGTTTTCTGCACTGGGAGCTGGTCAGTCTCCTAGGGCTGGGGCCGGCTGCCTCAATGCTGAGCCTCCCCCTGACCCAAAGCCATAAAACAGTCTCTGGAAACGGACCCGATTTTAATTTCAAGCTGGGATCTAGGCAAAGTCAACTTCAAACCTGCCCAGACTCTCAGTCATTCCGAGTACCAAGGATCAAGAGAACGTGGGGAAGGGCCAGGCAGCTGGCCCGCCCATTCACGGCCCTCGCTCCTAAGGCCAGCCAGTCTGCCTGCTTTTGCACATGCAGTTCCCTTTACCTGAAAAGCTGTTCCCAGTGTTGCCTTCAAAACTCAATTCAAACTGTCATCTTCTCTATAAAGCCGTCCCCAATCCCTCCAAGTAGAATTTAGTTCAACTTTCCTGAATACACAAGTCTGGTAGAGCCATGTACTTGGCTCAACTCAAAGACAGGAGAAATTTCCCTTGTGGCTGGACACCCTCCCAGGCCAGCAACTGCATAGAACCTCTTACTGGCACTCTGCTTTAAAGTTCCTGTGGAAGATTGAAGATGCAAAAACATAAACAGTACCAAAGTCACCTCTTGCCCCCGCCACCTGATCTCAGGAATAAAATGAAGACAATACAGAAGGCCCATGGCACCCACACAATTGTCTCTCAAACCCAGAAGTGCGCTCTGTGGAACTTACCACTACTGCACATTTCTTCACACTTGTACTACATACGGCGGTACCTCCTGAACGACATACATAGGGCAGTGTTCTCAAGTTTTCAATTTTCTTTTTTTAAAGATGTATTTATTTATACATACAGAACTGGGGTACAGACCAGAGGTGCAGAGGCAGTGAGAGAGGATTAAACAGAGACAGAGTGGGGAGCAGAACAGGCAGATCGACGAAGTACACTGCTGAGGGGAGCAGCGGGCGGGTCAGGAGAGGTCTGCCGCGCCATGTGGGTCACCTCCCTGGCGGGGAATCAATCTCACACTGACGTGGCTGCGGTCAGCTTGAAGTGCTGAGTCCTAACCTGTTGCGCCTCCAGGGAGGGCCTGAAGTTTTCAATTTTCTGAACTTGAACATTTTGCCTAATAACACAATGATATGACTTTCTGTCCATCTCCTACTAGTACAATATACTTATCTTCTGCCCATCTCTCCCGCTGTCCAGACCTGACAGAAGCACCTACCTCCTGCTCATCTACTGAAGCCACACCCTGGTTCACAGCTCATGTTTTGTTGTGCCTGTTGAAAAGGGAAGAGGAAGAGGAGAAAGAGGAGAAAGAGGAAGTAGAGGAGAAAGCAGAAAGCAGGATGAAGAGGAGGAAGGAAACACAGAACAGGGTTTTCACCTACTAGACCCAAGATGGGAATTGGGAGTGTAGAAGGATCCCCATGGAGGCTCTCTATAGTGCAGCATCCTGAGCCACCTCACAGTGATTAGCAGCTGAAGATGAGCAAGACTCAAGTAAGAGTCCACCCAGAGCTGGACACAGGGACACAGTGCACAGCAGGACTCTGGATGTTTGCTAAGCAAATGACCATTTCTATAGGTAAGGAAATGGAGAGGCTGAATTATTCCCAACAGCCAAGACATGGACTTTCACACACAAATGCCTGTCTAGGAGGAGTGGGTAAAGCAGTCGTGGTATACATACACAGTGGAATACTACTCGACTATTAAAATGGGTGGAATCTGAGGGCTAAGTGACATAAATCATAAAGACAACTACCAGATGGTTCCACTCATTGGTCGTGAGTAACCAAAGCAAACAAATTAGCAAAACATAACAAAAACAACTCTTAAAACTGAAAAATAGGGCAGTCCCAGAGAAGAGGGAGACAGCCACCCCAAAGCAAGTTCATTCTGAGAGTACAGGGCGACAGTCTTCAGAACAAAGGAGGGCAGAGGCCTCAGCAGACACCTTTCCCCTCGGCAGCTGTGTCTCTGACTTTGAGAGTCCTGCCGGCCTGGGGAGCTCCTGCGAGGAGGCGCCCAGTGAGGTCCCAGATGAGGTGGGGCTGGAGTGGACGCAGGGTGTTCATACCCTTCTGAAGACGGGCGAACCTGTCTGTCTAACTCACTGATAGTGCTGCAAACCAGCATTGCCTCAATAGAGACGACACATTTGAAAATTAAAATTTAAAAATTGCACTAAGGAAAGTGCCAATTCTGGGCAGCCATGCCAGGGCGACATACGGGCCAACTCCCAGCCTCTCTGGCATTCCATTTCTACCGCAAAATGGTGGGTCCATCCTCCAGACCCTCCTCCAGGAGCCAGGCCTCCTAGGAGCCCAGGGACCAGCATGTGCCGTGGAACAAGACCCCAATCAGGCACTCCCTCTCCGTGGGTCGAAGGGACCATCACGCTTTAGTTCCTATCACAAAAGCCCCTTCCGGCTTCTTCTTTTCCTTCCTTCTCCTTTTTTGTTTGGTTTTGTTTTGTTTTGTTTTTCAAGATTGCGGGTGTAGCGTTTGGTCCACGCTCCGCAGACACAGCCAGCAGGCTCACCTCTCACTCAGAGCCCATGATGCTCAGCCTGCCTCTGGCTTGGCAAAGCGCTTCCTCCAAGGCAGCCACTCCAGACCAAGGCTCCTGGGCAGTCCCAGTGGTCCTCTCCAGTGAGTAGCTGCCCCTTGCTCTCTTCCAGAAATGTGTGGAAGGAGAGGCCAGGGCGCGAAGGAAGCAGAGGGGTGGACTGCAGGGGCTGAGTTAAAAGGCTCCTGGGAGCCCGGGGGAGATGCCCCGGAGGAGGGGACTGAACACCCCCCTCAGGCCTGGGTCACTGAGGCGAGCGCAGATGGACACGACACAAAGACACAGTCCCGACCAGCTCCTGGAAGGCTGGCAAGTTTCTGTTCCTGCTCCCCAGGTAAAGAACGGGGTCTCGGTGACAGGCAGGCCACGCTCCTGGTGGTGAAATCCCAGGCGCTGCCCCTGGCTTTAGCTTTAGGACTAAACCCTTCACCAGTCTCACCCCCGAAGGGGTGGCCAGCCAGGGTCTGGTGAGCTGAAACCCCTCTTCGTTCGTGAGGATGAACGAGCTGATGACCACCCCTGGAAGCTCCCCCAGCAGCTATGTGATCCCCGGGTGCCTGGTCCTTCATTTTCTTCCTGTAACCCTGAACACCTCGAGGATGAGGAAGCAGGATGATCTGGCTTGGTCAGCCAAGGGCCCCACTGCCCGGCAGCAGCCGAGTCTTCATTTACCCAAAGCAGCTCCACTGTCTGATTTACATACCACTTCCTCGACAAGTGGGGAGCAGAGCCCCCGATGCCCAACAGGAGGAGAAATTGGGGGAAACAAGGGATTTCCTGGCCACTCACCAGGTGCCACTTAAGATGCTGAAACGTCTTCCCCTTTTCTAGCTAATTATAGAAACACATATCTACTTGCATCACAATTATGAATCTCGGGGCTTGAAAGGAATATTCGAAAAACACTCCCATTTCAATGTTCCACCCAAAGCAGAACATTCATTCATTCATCTTATTCGTCAAACACACACTTGGCACTTCTGTCCTGGGCAGCTCTTGATGTTCTGAGTCTTCCTTTAAAAAGCGGCTGAGGAGTTTGGGATTGGATAGGAGCCCCGAACCCCAGCCAAGGCGACAAGCAGCCTCGTGACAGACCTCGTGACAGACGCAGACCCGAGGCTGCGCACTAAGTGCGATAGTAGCTGCCTTGCAATCTGCAACCTCATAAGCAGCTGGGGTTCAGTCATCCGCCAAGGTACCCCGGCTGCTTCTTACTGTCCAGAAAGCAGAACATGCCCGGCTCTGCACCCCTGTACCCCTGGGCACAGGCAGAGGGCTCCGGAAGGCAGCCGCTCTCCACAGAAGTCAGCACATGCCCGCGGTGGGAGGCACAGGTGACCTGTATGTCACGGCCTGTTAACAGACAGCACCCCTCCGTCAGCACCCACGCTCACGTCGCCTCAGCGCTACAGACAAGGTCGCCCAAACCCAAACCGCCTGTCGTTATTCATCCGTAGCCGTCACTAACCTTACCTTTCCCTGCAAATAATTTCTGACTTGAAGGGAGTCGCTGATTCCATGGTGCCCCTCAACGCCCTCAGCTCCATCAACTGCTAACCAGGAGGGCTGTGGTTCTAGGACATCTTGCGACCTCTCTCTGACAGACAGGAGATCCCATCTGTGACACTCCCAGTCACATCCTCCACACAGACCTAGAAGAGGTTGATCCACCGTGGCCATTAAGTCCAAGAGTTGCTGGGTGGGTGTCGAGGGCCGGGGGCACATCCTGACGGCTGGTGTCTGGGGTGGCTGTGCTCCCTCACCCTGCATCGTCTCACCGCTAGCAGGTCATTATGTCGAATATCTGAAATGTATGATCGTGTATGTACACTGTTTTCCCAATAAAAAAAAAATCAACCCTTGGTTGCCGGTCTCCTCATCATCTTCGATCCCACCATCAGGCCTGCTAGTGGTTCAGCCTCAGGACTGCGGGGCCAGAGTTGTTGTTACTGAATGAAATGGCTTACACTGGTTTTCTCTCTTTCCAGAGAAACAGAGTTCTCCATTTCTTAGGCAACAAGAGAAAAGAGATGAGGAGAGACCCAAAGGGAGAAACATGACACATGACAGAAAGGGGGTGAGGGAGACAGGGGAAATGAAAGGCACCCACATTCTTATCCCCCCTTAAGTCTCTCCTACCACTTTGGGGGCTCTCTCCTCCCCGCCCTCTCCCCCATCCATGATCACTCCATGCATTTGTGAACATGGACAGGATTGTGCTGGAGATCTTTGGGAAGTGTTTTGTCTGTCTTTTTGATAGTTTCGTAAGAAGAGGGTTCCAGAGCAGGCCCACCGAGTCCAAGGTCAAAAGCATCCTCATGACCCTTGACATAACTGCTGTGGTTGCCCAGAAGGCTGGCAGCAAGATATTACCGGTGTCTTCCTCAGGTGACACCTTCAGCAGGCACCAGGGGGTGAGACGGGGCGCCTGCTAGGTTTTCTCTAGAGAGCTCTTCTGGAACATTCCGGTCTCTGCACAAAGGCATGAGCAATCTCAGGTGCTTTTCATCTCCCTGGTGCGTGGGAGCTCCACAATGCAAATGAGGCTAAGCTCCCAAGTGGAGTCAAATCCTCTTCTCTCCTGCACAACTGCTATTGAATATGACCCCAAGCGTCAGGTTCCTATTTTTTCACTGAAGTGTCCAAAGACTGGAAACAGAGATCAGTGTATGTGAAGACAGGAATTTCCCAGCCACATCCCCATCGTGGGTGTGGGAAGGAGGTTGCTGGGGGGACACTGAGGAGGTCATACCTGGTTTAGTCATTTCCTTCCAGAGGGTAGCGGAGGGTCAAGGGTCAAGTCAGAAGGCTGCAAAGGCCTTTTTCTACACTTCCTCTGCATTTCACCACTGCAACTTTGAGAAACACTGCTTGGGAAAGTCATAGTTCCACTAGTGGGGGCAGCCTCAGGGGGTGGGGTCCCCAACGGCTGAGGTCCCTCATAGGCCTAGGAGGTCCTTTGAGATCAAGTCCAGGATGTCACCTTCAACCACAATGTGCAGGCCCAAAGACAGCCATCGGGTCCTCAACCCAGGAGCCTCCATGACCAAAGAGACTTTTATCTAAGAGAGCTGACAGGCCTCCCTAGGCCTAGGGCGGAGGCCTCATTCCTGGGTCTCCCACACTGGCCAGCTGGACCCCTCCAATCCTCTCCAGAGGAAATCACCCCCAAGCCAAAGTGCTAGGGTGATTACAGAGATGCGCCCTAGCTGGGTCAGACCCCAGAGCTCCCCCACAGCTCCATGGGCCACATGCAAGGAGCAGTAAATGGGAGCCCACTGGCCCCTGAGGGTCAAGCACTTATTTCAATTTATAAATGACATAATGTAAAACTGAAATCTACCTTTTGCGTGTGTTCTATTGGGGGTATATACCTCGTTCTCCAGTAGCTATGTCCACTGTTGGTTATGCCTCACGTCCAAGTTACGGCCTCACAGAGACGTGCATGGAAGCAAACTCTCCTTCAGAGCAATTCGGCGGGGGTCCGGCATCCTTGGCACCAGAGCCAGGCCTGCTCTGCTCTTGAGTCTTCCCTCCCTCCTGGGCTGCTTTGGGTTTTGAGGGATGTGTCCCTTGGCTGGGTACCAGCCCGTTATGGGATCAGAACGGGAAACTGACCCTCCCAGCCTAGTGAGCACCTGGCCAGAAAACACCCCCCTCCCCAAGACAGACTGTCTGCTCAAAGAACTGATCCTCCTCGCTGGGCACAAGCAGGTTCTGTAGCTGAACGGGGCTTCACCTTCCTGGACAGCCCTTCACCCTTTCGGTGATTGGACCATATGATTCTCCAACTCCTGTGTGACTCTGGGCAATTCTCATCACCTTTCAGGGCCTCCACCAGCTGTCTGAACAGATTAGCACCTTGGGCGAGAATCAGAGCCTCCCAGGTAGGATTCTAAGCCAAGGTTACAAGAAAGTGGAATACCAGCCCCAGCACCCTCTCCCTAGGGGGAAGGGGTTGGGCAGTCCCCTCCAGAGAGCAGATGCTTCCTCTGGGCCACTTATCCCCCAACCAGGCTTCACAAATTCCGCTTCCTGAGTGGGACAGGGCCCCCAGGAAAGGCTGGGAAGGATGGGGCCAGGTGACCCTCAATGTCCGTTCTTCTTACACCACCGCCCTACCCGCCAGCACACCTAGAATCAGAGATGGTACGTGGGCAAAGGAGCATGCAGTACGGGGTCTCCCTGACCGGATGGCAGGGTCACTGCCTGGAAATCACTTGAGAGTGCTTGTTTAAAGCGTAGATTATTGGCCCTCTCTGGTAGCAAAGGGTTAAAGGTCAGCACTGCAAACCAGCCACAGCCACTCCAGCGCGAGTTCGATCCCCAGCCCTGGAGTTGACCCACATGGCTTAGCAGACTTCTCCTGACCCGCCCGCTGCTCCCCTCAGCAGTGTGCCTCATCGATCTGCCTGTTCTGCTCCCCACTCGGTCTCTGGCAAATGCTCTCACCACCCCTGCACCTCTGGCATGTACCCCAGTTCTGTATGCATAAATTCATAAATCTTTAAATAATAATAATAAATAAAGCATAGACTCTTGACATTCCCACCAGGAAGCTTAAGTATACTCAAGTTATGAAAGAAATACTGACAAAGGGAGCACATGCGTAGAATGTTCCGGAAAAGTCACATATGGAAACTTGATGGTGTTAAGTCATTAATCCCGAGGTAATTAAGCAGAGTTAGTCCTGTATCCACCTCAAGTGCATAATGGCCATTACCCAAACACTGAAAATTTTTCCTTTCAACTTCAATTCCCCCAAAGCATGAACACCCAGGGCCCTTCTTCCCCGCTCTTTCTCTTGGGGGGTGGCCGGCCATTCACGCGGGTAGGGCATTTCGGAGGATGCAGTGTGCTCCAAATCCCAACTGCAAACCACAGCACGAGTGAGTCTCACTCTGAATTCACCCCAACCTCACCATTCAACTAACCCCAAGTGTTCCTTGCCAACGGGCCTTACAAATCCTGCGTGTGCGTCCTGGGCAGACCAGCTCACCCAGTAGGTAGACAGGGCCTACCCTACCTCGACGCCCACTTAGGAAGCCCCGGCAGCCGGCAGCAGCTGGGCTTCGAGCCCTGCTACTGTCCACTCTGTGAGGGGCGGCCCCTTTGGAGATGTCCCGAGTCCTGCTTGCAGTTCAGTGGAAAGAGGTACTGACCGCAGGAGGCAGGTGCTGGAGCAGGCCCAGCACATCCGCATCCCAGCTCTGCTTTTCAGGAGCCTGGGGATGAGATTACCTGCCTCACAGAGGTACTGAGAAGGAGCAGGTATACCAGAAATTCACAAATGCTCAAAAGGGAAAAGTTGTTAATAAAGAGACCAAAAAAATTTTTTTAGACCCCAAATCTAAAAACCCACACTGGGTCACTCAGGGAAGCTCATTTGTGAGGAAGTGTCTACCAGAGCCAAAAATGCAGATGCCCAAGGTGCTACCACTCCCCAACTCCTGCTCCCCCTCAGTCTGTCTGCTGCGTGGTCCCCACTTGTGTCCAGCGCCTGTCCCTTCCGGCCTAGCTCCAACTCTACTTTTCTGAGCCACTAGGCTGGGCCTAGAGGTGCTCAGCTGGGGTGAGCCCCAAGGAAACAAACCCATGAGCCGCCCCCCTCCAAGCTGCTCAGGCCCCTAGGGACCTGGGTGGGCTGGCAGTGACACCCACATGCCCAAGTGGGCCCAGTGGGGGGCCTAGCACAGAGGAGGTTACTGGCGCTGTGTACTACGATGGATCGTGTTGCTGTCCTAGGGAGGCCGGACAGCCAAGCAGCCACTCAGAAGCGAATGGGAAACACACGCCTTCTTGCAGGACCATCTGACCCATAAGAGCTCGACTGCTCTCCGGTGCCTTGAGCTCAGAGCTGTGCACCAAACCAGAGGTCAGGCGAGCAGAGCAGACAATTAAGGATGTAAGGGCCCGAGTTTCACTTCCCCCTTCTCGTCTATATTCTACTTCAACTCTGGTTTTGAGCAAAGCTGGGGCCGGCGCCCAGGCAAGCAGGAAAGGCCTCTGCAGACGTCTAGGCTCCTCCCACAGCCCTGTGGAGGAGCCACAGGGGATTAGCGCGCACCCACCAGACACCAGGCCCAAGCCAGGCACCTCCGACATCTGCAGACGAAGAGCCAGACATACTGCGCCACAAGACGAGGGCTGGATGCTGAGACAGTAAGACAATGTGCAAAGGACTTCACAGATAAGGAAGTAGGGTGAGACAAGATGCCGGGGTCTCACACTACGGGGACCCTCTCAAAGAGGACTCCCAGAAAGTTATCTTAAAGAAATACCCTTGTAATCCAGCAAATTCCAACCCCATCTCTGCTAGGGGAGAGCCTGGCCCAAATGGACACTGGTTCTCCCCCACCCAGGACCAACCTTAGAGGAAGGGGGTTTCTGCAATGGGTTAAGCTAGGCATTTTCAATCACCTTGCTCATTCAGTTCTCCAAACAACCAGGAGGCAAAGATCACGAGCCAGGCTTCACCATGACAGTTCTGGCTCAGCAAGGTGACTAGAGATGCCCAAGTTCCCACAGCTCCCAGTGCAATGACGTTTGCTGAGTGTGCACTAGGTTTCAGTTCCAAAGAACTTCCAGTGACAACACAGAGCCGGTCAAGGGACATTAGTGACCATGTGAGTAGAGGACTGAGCTTTTCTTGCTACTCCAGATTCCTGCGTTAACACATCTGCCTCACTGCACCCACCATCCTTTCGCTGCCGAGCAGACACTGCTGAGGGTGGGACAGCTTTTGACATGTGATGGCTCCCAGCTGTGCTTTTTCCATGTTGGACCTTCTTTCCCAACATGGACTGAAAACTAGTCAAGGGCAGACCTGCCTTTTGAGCTGGGCAAAGACATCCCAGGATCTCAGACCCTTGCTGCTAAGACACATCAGAGGGCACTGTGAAGCCGTGGGAAAAGGAGGGTCTGGGAGCCAGAAGCCCGACACCGAGCCTGACCCTGCCTCTTGGGCAAGATGCTTCCCCCTTTGGGTCCTAGTTCCTCCATTTGCTCCATGTGTAGGCTGGATGGTTGGGGCCTGAAACCCTTAGCAGGAGCTTCCTGTTCAGTCCTTCCAGCCACAGTCACGTGTCACATGCCCGCCACACGTTCCTTCCCTTTCTTCTCTCTTTCCCCTCTCGCGGCAATCCTCACTCAACAGGTCCTCCCGGGCTCCGTGAGCACCTGCCGTAGATAGAGTGGGCTCTCTCTCCCCCACCCCAGAGTTCCCATGTCCTTGCCGTAGGCTGCTGAAGGCCTGCATGCTTTCACTGCTCTTATTTTTGACATGTCTGCCTCCAGGGCTAACCAAGCTCTTGAGATGCCTCAGAGTTTGGCGGCCTAGTGAGATTCCACCCCCAGCATCAGCTCAGCCCTGAGTGAATGAAGGGGATGAGCACCTCCAAGCACTCAAAGTGTGGTCTCCAAACCAGAGTACCATGTGGGAAAGTGTTAGCAAGCAGAACCTCTGCCCACCTCAGACCTGACTCAGAATTCCCAAGTGATTTGGGGACATGCTCCAATTTGGGATGATGCCTCCATCTCTGATACACCCCCACCTCACATCCCTGGTGTTGACCACTGAGGAGCCCCCCAAACAGCAGGCCTTTGCAGAACTCACCAAAGTGCACCCCACCATTAATCAAAGGAGATTGGCTTTCAGAACTTTCTAGAAACTTGCCACTGATTCTTACAGGTAGCATCTGAAGTTTGCAACCTCAGAGTACACAAACCACCCACTTGCCCTCTCAGAGCCCAGGCAGATTCAGAAACATCTAGGCCCGTCCTCCATGGCTCTGGCCTTTGGCTCCCTCCCTTCCCCCACCCATCAACCCCCCAAAATGAGCAGCTGCACAGCTACCAAAACCCAACGGCAGAGACAGTCTGGCTGCCCAGCTGCCCCGTCGTGGGTCTGGCGTCCGCGCGCAGAAAATGCTCTTCCCTCCCCCTCTCCACTCTCAACATTCACTCAACTTGAAAAGACAAGGAGCCCTTCCAAAACACGTTTTCAGGTTTTTAATAAACCCCGCAATCCCTCTAATGGTTTCAGATTATCTTAAATATTTATGAAAATCATTCTCAGCATCACTTCTTTAAACAAATCTCCTCATCAGCTTCGATTATTTATAAATCTATGAACATGATGTCTCCTGCCTTAGAAACAGATGGCAGCTTGGGAAAGGAGGGAAAAATCAATAGGACAGAACGTAAACTCAGCGACGCCCCAGTTTCCTCCGGTACAGCGAGCGCCTGTGCTAGAAGCTCACACAGCAGGCGGCAGCGGGTCTGGGTCTGGCGAGGCGCTGGCCCAACGCAGGAAAGCACGCTGGCACTTCGCACGGCCTGACGCTCCGGCCTGAACCTCAGAAGCGGCCAGCCCAGGGCTCAGTGCCCAAGGGGAGATGGAGCTCTTTCAGCAGAGGGTCAGGCATAACGGGCCCAGCAGGGGGAAACAAGCAGACACTGGCGGGGCACCTACTACCTGTCTGTCCTTTTCTGTCACAACAACCCCCCTGGGTAGCAATCATGACTCCTCACTGAAAGATGAAGGAGGCCCAGAGGAAGAGGAAGCAGCTTGCTCCAGGTCACAGAGCCGATAAGCAGCAGAACTCCAAGGAAAGCTGGGCTGTCTGGCCCCCAAATCGGGACTCAAGCTAGCTCCGGAAGGAGAGAGGAAGGAGAGGAAAGCTGGAATCGCTTTTCACTTTCTCCACCCTTGGCTATGAAGTGACTGTCTTTCTTTCAGCCCGGTGCGACCAATCACCCTTTCCAAGTCCATCAAAGACTGTCCTCCCAAAGCTCCCCCAAGCCACGAAACTCTGTCCACTTGAGGATGTGGGGAAGCTGAGTCTCAGCTGCAAGAAGGAAAGCAGAGGCCTCCCGGTGATGCCAGGGTTAAAGTCTCAGCACTGTCAAGCTACCGCAGCCACTGCAGCATGGGTTCGATTCCCAGCCAGGGAGCTGACCCGTGTGGCGCGGCGGACCTCTCCTGTCTCCCTGCTGCCCCCTCAGCAGTGTGTTTCAGTCCATTTGCCTGTTCTGCTCCCCACTCTGTCTCTGCTGACTCCTCTCACCCCCCGCACCTCTGGTCTGTACCCCAACTCTTGTATGCATAAATAAACCTTTTGAGTCCATCTGCCTGTTCTGCT
>NW_004567110.1:7308796-7311775 GCF_000260355.1 Condylura cristata | reverse complement strand
GCACCTCTGGTCTGTACCCCAACTCTTGTATGCATAAATAAACCTTTTGAGTCCATCTGCCTGTTCTGCTCCCCACTGTCTCTGCTGACTCCTCTCACCCCCCACACCTCTGGTCTGTACCCCAACTCTTGTATGCATAAATAAATCTTTTATATATTCAAAAAAAGAAGAGGAGTGGATGGGAGGTACTGAGAAGACAGGAAACGAGTGTCACAGGCACAGAAGAGCTGAGTCCCTGAGAGAAGGAAGGTGGGCGGAAAGTGGATGGCCAGGACCCTGCTTGGACAGGTCTCATCTGTCCCGAAAAGGGAAGGAGAACGGCCATAAATCAGCCCTCCCTGCCCTCCTCCTATTTATTTCCCTCAGGAAGCTTCAAGTGTCAAAAGAGAGAGGTCTCTGACCTTTGAGATGCTGTCCACAGCTGAGGAAACTGGCTATTGTTGATGATGCCGATGGCTGATGACGGTCACCTTGCGTGAGTGCCGCTCACACTGTGGCGACCAACACACGACGCCACAATACAATACACTCATCCTGTTTTACAGGCGTCACAATACACTCACCCCATTTTACAGATGGCAGCACTGAGACTCCAAGGGGAAGAAACTGGTGTCCTGTGCGTGGGCAGCAGGAGGGAAAAGTGAGGTATGGATCTGGGAGCCCCAAGAGAAGTGGGATAGGGTGAGTTGGGGTAAGGGATCGGTTTGCCTGATTATAATTGAGGAAAAGAGGGTTCCCAGGAGGTGGTCCCCTCTAAGGTCTCATAGCCAGTCCACAGACTTTAAATCAGGTTTTCTACCAACACGATGCTGTCTTTTTTCTCTTTTAAGATTTATTTATTGACGCACATTATAACTAGGGTATAGGCCAGGGGTGCCGGGGGTGAGAGGTTTCACCAGAGACAGAGTGGGAAGCAGAGCAGACAGATGTACAGATGTGCTGAGGGGAGCAGCGGGCGGGTCAGGAGAGGTCTGCTGCGCCATGTGGGTCAGGTCCCTGGCCGGGGATCGAACTCGTGCTGCAGTGGCTGCCGACAGCATCTTAGTGCTGTGCTCTAACCTCCTGTGCTTCCAGCGAGGGCCTGACACAACACTGTCTTTACAGCTGGAAGGTGGTTTCACTCAAGACTAGTGGAGGGGCAGACGGCCTCAGTCAAAGAGATGGCAGCCATGCTGGCTTGTGGCCACAGCCTTCTGGCACAACTGCCCTCCTGTCGTGATCCTGCAGCCTGAGGGGAGAGCTGGCCCAGAATGAAATTCCACAGTGAGGAATCCTGGAAGGAATCACCAACTTCAAGGTCACCTGCAGGCTAGGGTGCTGACCTTGAGGTGGAGACAGAATGTGCATGCAGACAGAGCAAGGGGGAACCATTCACTCTTTCCCTCCTTCTGTCCAACAAACCTGGACCTCCTCGCCACAGCTTTGCAGATGGAAAGCTGGGGTAAGGAGGCCGAATCTGACCCTTACTGGCGGAGGGCCTGGGACCCAGGTTGACCGCTGAGCCTCATAAAGAGAATCCAGAGTCTCCTTCTCAGGCAACCGTGGTCACTCCACGACTTAAAGATCTACACGGGCTCCCGCTGCAGCTGGCTGTGCAGGGGCGCATGTTAGTGCCTCTCAAAACATCAGGAGCGCAGGCTGCCCGTCTTAAAAGTGGGGAAATGCCCCATAGCTAAGCATCTGAAGAGAGACACACAGGAGTCTCTGGGAGCAGAGGGTTTTAGAAAGTATGGCTGTCAGGCAAATCAAGATTACTTGAAAACCTCCCAAGTGCAGCAAGGAATATGTGAAGGCATTTCCAAGCACCCCAGGGGCCTGGGCCCCTCCTGGGCTCCATCACACACTCTGCCCCTCTCTTCGGAAAGTCTACCAAGGTCTAGAAAATGCAAATTACAATGTGCCACCCCCAACACCCACCCAGGCAAAAAACCCTCAGGCCAGCTGACCACTGTGCAGGCTGTGCCAAGGCAAAACCCACCTCTCCCCGCTCCCTCCACCGCTCCAGGAACCCCCAGGCCCGGGGAATGGGCCCAGCTGTGGGTCTGGCAGCCACCTCCACCAGGCATCTGGAAGTGGCAATCCAAATGATGCTTCCTTTTTATTTCCACCCAAAGCAATCTTCCAAGAATGGGAGAGGCTCAAAGTCAGAGTTTAAGCTCCTTTTCACAAGGAATCAATATTTTCATAGATCATCCTCCTCGGGGAGGGGGTGGATCACTCAGAACCCAGGTGGCAGCATGAGGCTCTCTGGGGATTGTGGGATGGTCGTTACCGAAGGAGGAAGCCAAAATGTGGAACCACACCCGCTCGCTTCTCAAAATTCACCTTCCTTTCCACACACATCAGTGGGCAGCTATCGGTGGGCCCCGGACAGCCCTTCTAGGCCCAGCTGATTAAAGTAAAGGTGGCGGTCAATGGCACTTTCCACCATGTGCCCCCTTCAGGACAGAGCCGACCTTCATTTGCTGCAGGCCCGACAGGGCAGCCCATTTTACAGACCCGCACCTAAGACGGAGTTAAAAGACCTACGCAGGACCACACAGAATTAGTGCGTGACCGTGCCGCGAGGGAAGGCTTGGCGCAAAATCCACTCTCCAGCGTTGGCGCCTTCCCGTTCAACCCCTCCCCCGCCGGCTTCTCCCGCAGCAGGGTGGGGATCAAAGCAGCGCCCCCTCCCCCCTCCAGCAGCACCTTCCAGCGAGGGAAGTCCTGGGTTCCTCTTTCCTCCCAGCCGCGACCCAGGGCACGCAGGCTCGGGACCCACGGCCGGTGCCCACAGCCCAGGAAAGCTGTGCAGGCTGCGAGGGTATCCACCCGTCGACGCCGAACTTCCATTTTTAAAAAGAGATAATGCAAAGACACAGGCTAAAGGGAAGTGCTTTTCAAACCCGGGCTGGCGGCTGCCCCAGGAGGAAGTGTCGAGGCAGAGGCAGATCGGCTTCACCCCCTCCGGTTCCTCAATTCCCCGCGCCGGGCTCG
>NW_004567110.1:7302828-7307886 GCF_000260355.1 Condylura cristata | reverse complement strand
GGCCACCGGCCGGGGTGACCTTGGGCGCGTCGCCGCCGGCGGGCAAGCGCGGGGGGCTTCTCGCCCTCCCCTGGTGTCGCCGGAAACCAGCTGCGGAAGGCCAGGGATGGCCGAGGCTGCAGCCTGTCGGGCAGGCTGCAGCTCCGACTGGACCCGAGGCTCCCGACCTTGAGGCCGGCGGGCGGCGGGCGGCGGGCGGCTGCTGCCCTCTCCCCGCACGTGGGGAGGATGCCGGTCCCTGCCTGGCCCACCTCGCCGCGGGGACACTGAGAGGATGTGCGTGCAACGCTGCAAAGCACGGGTCCCTGAGACCTCAGCGGCTACGTAGGGAGGGCAGGCCAAGTGCCAGGGCTCTTCTAGGGAGGCTGGACTGCAGCTGGGAACCCAAACAAAATACCTGCGTGGGGCGGGTCAGACGCCCCTGTCCCTGTGTCCGGTGCTCCTAAGGGTTCCCAGGAAAAATAAAGCAGAGCCAGGGGACCGGGGCTCTCCGTCCGGGCTCTGGGGAACCATTCCAGGACTCTGGGTATAGAATTTTCCAAGCTCCTCGCTGTAATTCTAGCTTCTGTATTATGGGGGCCCGTGGTCCTCACTGGCAAAGGATGCATGTGTTTCCACTGAAGTGTGCAGAAGCTGAGACTACTGAGCTCTTCCCTCTGCCCTGCTTCTTCAATCTCCCGCCCATCCCTTCACTGTCTTCTGAAATTCAGCCAAATTGTTCAGGAATATAGACATATTCTTTAGACCATCTCCACTAACCTCTAGCTAGGCAGCAAGAAACATGTCAGAAGCTTGCAGAGTCTTCTTCCCTCCGCCCAGCCCTCCCGGATGGGAGAAGGAAATGTCCCCCAATATGACGGAGTGCTGGCTTTTCTGTTGTGTTCTCGGGCAGAGATGCCTGGCACCCTTTTGCTTGCCCAGGACCCAAGTGCTAGGAGCTATGGCACTGAGAAGATAGGATCCCAGTGGGGTCCTGGCCTTGAGGGGGAGGTGGGGTACCATGTGGGTCAGCAACCAAAGGAATGTGGCACAGAAGAGAAGTGTGTACACTCGGCGTGCAAGGGACGGAGCCAAGGAGAGACAGCAGGCGGAGATCAGAAAACCCTGCCTGGAAGCTTTGAGAGGCTTTTGGGCAAAGAGCAAAAAGAAGCCCCTAGAGGCTTGCCATAGCATCAGTGCTCTCTCTAAGGAGGGATCCATGCCCACCTTGTGGTGGTGGGGTGTGGGGGAGTGAAACAGCTGGGTATTGAACTACAAACATGAGAAAAACAGGAGGACATGTTTGGAATCGGAGCTGAGTTTAGTTCTTTCTTGGCTGCTGTCGAAGTGGGCATTAATAATTCCCAACCTTTTTATAGAACTATCCTGGTGCCAGTTGTTGCGCCCACCCAGCATAATTCTCACATGGCCCGTGGATAGGCAGGTTCATCATGCCAGTGTTATGCAAGCCGCCAGTGAAGCCAGGAGAGAAGGAATTTGCCTAAGGTCATACTAATTAGCCTGTGGTGGAATTGGGCAAGAACCCAGATTGTCTGGCTGCAAAGCACCGCACTTAGCCACTCCGAGCTTCAGAAGCTCATCTGGGAAGCGGAGTCGATAGGAAACCACTTCGTTAGGGTGGGGAGCAGCAAATGAGATAGCACGTGTGTAGGACATTGGTCGGATCTGGGGGACAGTGGTCGCTGTCGTTATCACAATCACTGATGAAGGCACAGAGCTTTCTGGCATGCTTTAGGGCTGCAGTTTGCCGTGAATGTGAGAGTGAAATGGAAGGTCAGGAAGCAGGGATGGATGAACAGAGGGCTGGATCACCCTTGCCCTGAGTCTCACTGAATTCATAGGTGTCTGGCTGAGGATTTCAACGTACAGGTACTTGTGTCTGCTCTGGATATAGTGAGGATGAGTCTGGCCTCTGATCTTGGCTCATTCAAACAAGTCCTGGCAGATCTGATAAATGCAGGTGAATGGAAGCCTGGGAATAATGCCTGGGGAACTTCTAGCGATTCCGTGGTGACCTGCTCTGTTTCACAGGAGTTTGGGCCCTGGCCATGCCCAGTATCTCAGTCTGTTCAGGCTGCTATTACAGAACACCACAGCGCAGGGACTTAAACAACCAACATACACTTAAAAAAAGAAAAAGAAAAAGATGTATTTGTTCATACAAGAACTGGGGTACAGGCCAGAAGTGTAGGGTGTAAGAGGATTCACCAGAGACAGAGTAGGGTGCAGATTTCTTGAAACACACTTCTAAGGGAAGCAGATGAGACAGGAGAGGTCTGCTGCACCATGTGGGTCATCTCCCTGACCCGGGGTCGAACTCGTGTGGTAGTGGCTGCGGATAGCTTCATAGTGTTGTGCTTTAACCTGTTGCGCCACCAGGGAGGGCCCCAAACATTCACTTTTTAATGCCCTGGACTCTGGGAGTCCAAGACCAATATGCTGGCAAACTCGGTATCTGGAGAGAACCTGCTTCCTGGTTCACACACCGCTGTGTCCTCACATGCTGGAAGAGGTGATGAACTCCCTGGGCTGTCTGTTAGAAGGCACTGACCTCATTCACGAGGGCTCTGCCACATGACCTAGTCACCTCCCAGAGTCCCTACCTGTCAATTCCATCTCACCTGGGGTTAGGTTTCACCAAATGAATTTGGGGGAGACACAACCATTACAACTAGCAGCCTGTAAAGAGAGTTTTGTTTGGGGAGTTGGAAGGCCCAGCTGCAGTTTCTAATTCTACAGCCCTGTGCAAGTCACTCAATCTCTGGCTCCTTTAATTTCCTAATCTGTAAAATGGGAATAATAACAGCTTCTCCTGTTGTAGAGAGCGCTGTGTGACTAATGGATTTTTAATGCTTTCCCAAACTATAAGACAGCATGCTCAATTAGTTTCAGCCTTAGACCCCTGTTCTCCACAGCACATACAATCCACACATCTTTCAAGCAAAAGTAGCTGGCACTTTCCATCACAGGTGCGAAAGCCCCTCAAAAATAGGCACTTTCCTGCTGAGCGTTCGCTTTGTTAGGAGCGAGCGTGAGTGCTGTCAGGTGTGGAAGGTAACAGAAGGTAGAAGTCGGGAGATGCAGGGGCTCCATCCTTCTGTCTTGCTGGTTAGAATTTGGCAATTCAGCACACTCCACTGGAGCGAACACAGTGACTTTCTACTTAACTGGTTGTCATGGTGCCTCCGCCACACAGGCCATGCAGCACCACAGTGTTAAGTGAGGAGACTCAAAGCCCAAGCTAGAAATGGTGGTTTCCAGGGGTGGGGACCAGAGGAGAAAGGGGTAACCGCTTAATCAAGGTTTCCTTTTGGGGTGATAACACATAGGAGCTGGTGTGAGGTGGGGCAGCACAACAGAGCGATTGTGCTAAATCCCACGTAATTGTTCACTTGAAAATGGCGTCTGGGGGTCATGTGAGTGTCACCAGAATAAGAAAAAGAAAGAAAAACTTGAGTGGGCTGGGGGGGAGCTAATGAGCAGGAACTTGACTATTTTAAACGTCTCCCCACATCCACAGTAGGGCTCCTACCGCCAGAATGTCAGAATCATAGCAAGCGGTGCTGAGCCACCTGCCAGCAGCCAGTCTAGACCAAAGAGCCTTTAACAATCGAAAGTGAAAGTGAATGATGCCATTGGGTATGATTTTCATTATTATAACTTAACTTGGTTTGCAAGGATTGGGAAAGCTCAGGTTGAATTTGCTCAAGTTCGTCCTTTCTCAGCAGCCAGCATGGGGGGAAAGTGCTCGGAGTCCCTGCTCATGTTTCTCTGTTACTTAAATGTGAAATGGTGGCCATGGCCATTCACTAGAGGATCGCAGGGACACCGTGGGTGGGGTTTCACCTAAAGGTGCTGTGTAAGTGGTCTGTGGCTGCAGCCCGCACAGCCTGGGTCCCTGGGGGAAATGAGCCAGAGAAGTTGTCTAGGGAACTGCAGAAACCAGGTCTCAACTTCAGTGACCTGGAACCACACAAACTAAGGATCTTCAACAGGAGGCGGTTCACCAGGCCCTGCACGTGGGGTAGGGAGGCTCCCACGCGGTGCATGGTGGGGAGTCAGGGGGGACTCGCTGTGCATGGTGGGTAGGGAGGCCCACGCCTGGTTCATGGCGGGTGGGGGAGGGGCAGTGCGTGGTGGGTAGGTGGGACCCACTGAGCGCAGTGGGTTGGGGATGGGGGTGGATTGAATGGCTCTGCTCCAGCGTCTATGCACCTGAGTGAGGTGCAAGGCTGGGGGGGGTGGTGCAAACTCCCTGAGGTCGCTTAGTGGAGGTCGCTACTAACCTTTCACACTCACCTGAGAGCCTGAATTCTCAAGAAAGCCTGGGGAAAGTGATTTGTCCTAGAGACATTGTTGTGAAAGGCTACTTACAGAGGAGTTGCTGTGTGCATGGGTCAGCTTTCCTTGTCCCAAAAACTCAGTTATGGGAAGGTGGGATCTTGTATCAGTGACATACTGACTGAGAAATCAAATGGCCATGCCTGATATGGGGCAGAAATTCCCCCTCCGGTCAACTGAAATGACCACGCTCTCATTTCAATGTGAGTCATTTCTCTAAGCACAAACCTTCCCTGAAATCCACAGCGTTGGTGTTCACGCACACACACGTGCACACTTACGCCAAGACTGGGAAGGAAGGTGTTTATACCAGTTATTTTGCCTAATGTTTAAAGCACTGCATGTTCATTCATTTAAAAAAAAAATCAAGAGAGAAATTTTTAAGAAAGCAAAATTCACTCATAGCTCCCTTTCCAGACTCAACACGTTTTCTAAGTATTTATAGTCGTTTACAAATGCATCTTGATACAATTGCGATCACACACCACACACTAGGTTGACTTCATTTCTTTAGTCACATATTCTTCCTTATTCACTTATATGTTTAAATCCCACATAGGTTTTTTAAGCCCAGATTGGAAAGCCACCCACTACCTGAAGCCCAGTCAGGGGACCCAAGTAGAAGCCTGTGAGAGAGAAGGTGCTGCTTTCTCTTCACTGGCAAGCCCTCCAGATGGACATTGTGTCTCATACATAATGTATATTGTGGTCCCAGGC
>NW_004567110.1:7262535-7300413 GCF_000260355.1 Condylura cristata | reverse complement strand
AAAAAAAAAAAAAGAAATATTTCATGCATGCAAAGCAATGTAGAGATCAGTCTAAAAAGCACCCAGGCACTCACCACCAGCTCTATCATTTTATTATTTGTCGATGTTAGGAGCTGAATTGTGTTCCCACTAAATCTACATGTTGAAGCCAGAACCCCCATTACCTGAGGAAGTAAAACAAAGTCATCAGGGCAGGAACCTCATCCCCTATGACTGGCATCCCATGAGCAGAGGAAATTAGGTCACGGAGGGTCTATGTAAACCCATGGGGGTGACGGCCACCTTCAAGTAAGAGACCGAGGAGAATCCCACTCTTGTTGCCACCTTCATCTTGGACTTCCGGCTTCTCGAGCTGTGAGGAAGTAAGTGTCTGACGTCTAAACCCCCAGTCTGGTGCTTTGCTACAGCTGCCTAGCAAACCAATGTAGTCTTTTTTCCTCAGGTTCTCTTTTTTTATAAAAAAAAAAAAAAAAAAAAAGGCAAGGTCAAGATGTAATAGATAAAGAGCTTGAATGGGTTTTTGGGCTCAGTTTCACCACGAGTGTGTGTGGATAGGCCTCCTGCACCAATGCAGTTCTTGGCCTCTGAAGTTAACTAGGTTCTACCTTCTACCTGGACAGAGTAGCAGATTCCACAGGAAAAAGCTGGGCTCCCGAGACCACCTCCCTCCTCAGATGCCAGTTGCAAGCCCAGGCTGTTTCCTCTGCTTCTGACTGATTGGCTACAGGCTGGCGCTCCCATGACCCCTTCTCCATTTTGACTCATTTGCTAAAGTGACTTATCCCTGAGGACATTAAAGGGTATGATTCAATGGCCAAGTGAAGATTCACGGGCCCTGGCCCCCAGCAAAGGAGCATTAGACCTGGTGGAGCTTGGGGCCAGGATAAAGTGCTCTGGTTTCACTTGGAAGCTCCCTGATCCCCACAACCCATCCTTGGATATTTTATGGAAGTCATTAAGTCTTAAGATTAAGTCTCTGGCATTAGCAGTTTACCACTCTTTAGACTTCTGCCCTCCCTGAGATTGAAAGTTCCAACCCTCCAGTCATGGTTGGGTCACCAGGCAACTGGGCCCCCATTCTCAGGAGCTTCCAAACGTACCTCTTTGATATGACAAAAGGCGCTTTATCACTGTCAACATTTAGGAAAGCCAGGGGCTTGGGGAGCTGTAGGTCAGGACCGGGGTGGAGGGCAGACATCTGTGAGGACTGCATTCTGGCCGTCTCAGCCCCAAGGGCACTGGGCTCTGAGTTTCCAGCGATGGGTCTCGCATTCCCACTCCAGACGCCACAGGAGCAGGGGCCTCCGACTCCCCCTCACCAGTGCCAAGGGCCTCTTGGAAAGCAGACCGCGAAGCGTTTCTAGAAGGAAGATTGAAGGATTCATTCTTACCTTTTCTCCTTCAAAGGAAACAAAAATTGCCTTTAAAAGGGAGAGTGAGATCAAATCCTATTGTCTTAGGGCCCCTGATGTTTATCTCAGGTTAAAAAAATGAACCTTGGGACAAGGTGTCCGGTGGGCAAGAGAAGGGATGGCTCTTCCTGCAGTCTTCGTTGAGAAACACCCCCCCGCTGGCTGAGAAGGGAGAGGTCACCAGCAGAGAACTCCAGCTCACTCACGTCACACCGGGGCATTCGGGAGGCCAGAGAGTAAAGCAATTCTTTCCAACAGCTCACAGATGGAAAAATGACAATTTAAATCTGAGTCCTCTCCTCTTCCAAATCATAAATCTAAAACAAACAAAAACCAATTTCGGACAGACAGAAGTTCATGTCAGTCTCCCTGACAAAAAAGAAGCCTCTAAGTTCACTTAGAGTTCAGGTGACAGGGCTCTGCAGGTGATCTTGCTTCCTAGTCTCCAGGACATCTCTTATCAGATAGTATTTATTTCACTTGTTTGTTTGGTTTCCTCCCACAGAATGGAAGCGCCAGGCAACCGGGCATCCTGTCCAGCCTATTCCTGAGAGTCGGGACAGCGCCTGGCTCCAGCCAGATGCTCCCTAAATGGTTCTCAGAAGAAATCACAGGACAGAAGCCTTCCTGGGCCCAGGCGTGTTTGCAGGCAGAAGTCCCGCTTAACAGACCCGTGAACTTTCCCACAGGAATTGCACAGAGAGGGGGTACAAGAGGCAAAAGAGAACCAACAGTGGGCCCTTCCTAGTGGTACAGTGGGCTAAAGCGCAGCACTATGAAGCTCCCGCAGCCACTGCAGCCTGAGTTCAATCCCCAGCCAGGGAGCTGACCCTCCTGATCCGCCCTCTGCTCCCCTCAGCAGGTTATTTCAGTAGGTCTGCTGGTTCTGCTTCCCATTCTGCCTCTGCGGAATTCTCTCACCCACCCCCACCCATGCCTCTGGCCTGTACCCCAATTCTGTATGCATAAGTAAACCTTAAAAACAAACAAATAAACAAGAACCAACAGGTGGCGGGGAGCTGCCCAGAGGGACCTCCTGACCGCAGCTTATGTCCAGGAAAGAAAGCTTCGAGTTCCCATTTCTTCAGTGTTGTGAATGGGCGTAGCACCATGAGATAAAGAACATCAGTCTGTCCAGGTGCCTCATCCCTTCTGGAACCCCCTCCTCCTCGTCATCAAGCTCACCAAGCTTAGCCTCCTCAGGCCACTCCAGTTTTGGCTTCTCCACTCACTGTAGTACCTTGACACATGGCCATATTTACCTCTACGATGTACCTTTCCCTCCCCTCCTCCTTCCATCCTTCCTTCCTCCCGCCCACATCCCTAACTTGTGGCCTTCTTCCTCTTCCTTCCTTCTCTGTCTCCCCTTCTCCCTCCTCAGCCTCCCCCTCACCCTCTTCCTCCCCTCCCCACAGCCTTCCCTCCCCTTCGTTCCCTCCCCGTCTCTGATTCTCCCTGGAGGGGACACTGCACCAGGGGAAATGTCCCTGGCTTCCCCTCCCGTCTGAGTCAGCCACTGCCTGGAGTTTGGAGTTAATCACCTTCTACCCATAAGCAACATGTAGAACCATGTACATCTTGAACATCTCACAGAGAAATGGTTTCATTTTCTATGAATACTTTCGTGACTTTCTTTTCTGCTCAACACTATTCATGTCACTACGTGCAAGGCCTAGTCTGTTCACTGAGTGATTCAGAGCGTGAGTTAACCCCACGAGATCTGAGGAGCCTCCTGTCCACTCAGTTCTCCAGCCCCCGCCTTCCTTACTGCAATGCACACCTCTGCCAGCGGACCACTTCTGACGTGTCAGCACAGCGATCCCCAAAATTCCTGTTAATTTGTTCCCCAAAGTAATCAACACTGTGTGATATCCCACTGTCATTGAAGGTGATTGCTTTGTTCATTCTTCTGTGGCAGACATTTGCTCCTTTGGGAAGGCCCATGGGGTGGGTCGTAGGTAGAGTTTGGGGCTTTAGGTTGGTTAAGTATCATTACCTGCTCTGCCACGTCTAACACAGAAAAAGAAGTACAGCTGTATACTTCTGGCCTCAGATCCAAGGAGCTCAAATCCTTCCAGAATGCTTTTCATGCGTAGATCTTGTATGTGAGGTGATTTTGCACAGACAGCTGGACAGCCTCAGTCAGCAAGGAGCCTCTTCAGCCGCTGCCCTCCCGAGGTCAGTCCTGTCCATTGTCCCACCACCAGGGTGTGATGCAGATGTACCACGTCTTTAGCTGTGTCCCTAAGCATCCCATGTCAAGCGTGTCCCACAGTCCTGGTTTGGTGACCACATATTATTTTATCGGGCAGATAATGAATGAGACATATGTATTTTTTTTTTTAAATAACAGCACAGTATAAATCTTTTATTTTTTAAAAAAATTTCCAAAAGTTGGAATTTTGCCGGTGGATTAACGCTTTTTGTGCCTCTTATGCGTTCCTGAAAGGATCATTATGATTGAGAGTGCTCCCCTAGAGCACAAAAGAAAACAACTTATCTTTCCCGTTGAGGTTGGTATTCACAGACCTGGTGCACCGGCAGATGACTAGTCTGAGCAACTGGAAGTGACAAGCTATGAGCTGAGCTCTGAGGCTCCCACAGAGGAGGGAAGCCGCCCAGCGAGCGGCTTAGCTGAGGGAAGCCGCCCAGCGGCGAGGAGCTCACCGACAGGTATTCAAAACGGAGCAGCAGCAAAAAACGTCTCCTCATACTTCTCTCTCCTGTAACCAGCCAATGAACTTCAGCCACATCCACAAGTCTTTGTCCTTGGCCAACTCCTCAACATTGTTCTCCACCTGGTCCCCCAAACCTGCATAGCCACCCCCTTTCTTAACCAAGGAGGCAGATTTGAGTTATCTCCTCTGTCCTTGACAATCATCGTGTACTAAATCCTCTTTCTTTTCTCAAAAGCTGGCGTCCTGGCGTATCAGCTGCTATGCCCGTTGGGTAGGCGAGGTGCCTTGCCTCACTTCTGAAGAACCCCAGTTAGCATCTCCTCAAGAACCCTGGGGTGCTGGGGCAGATTTTTAGGCTGCAGAGAGCGGCCCCTCCAGAGCCCTCTGACTGCAGGTTCGGACACCTTGCCAGTGTCTTGCCCAAGTGCTTATTTACCACGTACTGTTTACCTTTCTGAACGGGATCCTTACCTTGTCACATCTGCAGAGTCCCTTTTGCTAGGTGAGGCAACGTGTTTTTTGGGGTGTGGTGTGGGGGCTTTATTCTATCACAGAGGCTTAGACAACTAACTCTCCCAAGCTCACACAGCTAGAGAGTAGCCCTCTGGGTCAGGGGACAGCAGGTGACTTGCCTCCTCACACACCTGTGACCTGGGAGGTCCCCCTGTTCTCACAACTGGAAGTTCTGTCAGACCAGCAGTGGGCACGGCTGGCTCCTGGCTCGGCCCATGGTAACCTTCCCCACCTGAGGTCTTCAGCCAGGGCAAGGTCAGCTCAGGCTGCTGGCTGCCGGCAGCACCCGTGAGAACGGCAGCCAGGTGCCCAGGGAACACAGGCTTACTCACCACGACTCCTGACCCCAGCCCCGTCCAGGTGCGGCAGCCTCTCCTGGTGCCCGGAGACCCGTCTTCCTAGACTGAGGCCCAGTCCTCCTTCTGGTCTTTCAACAAGCGTTAGTGAACTCCTGCCCATGGACAGGCCGGGCCCTGGGGACACAGGGTAATCGACACCATGGGAAACTGAGGACCCTCAGTGCCCCCGCAGCAAAGCAAACACCCAACATGCTTGAAACAAAGCACTTTCTAGTCCTGGAAGCTGGGAGGAAAACTGAGGCACCAGCAGACCAGCAGTCTGTGGAGCACCTGTCTCTGGAGAGGGCCATCTGTTCTGTGTCCTCACCAGGCAGAAGCGGGCAGCGAGCTCAGTGGGTCTTTGAGAAAGGCTGTAATCTAGTCACGAGGGCTCGTCCCTCTGGAACTACCCACCTGCCAAAGGCCCTATCTCCACGTCAACAAATGAATTTGGGGAGGGGATACAGTCAGTCTATAGCAAGAACACACACACACACACACACACACACACACACACACGGGTGTGCCCTGTCATCCAGGGCACAGGCAAAGCTATGCAGCCCCTGTCTTCCTGCTGAAGAGGCTCTGGCCTCGGGGCAAAGGCTGGTCCTTGACCCTGCAGGTGCTCAGAGCCAAGCAAGGACAGGACACAGGCTCCTCCCCTGCACTCAGCAGGCCTGGGGATGGCGATCCCAGAAGCAGCACCCCCCATTTCTGACTCTGCGGCCCAGCTGACGCTTCTCACCCCTCCTCCCCCTCTCGCCGGTTGCAGGCGCAAACAGGATCCCCCTGACTAGTGAGACTGGAGTTGGCTTCAAGGGCAGGGAGTAATTGTCTTCGACCACCCTCTTCTAGGCCAGAAGGAGAGCCTCCTTCTTGGAACCTCGTGCCTTTCTTCTCCCAGCAGGCTTGGGTGGCACCCAAGATGCTACTTGAGGACCCACTATGTGCTTACTGACTGCTGTCGTGGGGGTGAAGAGTAGGCAGAGCTGGTGTCTGTTAGGGCGTCGCTATCTGCTTCCCGGCCTGGGGGCCGCGGCAGAAGACCCCAGGTGCTGCAGGGCCGATGGGCAATCCTGGGCTGCAGGGCCTGTTGGGGGAAGCAGGACCCGAAAAGCCAGTGGGACCAGACCTGGATGGGACTGAGGGCTGGATGCTGGGCAGCACCGGTCATGTCCACCCAAGACTTCTTTTTGCCTTATAGCCACATATTTGATTAAGAAAGGAGTTGACATAGGTGAATATGAGCTTTCAAAGGACAGCCTGTGGCCACCCACATCAGTCACCAGCGGATGTGTTATGGGGCAGAACCTCGGCCCCACCTGTTGACTCAGAACCCCAGAGATCAGGTTTTGGGGTTTGCATTTCTGTCTCTTGAGCTTGAGACCACAGGTGCAACCCAGGAAAACACAGAGCTGTCAACTGGGGTGTTGGCAGAGAAGGGGCACACAGGGGTACCAGCTCTTCAGGAGCCTCTTGCCCCTCGGGGGCATCTCGGGGTGCTGGGACACTTGGCCCCCACTGAGCTGGGTGTGTCTGAGCCCCAAGCCCTGCCCCACAGGGTGCGGTGGCCTGACTCAGGGGAGGGATGACTGCTATTCGAGGCCCGGGGACATGGATGAGGAACTCCTGGAAGTTTCATTTTTACTTTAAACTCAACTTTCTCAGTGTGCCTGTGCCTTCCAAGCGGACCTGTGCGTTACAGGAAGTCTGACCGCAGAATTGCCTTTGGGGTGCCCTCGAGGGCCCGAAGTCACCTGCCCATGGCGCTGGGCCACCAGGCTGAGGGTGACACCCGAAGGGACAGGCTGTGGGTCCTTGGCTGGCGCAGGCAGGGCAGAGCAGGCCAGGGGCTGGGGCTGGTGGTGCGCGGGCCACACAGTTGGGCTCCCCTTGTTGGGGCAGGGTGCAGAGAACGTGGGGGAGACAGCGAAAGCTTTGCTGAGGCCAAAGGCCCATTTCCTGTCGAAGGGAGGGCCAGATGACACTCTTTTGGTTTCAATGGTTGGTTAATGTTTACTGGTCTGAGAAGCTGAGAAACACTCTTGTCTCAGATTTAGTAATAAAAAAAAGCTCTTTTCCCTCTCCACACCACGAAGGCACTGCAGGGTCAAGTTTCCTCTCCTTGAAAGAATTATGAACAACTAACAGATTCTAAGTTGGAGGGCGGAGCATAAATAAGGGGTGAGGCAGGGTTACCCCTCCGGGAGCCTTACTTCTTACCAGAAACGATCGAGGTCTCACCTCCTGGTTTTCAAATGTTTATCAAAGTAAAATATGCAGGGGTCTCCCTGGTGGTGCAAGGGGTTCAGTCTCAGCACTATGAGCTGATCCCCAGTTCAGGGAGTTCGATCCCCAGTCAGGGAGTGTCCCACAGGGTGCAGCTGACCTCTCCTGACCCACCTGCTGCTCCCTGCAGCAATGTATTTCAGTTTTGCCTGTTCTGTTCCCTACTCTGTCTGGTAAATCCTCTCCCACCTGCACCTCTGGCCTGTACCCCAGTTCTTGTATGCATACATAAATCAATCTTTTTTTTAGAAAGTAAAATATGCACGTGGCTGAAAATTACCCCACAGGGCATATGCTGAACTGTGCGCTCTCTGAGTCTGAGAGGGCAGACGTAGTTTTCTCATTTCATGGACAAGCAAACGCCAGGCTCAGACAGGTTAGTGACTTACCCACTGTCACTCTGTATGAGGGACCATGCAGATGTGAACCCACAGCCGGCAAAGTCCAAGTCACGTCTGTGCTTCCGGAGGCCACAGCAAGGCTCCCCATGGCCCAGACTCTCCTAACTATCGGTCTGGCTGTTGAAGGCTGTGGTGTTTGTGATTCCTGAAAATTCCATTTTCTTGCAGACATGTTCATGATGATGAGTGAGAGGAGAGGGAAACTACTCACAGAATGGGAGAACAGTTATTAAACCAGGTATCTGAGCAGCATCTTATAGCCAGAATCTAAAGAGCACTCCTACAGCTGAGTCATTAAAAGACAATCCCCAAATGGGCAAAGCTCTTGACAGCCATCTCTCCAGAGGAGAAACACAGGTGGTCGATAAGCCCACGAAGAGGTGTTCAACACTACCAGTCCTCAGGGAAATACAAATTGAAGCTACAATGAGCTGTACTTGCCCCCCCTTGCACCCCCAAAGACAGACAGACAGTGTTGCAGAGGATGTGGAGAGACTGCAACCAAACACGCCAGGGAGGTGGACATGCAGCTTTGGCCAGACTGGTAGTTCCTCAGGTGGTTACAGATTTACCTGTGACCCAGCAGTTCTAGGAAGTGTGCACATGTCCAAGCAAAAACCTCCACACCAACGCTCCGGCCGGGCTGTTCACAACAATCAACACAGTGAAAACAACCCAAACCTTGACAAGTGGAGGAACACAAGGAAACATCCTTACAATGGAGTATTACTTGGCGATAAAGAGAAATGAAGTACTCTACAGGCAACAAGAAGGAAAAATCTTGAAAACATGTCAGGTAAGAGAAACCACTGTGGAATCATGGACGATTCCATTTATATGACATTTCCAAAGGAGAAAAACCTAGAGACAGTGGTAATCAGGGGAAGGGGCGGGCGAGGGGAGAGACTGTTTGGGGTTGTGTTCTGGGGTGATGAAATGCCCTCAAATTGATTGTGGTGCTGACAGCGTAACTCTGTAAATCTACTACAAACCACTGAAATGTGGGCTTTAAGTATTTGAATTATATGGTTATGGTTTATATCTTGATAAGCCTTTGGTAGGAAACACATAAAAAAGAGTATAGGGAGATGGGAAGGTTGGTGAATGGTGTTGTTAGCAGGATGCCCACCACCCAATATCTAATCACCACCCACTACCACTAAGCTTCCCCCTGGACCCTTCCTTCCCCTCTAGGAACCAGTCTTCTTACATAGCCAAAGGCTTTCTTTTGTTGATAATCCACAAGCCAGTGAAGTACTTGTTATTCCTCATTCCGATTTATTTAATTGAGCAGAATCCCCTCAAGGCCCATCTATACTGTTGTAAGTGGCAAGACATCATGTTTACGGCTGAGTAGTACTCCACTGTGTTTACCTATAGTTCCTTTACCTGCAGACGTGCACTGGGTTGCTTCTACAGGTTGGCTGTGGCGACTGGAAGCAGCAAACAGGGGAGTGCATTCTTTTTTAGAGTTTTCATGTTCTTTGGGAAAATATCCAGAAGTCGGATTATGAGTCATAGCACAGTTCTATTTTTAATCTTTTGAAGAACTAGTTTTTAGAGTGTCTATACCAATCTACACTATCAACCGTCTTTTGTTGATGTGTGATCAGAGTTAGAGTCCACCGGAGTCCATCCATCTTGCAAAAACGGGCTTTCCCCACCTCAGCATCACACTGCCGCTGTAATCAGTCGGATGGAAATATTTACACCACAGGAATTGGCCAGTGTTATCAATGTTACAAATAAGGGCTCTTGACAGCCGGTTACATAATTACCAACAAGCCTCTGGGAACAACTCAGGCACAGAACTGCACATTCCCAAAGGGAACAGCTGAATGCACTTTCACAAACAGAACAGACCTATGTGACCAGCACCCAGAGAAAGAAAGAGCACCCAGCCTCTGCACCCTGGGGTCCCTCCCCCAGTGCAGTGGCCCCTTCTGGTTTCTCTTTGGGAAGCCACAATTCTGCCTTCCTACCCACATGAGCTGCCTTTTTTGTATATGAAGTTGACTCAAAGGTGAACTCATTGAGTCTGGCTTCTTGCACTCAGGCTGGACACTCCGTCCCTGTTGATGTGCGTGCCTTCCGGCACCTGTGTGCTCTGTGTGGAGCACCTGCTGGACGAAGCCATTCTGCTGCTGCCTCTGTCTGGGCAGTTTACGGGTCTTTTCTCTGCACGGTCCTGCCACAGGCTGTGTCTACCCGGTCAGCTCTACCTGGGGCCAGTGTTCAGCTTCTGCCGAAGGAGTCCCCTCTGCTCTTTCCCATCCTCTGCTACTCTCCACTCCCACCTCCACCCTCACCCCCACTCCCTTCACTGCCCTTTCTCCATAAGCCAGTTCCAGGCAGCCCCTTCCACTTTGGCACAGGCCAGACAAGGCCTTGGCTTTAGGTGGGAAGTGAACCCAAAGCCACTGGCATGAATTGGAAGGACAGCAGGAAAAGCTGGCTGTACTTGCTGCTCATCAGCTCTAGAATTTTCTTACAGTGGCAGAGTCACAGACTGAGCTCCAGAGAGAAGCAGTCGACTGGTATCCAGAGGTGAAGCAAGCCAGGGGAGTCCTGGTGTCTGAGTTTTCGAAGCGGTTCCAGCTGAGCAGGAACTAAGCTGCACATCCAGACAATGTATGTTTGTGAATCTTTGTTCTGCAGCTTGGGGCCCCATGAAGAGCCCCATTGTCCAGCAGCCTGTTTACTGGGCTGCAGTCAGCAATACAAAATGCAAGTGGGGAGAGCAAACACGGGGGCAGAGGCTCCCCGGCTGGGACCCTTGTTGGGGTAGGGGTTCCCCAAGGCCTTAGAAAGCACGATGCTCGCCCTGTGAGCGTGAGCCCCTTTTCAGTAGTGGATGCCCTTGTAGTTACTTTGGCCAGATGGTTTCATGTGCTCACCCATTCAAGAAGTATCAACGGATCGCCCAGGACATGTCAAGCATTGAGCGCTCTGGTCTGATTTCTCACTTACATGGTGAGAGGTGAGATTGGAAAGTTCTTGTCATTTTTGAGAGTGGGGGAAGAAGGACCAGTCCTGGCTCCCAGCCCTTCATACATGGGAAGCTGATTAATGCAGATGCCCAGGCCCCTCCTGCAACTCATCGTGACCCCGAGCTCCTAAGATTGGGGCCCAGATATCTGATTTGAATACTGAAGACCACAAAGGATGTTGGTCAAAACCCAAAGGCCTGGCAGGCACATCTTCAGGCCAGTGGGTAGACGCCTTTGCCATCTCTTTAGAGCTTCTTGTATTTTCAAGCATGAACATGTTAACTTTGTTGGCAAGTGTGTGAAGATGGACAAAGCCTTCCCTGTGACTTTGCAGAGGCCCTGTTTTATGCCCTGAACCTTTGCTAGGGTTGGCTGTGTGGTAAGATTTTTGCAAAACAGCTGTATTTATCTGAGCTTTAATTCCTGTTTTCAGGAGCTTAAGGTTTCACAGCTTTTGCACAGTGGTTGCAGAGCTCAGATACCCATGTCGTCACTGCTTTCTTCACATGTTGCCTGCATGGACACGCATGCCAGCAAGCCTCTACCTCCCAAGCACAGGCAGCTGCTGAAGAAGACTTCTTGCAGGTCCTTCTGGCCCATGTGGCCATGCCTCTGAATTGCATTGTGTGCCCTGGGTCACACCTCCCTGGTTGGCCGACCTCTCTGGAAGGCAGGGCAGGCCTACTGAGACCCAGCTTCTTTTAGCTGGGGAGTGCATTGGCCACAAAGAGGCAGCATTGGGTCCTGCTTCGAGGCCTGACCTCTGGTCTGTCTGAACCCTGCCCTTGAGCGACTTACCAAGTTCAATTTAAGTTCCCTGAGCATCAGCCTTCTAATCTGTAGTGGGGGAAATAATTCTGCTTTGGAGGCTGCTGAGATGAACACGATGGTGCTGATAAGCACTCAGTCGGGAGCTTGTGGGCTGGCTGTTAGCAGTACAGGAAGTGACGTCCACAAGGCTGGGGCACCCTTGGTCCCGCCTCTATCTTCAGCCTGGGTCCCTTCTTCCCACTGGCCCCCACTGTTTTAGGGGTGCCAGACACAGTCCCAGCAACTTTTGCGCAGGCTGGCTCATCCTGCAAGCCTCCACGATGAGCTCAGGCCTTCCTTCCTGGGGAGAGGGTCCCCAGCATCAGATATACCTCTGCCCTCCCTCTCTCTCCTGCCAGCTCTTCAGGGAAAGTGTGGAGCCATCTTGGCAACCCAAGATGGCATCCCCTTGACACAAGGAATATGGAATCACCAGCGTTGGACGTTTAGGGTAAGGGGAGGTGGCTGAGCTGACTCGCCATCAACTGTGCTGCTGGTGAGGGGGACGCAGTTGGTACGTGGCTCTTCTCCTCTTGTGGGAAGGACATTCTCCCCCAGCATTCTGGACACGGGAAGCCCCAAGCCCCCAGTTCTCTACAGACTGCAGATGGGGAAGTCAGCTTTCCATGAGGGTGATGAGAACACAGGATGGAGGAGGACCAAGTGTCAGAGTTGAAATGTCCTATAACCATCACCGCCACCCCGACATACTACTCCAGGAGTGGGGAGCCTCTAGGACCGGTGGACAGCAGTCTAGGCTAGTGAATTAGCAGTGGCAGGAGGGGAAGGCCAAGGCTCAGGCACGATGGGCTCGCACTGCTGTCAGCCATTACTGTGGCCTCGAGCAGGTCACTTCGGCTGTGAGAGGCCTTCATCTCACGATGAGCCCAGGGAGGGATTCTGCCTCAGCATCAAAAGGATGGTCCAGCTCCGTGCTCCAAGGAGTGGAGAGACCAGAGTCCAGGAAGACTGGGCAGCCAGGACTCCCCGTGCACTGGGGGGCCCCTTGAGCAGGGCAACTCCATCCATTCCAGACATTGTCCAGGTTCTAAATCACACATAACCCACACAAGAATCCTAGGATGGATGGTCGCTGGCTGCCCCTCCGTGGCCAGATCCACGTTACCTCTCTGATAAATCCCTGGACAGCCACTGGCTTCCAAACCAGAGCCCAGCCTCTCTGCAGAACCCGTCTCTTTAGGTGTGCAAACAGGCACAGACCCACAAGCTTCCACGAAAGGCAATAAGGGACGCACCAACTCGCTGCTTCAGGGCTGCCAGTGTGGCCAGCATCAGCGGCTGCTCTGGCTGGAACTGCGTCCTGCGGGCGGGACACAGCCTGAGACTGGCCACAGAGCCGGGGCCCTCCGCTGGACCCCCGACGAGCTCGCTTGCTCCCAAACATCATGCCCTGGCCATGCAGCTGCTTTCAGCGCTTCCTTTTCAAGCTCTGTCAGGCTGAGAGGCTTGCGCTTCCCCAGATGCTGAGGTCGTTTTTTGAAGCTGAGAAAAGCGAGGCACATTTTCATGCAGCCGGAGTGGTGTGTTACATACACATGCCGCCCTGCGCGCCCCCTCACCCTCACCCCCCCCCCCGCCAAAGCACAGCCGAGTGAAGTGATTTTTTTCCAACCAGAAGAGTTGTGGACAACTCACAAAAAGGCCCGATTTCAAATGTTTGGGATCAACTGAGAATATGTTTATTTAAAAGCAATTTTAAATATTAAAAAAAGTAGAAATTAACACACACAGTACTGAGAGACCGTCACATTAAACACATGTGAGAGGACAGCGTGTTGGTGTTTGACTAACATCCAGAGGACGTGCGGTGACCTAGCGGTGCTACGGGCTCCCTCCACAGCACGCGGAGGTTCTAGGCGATAAAAAAATAAATAGCAATTGCTGTTCAACAGGAAAAATAAGACATACGCTATTTGCAGAACATAACTTTTCCCTCTGGGGAAAAAAGAATTAGCTATTTTTTTTTAATAAGATTCCATAGCTTCAAAATACTATATATCATGTACAAAATTGCAGAGCGTGGCTCACTGAGGTTAAGAACAATATCAGATTTAAACTCAACCAAGATCACCAAAGGTATTTATACCTAGTTTTCCTAAATCCCGTAGTAAGCTGGATCAGAACAAAGTCAAGTTCCTGATGGAAACAAAACCAAACCAGGAAAAAAAAAAAATCAACAATGCATCTGTGTAAGTGGCTGCTAGAGGGGAAAAGGCTGAGGACGACGCCATGTAACTTTAGACATCGGAGTTTTCATTCTGATTTTCAAAGCCAGTTTATTTTGAGACCAGTTGAAAAAACTGTAGGCCACACAAATGAAGAGTTCTTCAATGCAACGCAGATGTGTGACTGTCCCCGGGGCCATTACTCCCAGTCACCTGGTGGCTTCATGCGCGGGCCCAGGGAGGCGCCTGGAGTGAGGGGCTCACGCGGGCTGTCACACTGAGGAAACAATTGCTTAACATCACTTTCCAGTAACAGCTGGTAAGACGTGGTGTAGGTTTGTCATGCAGGGTGTACCTAGTTTTCATAACGGTCGCGTAAGCAGAACTAAATGGCTATTCACCAAGGACTGCGACTCTTCTAGAGGGCTCTTCCTAAGGGTTTGGTTGGGAGTTGTGCTTCTGTGAAATGAACATTTCTTCCTCATTGCCAAGATGATCTGCTTAAGAATCTGAGTTTCTGTGCCACTGCCAACGGAGCAGTTTAAGCAAATGTAATGCCAGCCTGAGAGCCCGCCTCAGAGAACGGCCCCCGGCCGCGGGGTGAAATGAGACTGATAGAGACCCAAGCGCCCAGGATGTGCTCTGGTCTGACACGCGCCGGGTGAACGCGCAGCCCGAAGAGGCCAGCGGGGCTCCCTGAGCGCGGCCCACAGCCAGCTCTCACCCGTGCTGGTGAACCAGCTCGAGGGGACGCGGCTGCTGAGTGGCACCTCCGGCTGGACCAGGTCTCTACCACCGGGAGGGATGGGGGCACGGGAAATGGAGGGTGGTTTCAGCACCTGATTCTACAGTGGGGAGATAATGTGTACATTCGTCATCTTCTGGAATCATCTTTCGAAAGCGTAAACTCAGCCAAGAACACAACCCTGGAAACAGTTTTAAATGGATGCATTCGCTGCTTTAAAACATGTGAAGGATGCGATTCATAATATACTATAATAATATAGGGAAGTTCGCACTCTTGAGAAAGCCAAATGACTGACTAGAAACAAGTATTGTTGCAACCTTATAATTTCTGCTTTAATGGCGATCAAGTTTAAAAATTGTACAGTTCAACTTATCCACACTATTCCTTTATAAAAGGCAGATTTCAGGTAAGCTTCTAAATGCATGCATAATGTAGAGGCTAATATTTTCTGGCAGTCCTTGGTTCCTGGGAGTTGAACTTCATCAGATGTGTTTTAAATTTTTGTCAAAATAGTCATGAAGGATATGTTTTCTGCAGAATGAGGTAATAACATCTCAGGGGCGGGCACTCGTCACCACCAGTCTACACCCACCGGTCTAGACCTGCTGAGGCTGTGGGCATGAGATGCCCCCAAGGTTCCGGGTCAGTGACTATTTTGCTGAAGGAGTTAACACTTACATTTAACTGAGCACTTTTCTGTAATAAATAGACCAAGGTAGGTTTCTGTAGCTGTAAACTATGTTAACTACAGGCTGGGCTGTCATGGAGCTAAGGTTTCACCTGCCGAACAGAACCTGCCTCTTTGCTAAGGGTGCATTTCAGTAACACAATGGCGAATACTGTATTGTTGGGAACAGAGTCGATTTTATGCCTTTCGGGGATGCTGGAGACCATTTCTATTTGCAAAGCCAGCAGTTCCTATATTCCTGTTTGTTTGCTTGGAAAACAGCGTAGATAGAGATGTCAGGGCTGGCCGCCAGGGGTGGCTTTGGCTAACCAGCAAGGCGGCCGGGCCCCCGGGCGGCCCTAACACTGGTGAAGGCAGAAGACCACAGGGTATTTACAGCACTACTACGTCCCCTCCTGAGGCGCCCTCCGGGAGTCTCTCCCCCTGTAACAGCAGCTATGTACACGGCGTGCACAGGTCACGTGGAGCCAGCAGTCTTGCACGAAGGGCGTGTGGGTGCTCGCCAGGACCGCGCTTTGCTAGTCGGACAGGATGTGGACGAAGGACACTGGGAAGACCCCTTTCCTTTCGGGCTGTCCTTCGATGTGCCCGATCTGTAGGGAGAAAGGAGAGCGGTCAGGCTGCAGCGAGCCGGCCCCCAGCCCTCGGGTGAGCCCGGCTCGGCCTGCCCCGTCCTGTCCTCCTGTCCTCATGTGAACTGCGGACAGCAGTCGGGTGTGAAACCAGCAACAGGCGCTGACTGATGACGGAACAAACAACACGCTCAGAGCTCTCGGCACAGAACGTCAGCTGGGCCGCAGGGCAGCCACACGAGGCAGGGCGCTTCCATAGTCTGCGAAGGGGTAGTGGCCCAGAGCTGGACCCGCCTTGGTTTCCCACAGGTGCCGGCTCCGGGGTCTCGCTCCTCACCAGAGGCCTCCCCGCCTACCTGCCGGGTGGCCTCAGAAGAACTTGGATGCCAAGAGGGGTCCCAACGAACCCCCTTCTCCTCAGGCAGGCTGTGCGATTACGGTCACGATCGTATTTATGCAGAAGGTGCTTGGGTTGGCTGCTGCGGCTGTCTGGCTGGCGTGGGGGAGGGGCCCTGGGAAAGTCTGAGCGTGACCATGGCCCCTGGCAACCGTATAGGCTGCTGCCTCCGCCGGGGAGTCGTGGTAACCTGAGGCGTTTCTAACCGCCTCGATCACTATTCATCGCCTTCCAATGACATGCACAGGGACATGTGGCCTTCAGTGTGGACGGGGCAGCGGGGTCAGTGTCACCACCCTCCAGGGCACGGAGGGGGTGGGCCGAGCGAGAGGGGTGCGTCCAGCCCAGGCGGGTCCCTTGTTAACCAGGTTTGTGATCTAGGGTGGTCACCTGGCCACGTGCCCCGCTTCCCATCTGGAAAGTGGGGTTCATGCCGACCTGGCTTCCCTACCTCACGTGGCCTTAGCTGGCAGTCAGGCCTGTGCGAGGGCTCTGTGAACCCCACAGGACAGCGGGGAGTGTGGGGTAACCTCTGTGTCTGCTCTGGACACACGCGGACAGCACAACCTCTGAGAGTGATGCTGCAGACCCCCGGCGAACATCCCCCCTCTCAGGAGCCTGCGCTATCGCCAAAAATACGCTTCCCGCTTGGTCCTGACGACACGTTGCCAAGAGCGTGTCAGCTGCCCGGGAGGCAGGAGACCGCGCCTGACTCTCAGAGGAAAGCCGCTTGCCGAGAGCACATGCTTGCCCAGGCCCGGGCCGGTGGCGACGCAGTCTGCGGGCCCGGCCAGCGCCACGCGGCCCCAGGCCGACTCCGGAGGGGGTGGTGGGGGGGGAGCCCTCTCGGGGGCTGCAGCTCCACCGGCCGCCCCTCCGCACACCACGGCCCAAGGCTCCCACTCCGCCCTCTTGACGTTCTGGGCTAAAAGTCCTTGTGGTGGGAAGTCTGCAGCACCCCTGTGACTACCCAGGGGCCGGCAGCACCCACCTTCCCAAGTCCTCTGATGTCGCCAAGGGTCCCCGCAGGGCAAAACTGCGCAAGCTGAGAACTGCCCCTGCGGTCCAAGCAAATCCCTACCGTTGGATCAAGAGTGGGCAGTGACTGTCCACAACCAGAGGAAGACGTCAAAGGCAGCGGCTACGCACGCGAGTGGATGCGCGTTGTTTCTGGGCATCGGAGGTTCTCCCGACCCATCTATATACCCAAAGCTCCTTTCCTGGCAGGCAGAACGGGGTCCCGTTGGGCAGCAGGGCCCCAGGCTGCCATGCTGGGGTTGTCAAGTAGGGAGAGCGCAGAGGTGGCCATCTGCTGACCTCCGGCCTGGCAGTGCCCACCGGAGGTTCACTCTTGAGGCCGCCGGGACAGCCAGGGAACGGGGCGTTTCTCAGGGCCTCTGGGAGGGCAAGGGTGCCCTCCCCTCCAGACGTGGGCAGCGGGACTCGTGTAGAAACCCATGAGGCGAGAACTGCCGCGGATTGGGGCTGCGTCTGAGGAAGGCCGGGCATGGCGAGCAAAGCCAGGCCGGTGAAGCCTGGCATCTCCCTCTGCCAGGCTAGAGCCCAAGGCCAAAGCCGCACGCTCACCTGCCTTGAGCTTTGGTCCCGCATCGAGACATCAGGGTGCGACAGCGCTCAGGCTGCGGCGTGCTGACGGGGTGCAGCACGTGCCAACGCCAATTATCTGACCCAGTTTTGCAGCCCCACCGCCGCCCGGGCAGGGACGTGGGCAGGGCTGTCGCCTGCAGCCGCCGGTACCTACCCACCACTCCTGGTCCTCCTCCCCTGTGACCACGATCACTTCGCCCTCGATGAAGGTCAGCTCATCGTCGTTGTCTGCCTGGCAGTCGTAGATGGTCTTCACTCGCCTCACTTTATTCTTCCCCTTAAAGAAAGAAACTGGGTTTGAGCTGGCAGGATCTGCTGACTCGGCAGTGCTTGAGCCTCGATTTCCTCAGCGGTGGGGGGAAGGCGCGGCCTCCAGGGCGGCCCACGTGCACTGCTCTGAGACCGCTCCCCTCCATGGGGAGCAAGCAGTGTGGGTGGGACTCGGATCCGGCTGCGCCCCAACCCGAGAAGCGCTCTGCCTCCACCCCCCACGCCAGCAGCTGGCAGGGATGACAGCAGAGTCTAAAAATGGCGCTGGAGACGTGACGTCAAGCCAACGAGCAGCCCGCGAGAGCCCAGCACGCCGCAGACTCTCTCCCAGTGCCCCGGCTGAGCCCCAGCCAGCACCTGCGAGGCAGCGGGGCAGGGCAGAGTCGTGATTCTAGGCCGTTCCCCAAGGTGCTTTCATTTTTGATGAGTTGGACTTGGGCTTTCATTGGCTGGATTTTTAAGTTTTGCAAATGAGAAGATGGCACAAGAGAAATCTCCTTTGATGGCTGTTTCTGGCCCCCAACTCGTGAGATACTGAGTACTCGAAAAAGGGAGCTGTTTCCCCAGTTTATGGGTGAGGCGCCCGTCCTCTCTGTCCTCAGAGAGTCACAACCCTCAGTCACGACCGGGAGGGCCCCGCTCCCTTCCCTCGGCGGTGGGTGAGCGGGGCTCTCAGCCCTGACTGGGGTGCAGGGGCCCAGGGGTGAGGGTGACGGAGGCACAACGGGCCTCAAAGCACCGTGAAGCGACAGGAACTGGAACTCTGCCCGCGTCAACGCCAAGGCCACGGTGGGGCGGGGTCCCGGGAGGGAGCCGGTCCTCACCCCGAGCAAGGGCAGCCGCCTGCTCACGGGGGGTCACCCACCCTGGGAACAAGGCCTTCGCTCTTCCCACCCTTCTTTAGTGCTGAAGTGACACACTTGTACTGCTATGCCGCGTTCCCGGTACAAGTGGGGGCGCAGAGGTGACAGGCTCAGTGGGAGGCTGAGGGCCCCCACTTGCTGTGCTCCTCAGCCCCGGGGAGCGTCCCGCAGGATTTGATGAGGCAGGGCCAGCAGCAACCCTGCGTCTTCCCAGAGCACTGCTTTTCCAAAGGGAGAGCTGTATGCCAACAGGACATTTTATGAAAATTGCTTTGCTTGCAGTTCCTCCAGGAAGATGCAGTGGGAGGCACGGACCCGGCACCTGGGACCCCTGAGGGGGAGCTGGGGAAGGCAGGTCCAGGCCCCCGGCAAGGCGGCCACCTGCCGAGCTGAGCTCCGACCTGGACCTGGCTGCGCGTGGCTGCCGGGAGCACAGCGATCCCGGCAGCCACTGTGTCTGAGAGGAGCCTCGGGCCGCTGCCACCCACCGTGTTGATTTTCCTGGGCAGTGGCACGGGCATCTCCGGCAGGGTGGGCGTGAGGTCGTTGGCATCGTCCGAGGCTTGCTTCTGGACGGCCTCTCGGGACGGCACTCCTGGGGAGAGGTCCGCCGGGTGCGACTTCTGAGGGGCGTCCGCGGGCGGCTGAGCCTTGGGCGAGACGTCGCCGGGCGGGGCCTTGGCCAGCAGGTCTCCCAGCGGCGGTTTGGGGGGCAGGTCCTTCATCTGCGGCTTGGGAGGTAAGTCTGAGAGCTGGGGTTTGGGTGGCAGGTCGCCCAGCTGCGGCTTGGGGGGCAGTTCTCCCGGCTTGGGTGGTAAGTCTCCGATTTGGGGTTTGGGAGCCAGTTCTGTGGGCTTGGGGGGCAGGTCTCCAGGGGGCGGCTTTTGCGGCAGCTCGGCCAACTGTGATGACTTCTGGAAGAGTTCGGGCGGGGCATTGGCTTTGTCTAGGGAGAGATGATGGCTGGTTTCCGTCTTCCTTAGTGCCACTGTGGGAGCAATGCCAAAGAGAGGGTCAGTGCACACAGCACAGGGCGGGAGGAGCCGCGGGCCCCTCAGTCACCGTGGGGAGCACCCACTCGAAGTGGCTGGAGGCGCCCGTCAGGCCCAGGCCACGGAGGCCGGCCTGCCTCTAACAGGTAAGGGGCGGCTGGAAGGCATGCACACCACAACCCACGATTTCTGCCCGTCCCAGTGACGTAACCACGGGATGCCAGAGCCAGTTTGTCATTTAAAAAGTAACACACGCAATTAAAAACATCAAGCAAAAAATGACAGAAAATCGGGAAGTGGAGAGTTGAAATTTCCCATGAGCCTACCACCTAGATGTAGCCATTTTTAATATTATGATTTATGTCCTTCTTGGCTTTTTTTTTAAACAGGATTTACTTATGCATACAGAATTGGGGTGCCGGCCAGAGGTGTGGGGGTGAAAGGATTCAGCAGAGACAGAGCGGGGAGCAGAACAGGCCGACTCACTGAAATCCACTACTGAGGGCAGCAGCGGGAGGGTCAGGAGAGGTCTGCCGCGCCGTGGGAGACGTCAGCTCCCTGGCCGGGGATGGAACTTGTACTGCACTGGTGTGACAGCTTCGGAGTGCTGTGCTTTAACCCGCTGTGCCACCAGGGAGGGCCCTGTCCTACTTGGCTCTGTCCCGTGGACACACAGGGAAAGAAGCAGTGGATGGCGGTCACAGCCCAGAGACGGCTTTTGGATCTGGGGGGCGAGTCCTGGCTCTCAGGCTGTGAGCCTCAAATAACCCCTGGACGCCCCCAAATATCCCCTCAAATACCCCCTGGACGCCCCCATGCCTGTTTACCCCCGGGAGGTGGTCCTCTCTCTGCTGCCTGGGCAAGGAGGAAACGGGGTGGCTGTGAGGGTGCTCTGGCCACACAGGCTTTCCCAGCCCTGAACAGCCTGAGCTCTACGGGGCCTGCAGCAGCAGCCAGTGGGAAGCCTGTCCTGCTCCTGCCGGGAGCCTGGCCGCCAGTCGCCGCGTCCGCACTGTGGCAACCTGAAGGACTTAGGCCAGGGGCTGCCTGCCCACTGCCCTTCTTTGATTTCCTCACCGGGTAAGGGCCAAGGTCTTGCTGAGAACCCACTGGGTGGCCACCCACCGCCGAGCCTCAGTCTGTGCCCCACTTAGGCCCTGCTGCCTCGATGTCTAAGTGAGGATGGGATGAAGCAAATGCGAAGGCTGAAGCACTGCAGCCGAGGAAGGGGGCACTCTCGCCTCTGCTGTGGCGAGAGGGCGGGCCTGGGCGTGCAGTGAGAAGCTGGGTCAGAGCGCCGAGTGCCCGGACGGGCGCAGCGGCCGCTCACACACAGCGTTCCTGTACTTGCCGGGAGGGGCTGTGCTCTGCCCACAGGTGCCACCCCGGGGCAGGGGATCTTTGCCGCCCTCTTGCCGGGGGTTCTCGGAAGTGTGGGCACAGCCCCCGCCCTTCCCAGACCTGGCGGGTGAGGGCCCCGGGCTGCGGGAGGCCGCAGAGGGCGGCTGCAGTGTGCGGGCCTCTGCTGACGTTTGGAAGGCGAGAAGGATTCGCACCTGGGGCCCCTGGCATGAAGGTTCTGAAAGAGCACTGTGCTTTTCAGGGAAACTATGGTGCTTTGCGAACCACGAAATCTGATTTTATCAACGTCTTTCCTCATTGAGGAATATTAACTGGGCATCTGTTACGTGCGAGGGACTCCCCGGGCAGCAGGCAGATCCATGGCAGAAGAGACGCAGAGACCATCCCCGCTGAGGAGAAAGGGACCTGCCAACACACCTACGCAGGAAAAGAGAAGTCTTACCTTTCTGAGGTAGTTTAGGAAGGACTCTCGGGCCAAGGGCGGTCTTCGCAGAACTGGTGCTAATGACAGACAAGAGTCATTTAGGATTGAAAAGTGCTAGAGTGTCAACAAAGTCCAGACAAGAGTCACGGCAGGTTAACACAATCATCGAAAACCCTTTTCAAAGTTTCTTTGGCAAAAATTATAGTGTACTTCCCGTAATTCAGAGCCTGTGTGGCTGGCGGGGGACTGGAGAGAGGGAGCACAACATCAGCAACCAATTCCTCCCCCTCCGTCTGAAGCCCTTTCCAGGGGGGACAGGGCTCGGAAAGAGCCGGCACTCTGCGATGGTGACCCCAGAGCTACGGGAGCAGCTGACCTCTTGCTACCCGCCGACTCTCGTCACCCCCTCTCAGGGGAGGAGACTTGGGGGTGTGTAGCTTCAGGGCTGAGAGGTGCCCAGGCTGGTCGGGGTGGCCTGGGACTTCTGCGCTGCTCCAGAGCCCTGACACCCCGCCGCTGGAGAGCGAATGGCCTGGGCCTCAGCGCTCCACACTCGCCTGCCAGCTGGTCCTGGCTGACTTGCACAGGCGGAGAAGGAAATGCCGGGTCAAGGAGGTGAAGTCTGTCCAGGCCCCGGCCCTGCTGGACAGTCAGTGCGCAGTGGTGCTGATGAGCGGGGAGCCCTGTTTTCCTTGAAGAGGGGCCGTAGCTAGTCTCAGGCCCAAAAAGCAAGCACAGCTGCGTCGAGTCGTGTCTTGCAAATGCCCCTTTTAGTGTCTGATCTTTCCTACTGTCTTCTCATGTCCTAAGGATGTTTTTTTTTTTTTAATTCTCTTAATTTTACTTAAAAGGATAAGCCAAACCACCTAAACAAAAACAAAGGCGACGAGAAGCATGCGTGAGGCCCACGTCGCTGGGTCTTCACACCCTTTGCTCAGCTCCCTTGGCTACGGCTCCGGGGCCGAGGCGTGGTCACGAGACAAAGCCTCCGCTAACCTGGAAGCAGAGGACATGACAGGCTGTGCCACGGGCCTTTCTGGGGTGTTTTCCTCAGGGCGCCTCAGCATCTTCTGCCAGTGCCTGATGTGCGCTCGGTGGTCGCCTCTGACCGGGTCACTGAGGCCGGACTCAGAGACGACCTGGACCTACGTCCGAGGCGGGCCTGGATCTACGCCGGCCCGAGGGCACCTGGCCTCCTCCTAAGGAGGTGAACACGGCGCCACTGCTGTCCGTGCTGTGAGCACGGGCCCGGATGCCACTTAAGAACACTGGGTGGGCACCTTCCACATGGGAATTTCAGGTTTCAGAGTCCCCAGAGCACGGCTGAAGAAGGACGAAATCAGGAAGGAAGACGAGGGAACGTGCAGTCTGGAAGCTCTGCCACGCTGACCCTCTGGGGCTCAGAGTCCTCTCTGGAAGTGAGGGCACCCGTGACCGGGTCTGTCTCAGTCAGAGGTTAAGTTAGCTGGTGGCATTCAAAGAAACGGGGATTCTGTTTGGATGTGTGGACCCCTGGAAGCGGCCCCCACATGCCAGCTGACTGCTGGAGTTTTGGGTCTGGGTGGCTCTTGGTGTCCTGGGATCATACCTCCGGAGAAGAGCCTGCCCTGGATAAACGCTGCCCACGGGAGACTGCCCCCAGGTCCCCTTCAGCGGGAGGAGGAAAGAAAGGAAGGCTGCTTTTAGCTTAGCCTAAGAAAAGCCTTACAAACTGGGAACTGGGCAGGCTGTATTTTTGTGTTTGAAAATTTCTGGGCTATTCGTTTTCCCCGAGGAGCCGCTTCGTTCCTAACTCTGCAAAAAGGAATCACGAGGGACAATCATAAAACCTTAAAAATAAAAAAACTCAGACACACCCCACGATCACCAGGGAAGCCTGGGCCGTCCCTCCTGTAGCCTGGATGGCGGCTCACGGGCCAGGCCTGCTGACCACGGCTCGGCAAAAGGCGCACCAGCCCCCCAGAGCAAACTTTCAGTTTCTCATGGGTGCCAGTGGGCAGGACTCACGTGGAGTAACTTGCCCTCGCTTCTATAATTCTGTCCATTGCAACTGAAAGCCAGTGGGAGGGAGCCCAGGGCTTACCTTGAGTGCTGAGACAACCCCTCAAACTTGTTTGCCGTCTTACTTGCAGATGATGGGCCCACATCATTACCTACGGGGAAAAAGCAAAGGCGAGAAATGACGTCGTGAGCCAGGCAAGCGGGATTGGAGGACACAGGCTTTGGCAGAAAGGGATCCCTCAGGTGCTAGAAAAACACTTCAAAGACTCAGGCCAGAGCAGCATGCATTCTTGACATTAAAACAAAACAAAACAAAGTCAAGTTAAGTACTATCCTGGGCTCTGACGATGCTTTCCTTGCTATGAAAGGGACAAGTCAAGGCCACGCGCAACCGCTCTGCTCACAGGCCCGTGGAGAGGTCCCGCTCGACTCGGAGCGGCCCGGAGCTGCCCCTGCACTTGGGGGCAGGGGAAGAGGAGGAAACTCAGATTCGCCCAGAGGTTCCCAAGCTAGCGGCTGACCCCTGGGAATCACACAGAAGAAACACACAGCCCACAGGTGGCCATGGCCAGTGTTCAGCGGGCTGGTAGTGCCTGGCTATCTGCTGGGCAAAGCCCTGGGCCACTGTCGTTACTCGTGGCCCTCTTGAGCCTTCAGCACATCTATCAAGTATCTGCTCTGTGCGAGGCCTGGTGTGGAGCAGGAGCTGCAGCGGCAACTGACAGCTGAGGGCAAAGTGTGTGCAGAACGGGCCGCTTCGGTGAACACGGGCGAAGTGTCGTCTGCAGCCTAACTGCTGAGAGGGGTGGGCAGTGTCCGCTCTGGGGCAGCAAAGCACTTTCTCATCGGGGAGCAGCAAAAGCAGCCATGTGCGTGCTGTCCGGAAGGTAGAGAGACTGGGCAGGAGACAGCAGCGGCTGCTGGGAGCCAGACCACCTGCAGCAGCACAGCACAGGCTGGGCCTCAAGCTGCTGGCACTGGAAAGCCCCGGGATCCAGCCACGCTCTGGAGGCGCGAGAGTCCTCCTGCTTCGGCAGACCCCCGTGTGCCCCGCCTGGGGGCCCACAGCAGCTGAGCTGAGGCTCCTGCACTGGAAGTAGGTGGGAGGACAGGGCTGAGGAAGAAACCATGTTAGGAGACACGGGGCACAGCTGCCCTCCATTTCCTACGTGAAGAAACACTGAAGTAAAGTGACTGCCCAAGGTCAAGGAGCTGGTGAGGGTCAGAGCTGGGACACAGCTTATTGGCAGAGCCGGGCCGACAGAGGGCTGAGATGGTCCCCGGACAGAAGGCTCAGGCAAGCAGCAGCCAGCTAGCTGGGCGCTACTAGGGTCAAAGAGTCTCCGATGCTGTTTTCTTTCACGAGACCCTCCTTCCTGCCCCAGAGTGTCTGAGAGCCAGGAGCTGCCACTCCCTTCAAGCGTCTCTGCTCTGCTGGGGCTTCAGTCTGCACGCCACAGTGAAACTCACACTTCCAGGCGGAGGTGAGCCACAGCAGCGAGACTCTAAAGGAAAGTTCTACGTTTTGGGGATAATCTGTCGCATCTGCCAATCCCCTTTCCAGGTAGAAAGCATCCTAAGCCGGTGACCTTCGACCCTCTGTGCGTGAGAGCCAATGGCAGGCCTCCAAGGGCCCCAACGGCCCTCACGTAGATGGACCATGAGGCCTGTGGTCACTGACGGACACCACTGCCCACAGGGCCAGAGTCCCCACGGACCACTGCTCTCTGGCCACACGAGGCTGCTCTCCACGCTCCCACTGTGTTCCCGCCCCGCATCGCTGCCCTCCCTGTTCTGTCTCCCTGCGACGCCTGGCCTCTTCCGCTCACGGTGCATTCCTACTCCGTCCTCAGAGCACATGTCCACAGCCAGTTCCTGAGATTCTTCCCCAGCTGGACTTGACCACTCCCTCCCTCTGCTCTGTGTGCCCACAACCATTCATCACAGAGGAGTGGCTGAGGGCACGGAGCTCCGGGCCAGCAGGCCTGGCTCTGAATTCTGCAAGCAGAGGGCTGCGGGTGTGGCTCACATGCTCCTTCTCCTCAGCCCCGGCCACCTCATCCAGGGAATGGGAACGCCAGTGTGGATCTCACTGGTGGGTAAGAGCTCACTGGAGCCAAACTGGAGTGGAGGGCTCAGTGCTGGGCCCCAGGGTGCAGGACACAAGGTGGAAATGACTCAATTATTATTCACAGCTCATTACTCAATGAGCGAGCATCTCGAAGACAGGGCTCGGCCTGCTCAGCTTTGAACCCCCCTTTCTAGCCCAGTCTTAGGCCCAGAGCGGCTGCTAGGTGCCTGTGGAATAAAGGCGGGGTCTGCTGTGCTGACTCGCCTGCTTTTCCACCCATAGCTCATGGCTCACATCTAGGGAGGGCGGGAGGGGGTGGGGGCAGGCACCTCCAGTCAGGCAGACGGGGAGCCTGTCATTGTCACAGTGGGCACAGGCGCCCTGCAGTGCCAGGAAGCGTGGCTTAGAAACATTTCTGAAAACAGGACAATAACTGAGGGTGGAGAGCACGAGCTAACACATGGAAACAGCTCCATCCTTTTCTTCCTCCATGCAATCTGGGTGGGGACTCTGGGGTAGCTTAGGGACGTGTGGGAGAGAGCTGGGGATAGAAGCCGGGCAAGCTGCTGAAGAAGTTGTGGCCAAGACTCGAGGCCACGTAGCACAGCTCAGAAGCTGCAGCAGAGTCTCAGACAGTGAGGAGGGTGCAGACCCAGTGGCACGGAGGCCCCGGTCTTCTGGCACAGAGTGAACCCTGAAGTCAGAAGCAGGCTCCAAGCCCAGCTCCAAGTCATCTGATGTTGTGATCTGATGCAACTCATTGACAACTCTGTGCTTCAATTTCCTGATCGGTAACTAGGCCCTATCTTGTAGGATACTTGTGGTGGCTTACAAGACGCATAGCGTAGTGACGTTTGCATAAATGCTTGGTGCCCAGCACATGAGACAGCCTGGTAGAACTGAATGCAAAATGAAGTTCTGGTTGAGAGAAGATGACATGAAAATTTATCAGGAAATCCAAGAAAAACCAGGAAATTATTACCCAAAGGCCAACACAATTTCTAGAAGGTACATATGCACACCTCAGACATTTCAAACAGTAAGCCTTTACCTGGAAGTTCCGGCCTTGAAATGTGAGAAGTGAATCAATTTGTAGAATAGTTTTTCGCGCATTATCTAGTGTATGTTAGAGATGCTCAGACATCTAAGTCCCAGTGGCCAAAGGAAAGATGAGGAATACTGCCACTAAGTAGGAATGGGTAAAACCTGGGATCAGAACTAGGCTTTCCAGAATGTTCCATGATGTTTGCTGTGGAAATGGAATCCAAGGATGGAGGTCCTGGGGGAAGTTGTTACAGGTATTAATTACAAAAATCTGAAGCGAGATGGATAATCTTATAGTCACTGTGAACCAAGTAGTTAGTTGTATTTTTTTCTCCTTTGCTCCTGCTTCTAAGCACCCCAGTGTCAAATCTGCAGTCAGCTTTCAGTCACTATGTGACCATTTGTTAGGAATTCTGTGAAAAGATCCTATTCCTCAATGCCATCTTACTTTGTTATGTTTATGTCTTCATGTTAAATTGCTTTAAAATAGGAGCTGGTCTGCTGTAAAGTAGGCTAAGAAGAAACCACTATATTCCAAAGTGAGCTTTAATGATGTGCCACTTCACAAACCCCGAAGGTATCCAGAGGCCCGTTTGCTTGCAGGTGGCCCGTCCGCCTCCCGCCTCCCGAGGCAGATGGCAGAGGCAGCATCGGGCAGGCCCTGAGGAATGGGAAGCCTGGGCTATTTTGGGGGCTGTGGGCACTGTGGTTCTGTCAGGCAAGAGCCCACAGCGGCCCTCCCCGCACACCAGGGCTCCGAGCTGCAGATGGCCGGAGGCACGGCCTACCTGCTGCTTGTGGGCAGAGAAACAACTGCAGTGGGAGCTGGGGAGGGCGATGGAGTCACCGAACAGAGAACAGGGCGCAGGGGCTGCGAAGCAGGGGCCCTCCCCACTGCACAGGCTGGAAGTGAATCTGGCTCCCCACTTACCAGCTGCAAGAAGCTGAGCAGGGGCCCCCACCCCCGCCCCCCCTGCCCTGCTCTCAGGAACTTCAGTTAAAGCTCCTCAGAGGAAGAGAAGTGTGCGATTGCTGACACCGTGCGGGGGCAGAGTGTGCAGGACTGGCCAGCACTGACCTTTGGGCGGGCAGAAGGTAGTTGTCTAGTTAGAGACTTTGGACAACGATGGATCATCATTTGCTTTTTTCTTCCCAGTCACCAAGCTATGCCCAGAATTGAAGCGCCCACAGAATGCAGGCTGGGAGATGGAAAGACAGACTTGGGAGGGCGGGGCCAGCCCTCTGCGAGGCAGAGGCACTCAGGATTCCGGTCTCTCCCCCGCCCGGCTCAGCACCCGTCACCTCCGTTCTGCCTCCTGCCTGTTGCACCATGTACAGGTGAACTGAGCCCCGCTCCCTGATCAAACATGCTTGGCCCTGCCGCCCAGGAGCGGGGCCGGACACACCAGCCTGGGCGTGCACAGGGGATATGGACACCTACTCCTTTGGCTTTGGGGGAGACTGACTTATTAGCCTAAGTCTGAAAGTTTTGTTTTTAACCAGAACCATCTGGCAGGGCTCTCTACATCGAGGAGAGTCCCCGAGGCCGGCCTGGGGCTCTGGGCAGCTCTGATCACCGGCACCCAGGAAAGTGGCCCCGTCAGTGGAGCCAGACATTGCGGCTCCCTGCTGCCATCTGTGCAGGCTGAGGGGCACCTTCGTCCCTCAGGCCAGGGCAGGAAGGGGAGGCGGAAAGTTGGGGCGCAGGCGGACACTCCTCCGGGCCAGTGAGCAAGCCTGTGTGGCTACGGCAGGTCATGAGGCCACAGCTGGCCCACAGTGCCCGAGTGTGCCAAGGACAGAGCGCGTGAGCAGGTGGACATGGGGTGGGTGGAGGGCAGGGGAACGCTCTGGCGGAGTCTCGGTCTTGCCGACCTCCTAAGTTTGATCCTTGAGGCCACAGGCTCACCTAGACTGCCTTTCAAAGACCAAATTAGGGTGAGCTCTGCTGATAACCACAGCCCCAACTCTCCTTCTGAGCCCGGAGAAGGCACCCCGAGGCAGAGTGGGGGCGGGGGGCGGGCAGCATGTCCGGCAGGGATGTGACAGCTGGCATCTGGAGGAGAAGGGCCGAGGCGGGGGGCTGAGACTTGGGGGGGCTGGGGTAAGGTGTATGAATTCACCTGGGATGGACAGGAATTCTGGGGGCCAGCGGGCAGACAGCAAGATCGCAAAGATACCAAATTCTAGCCCGTGGAGCTTGTGCATGTGACCCCACTTTGACAAAGGGCCTTCGGTGATCACCCCGATAACCCACTGCCTGCAACACGCGTCCCTGAATGAGACAGGCGGATGGGGCTTCGGGGACAGAGAGGGGGCACCCCAGGGCGCCTGGAGCCGCGCGGACAGGAGCAGGTTCTCCAGCCCCCCGGGGAGCACAGGGCTGCCGCGGGGTTGCCGACAGCCTCCAGAGGGGAGACACGGTTCTGCACACCTGCACCTGTCCGCAGCGGCGCTGTGCGGCAGCGCTAGGAAGGGAACGCGGGTTTCAGCGACGCCTGCCCCGAGGCCCAGGCCTAGTTTATCGAGGGCTTTCTGTGTTCTGGCCTGGAGCTGCATGCGGTTCTCCTGGTGCCGCTTCACAGTAGCCATGACAACAGAGGTACTAACGACTACTGTATTTTACAGCAGGGGAAAATGAGGTACAGAACAATTCAGAGATGTTGCTGCGAGCCACCAAGTGGGCACGCTGGACTGGAATCTGGGTTTTAGGACACAAGGCCCACCCTGGAGCACATGCCCTTGGACAGAGTTCCCAATGGCCAGGGAAAGACCGAGAAGCAAGCAGAACCACTGCGAGCGAGCCCTGGGCTACAGGGTGTGAAGCCCTGGGGTAGGCAGCAGCCCTACTGCACACAAAGGATCAAATTTTAGAAAGAATGCAACTTGGCCCTCCCTGGTGGCGCAGCGGGTTAAAGCACTGCACTGAGAAGCTTAAGCCGCTTCCGCATGAGTTCGATTCCCGCCTGCCCCGGAGGTGACCACATGGCGTGGCAGACCTCTCCTGACCCGCCCGCTGCTCCCCTCAGCAGTGGACTTCGTCGATCTGCCTGTTCTGCTCTCTACTCTGTCTCTGGTGAATCCTCTCACCCTCCGCATCTCTGGCCTGTACCCCAGTTCTGTATGAATAAATAAATCTTAAAAAAAAAAAAAAGAATGCAATTTGGAACCGGCCAGAATGCAATTTGGCAGCCCGGCCCGTGCCACGGTGGAGAGCTGAAACACCCGTGCGTCTCTGGCTCTTCAAGCCTCGTGCAGGGCCAGCTCCTGGGCAGTGCAAAGGGCCTCACCTGAGGCGGGCTAGAGATGGACGTCTGGGGAGGATAAGAGCACTGGACAGATGGCCCAGGAGTTGCAGCAGCACAGAGAAATATTGCCTGGAGTCTCACCCCTCGTTTCTGGATAAAGCCAAGCAGCCACCTATCACCCAACATGAAGCCTCAACACCAGCACCAGCGTGACTCCCACGGCCTACCGAGGTGCCTGTCCCTGACCTGGGTGCCCAGACGCCTGTGAGCATGGACATGCACACACCAGCACAGAAAGATGATGACCCGCCACCCCTGGGGCCGTTTGGGAGTGACCACCATTGCCGGGGATGTGGAGAACGGTCACTTTTGCTGTGGCCAGGTCTGAGTTCTGTGCGGGCAGGCTGGCTGTCAGGGAGCGCTGGCTGGTGAGCGCACCAGCATCTCCACAGGCCGGACGCCAACTCACCGTGGGCACGGCTAATCCTCAAGGTGGGGCTTTGTCCTTAGCAAGAAATAAATACAAGACCCCCGCCCGCAGCTAGTGCGCCCAGAGTGCTATGGAAGCAGTCTAAGGACAGTGGTGTTTCTGAAGCCAGAAAACAGGAGTTTGGTAGATTTACTTGCCGACTGAGTCTGTGAGGTGAACATCAGCCCAGACTTACAGCCTGGCCAGACAGGATCAAAGCCGAGTGCTATCTGGAAAGGCTGGTTTATGACTGATGGGGCAAAAATTTGCACAAGACACTAGTGACTCTCAGTGGGATGTTACTTGGGGGGAAGTCCTTTTGGGTGGTATCTGGGGATACCTATGATACAACCTCTGAGAACCTCCAGGTACTAACACCCTGAGGTGTGGCCGCCCAGCCTCCTCGTCCTCCCCTGGTGGTCTCACCTGGGCACCAACACGCACGCAGCTAGGTGAAACATGTCTTTCAGCATCTCCACACCGCTGAGTTCACCTGCCACCTAACAGCATCTTTACTTTGACAGCTCGCCTGTCTGTCCCCCGCCACTAGACCATGAGCTCCTTGACGTGAGAAAGCCTGAGTGAGAGGCACACAGCGTGGGAATGAGAGTCTAGACAGACATAGCCACACGCACTGTGGCCTGCCGGCCAGGTGAAGTCTGCTAGTGGGTGGAATGGCTTTTTCCCCAAAACTCCAGAACACCCACCAGAGAGTTCTTAGGAGGTGTGCAAAAGCATTGTTAAACCGCCCACAGGTTAAACCGCAAGACAAAAGCCGCGGTCACGCAGCTCCTCTGCCTCTGGTGCGGGCCAGGCCCCTCGGGGCGCAGGGCGGAGGCCGGTCCTTCCTTTACCTAGCAGGGAGTGAGGGCAGATAAAGATGGAAATCGGTCATTTCCAGCCAACATCACGGAAACGGTTACAACTACCGACTCAGGGGAGGCCTATTTATTCCCGAGTGACTTTTCTAGGCCCTGCAGACACAGAACAAAAGAACAGGACAGACCGGTCCCTGCCCTCGTGGAGCTTACATTCTAGAGGGACGAAAGCCCCAGAGAGAAACGAAATCCCGCCGTGCGAAGAGCCTGCAACCGAGAATGGGGTGAGGGCCAAGACGAACACTCAAGTTGACGAGGACAGGAGCAGGAGGAGGCCACCTCCTGAAGGACACAGCAGAGCTGCGGCAGCCGGGAGAGAGCCTGTGCACCCCAAGGAGAGAGGTGGCCAGTGTGGGGGAGCAGTGTTGGGAGAGGGGTTGGGGGAGAGGAGCTGACCCGCGGGGCCCCGAGCCCTGCACTGAGGGAGCCCAGCCATGGATGGAGCCGGGACGGCGGGCCAGGCCCTGAGCCGGACTGAAGCAAACCGCCCTGTCGGCGCGAGGCGGCGGCCGCTCCGCTCGCCGAGCCGCTGGGCCTCAGCTGTGAGCGGGTAACAGGCTCTCGCAGAGCTGCTGCCGGGACCCAACGGGGTGCTGCGGAGGGCGTAGCCTGTCTGGTGCCCGGAAACGCTCGGAACCTCACTGTTGGTATCATTTGTAAATGACTCTGATGATTCTTTTCCAGAATGGTTCTTGGCCTCACGAGGCAGCACACTCGCAGCGACCCAGCCCTCCGCCGGCCAGCGCTGCCTGTCCCCTGCAGAGTCACTGTGTCCGCTGCCCACGGAACCCGTGCGCCGCCTGCCGGGCAGCGCTGGCCCTGACTTTGGCATGACTTACCCCAAGGAACTGCGCCTTTGTTTGGGGGCCCGTGAGGTAGTGGGCTGGGAGGGTCGGACAGGGTTCTCTTGTGTCCGGGTGGTGGGGGAGGAGGCCTCTTCTTGGACAGGGTGGAGCTGCCAATAGAGGTCTGGGTGCTTAGAGGGAGTGTTGAAGGTGGGCCAGTTGGACCTGGAAAGGAATCGAACGGGGGCAGGCAGGTTAATCCCAGTCTCATGACAGAACGGCCAGTATGAAACTACGGCCACACGGCGACATGTGGTACAATACACAGAGACAAGAGCACAAGGCTGGGTGTGGCCGCGTCCAGCCACCCCTTCCTCACAAACAGGGCGCTTCAGAGCGGCTGGTGGGGAAAAAGGGAATGAGGGAGGGTGTGCTTTTCAGGAACAACGTGTCAGTCAGCACGGAATGTCAATGGGCTCAGTCACGGTTCAGGTGCAACCGGGAAAATGACACCTGGAAGTGAGTAACTGGAGAGAGGCACAGGGGACAGGCGGAGGAGGGTGCCCTTGGCGTCAGAGGGCAGGCCGCACCACGGGCCTCGGGCTCATCCTGCATTGCAGCCAGGGCGGGACTCCTCCCTACCGGACAATGTTCCTGCAGTGAGCAAATGTTGCCTGCATGTCTTCTAAAAATGGCTTTCATAGGGAGTGAAAGGTCTACTTGGGAAAAAGAAGAACCCAGCACTCTTTCCCCTCTACTTCTGAATTGTTGTAAAAATCACAAACTACCTGGGATTGGCCGCCTGGACAAGTTACAGGATTTAGACACTGACTTTATTCATTTTAAAAAGGACTAAATATCTAGGGGTGAGAACAGGATAGCAATAATGGCATTGTCACACACACTTACACACACACACCATTACTGCAACAGTTGACTTTTTTTTGCACTGATGTTTTCAGAAAAGAGAGGAGTCTGTTTTGAAGAGCTGTTCCGGGACTAGTGGACATGGCGTTAGTTTTGTTTGTCAGCGTGACACAGCGGTTGCTGGTCAGCCGGCAGCTGTGTGCCGGGCCTCTGACCAATCCACCCGGGACACCGTTTAACTGGTCACGGACAGTGGCTTCTACGAGCAGCACAAGAAAAAAAAAAAAAACAAGGAAGAAACAAAGAGCTAAGGACAGTGCCACACCGGATGTTTCACACAGGAGAGCAGGTACCTGAGGCTCCAGAAAGGCTCCAATAGAGCTTTCTACATTCTGTGTATTAAAAGAAAATCTGGATTACTGCTGGCTTCCGTCTTTGGTCGCACGAGCGTGGCTATTCCCCATCACCGAGAGCTGGTCAGTACCCACACTGACTTGAACCATTGTTCCTCACAGGCAGGCTCATCGTGGGAAGAAATACTGTCAATCTCTGTACACTGACAGCCTGATTTAGGGGAAAAAGGGCCCAGCTACACTTCACTTCCCTGTCCTACCGATGTGAGGAAGCCTCCCCGGGAACCCGGCTGACACCTAGCTGTGGTGCTGGTCACTGCAGCTTCAGATACCATCCTAAAGCAAGCAGGAAGACTGCCGCGGCCATGAGATTCGGTAGTACTTTGTAGCTTTCAAAAGGCTCATATATGCCGAGTCTCTTGATTTTCACACGGCCTCACTGGAACGGCAGAGCTGGGAGGCGCGGGGAGCGCACCCTGCCTCAGTGTGGTGCTGCTGTTCCTGAGAGCCAGGCAGCCAGCGCCTCGTGCACTTGGCCCCAAACAGGAGAACAACAACAAACGCTCAGTCTTAGGAAGTGTAACTTTCCTCTGGGCAATAAATGGAGAATAGAGAATAGACAATGAGGAGATTCTCTGCAACTTCCTCTTCATCGCCATCTAGGGGCTTTGTGCTGCAGCGCATCTGAAAGGCCCCTCAGCCAGCTCCAAGTCCTGTCTGGAAACAAAAACCTTTGCCAAAGAGAACACAAATGCAGCGATGTCCGGGCAGAGACGCTCGTGGGTGTGATTTCAGGAGTGCTCAGACCAGAGTGGTCCCAGAGCCACAAACCAAGCAGACTTCACCTCCGGAATCATCCTTTCAACAGTGAAGGCATGAGTGCCCACCGTCGTGACCACTTCAGTCTTCTTTCTTCACTGAACCGAGCACGGGCTGTGCCGCTGCCCTGCCTCACCCGCTGGACTGCAGGTTCTCCTAGGGCCAGGCTGTTCTCTGGCCTGGTGGAGTCTGAACTTAGTAACGAGCGTTGAATCAATGGCTCATGGAACATTACTTCCATTTCTCTCAGGCCATATATACAGTCTTTCTAAGGAAGACTGTGTATCTCACTCAGGGGGATCATGAACAACTGGAGAAGAGGGAGAAACAGCAGGGAAGACAGCGTTAAGTTTCAAAAGGAATGTTCCATACTGTAATTTCGTAGTGAGAAATACGCAGACCACCTCTTGCCCTGTATTATGAGATACAGACCGATGCCACAAAACCCCGGCTGGTAGGATACGCGTTCAAGTGAGGTACGTGGAAAACACTGCTCGATTCTAGGAAGTGCAGATTTACACCTTTGTAAGATTTAAAGAGTTCAGAAGACTTTTAAGATGTATGACTGACCTCTAAACAATAAAGTGGTGTTACAGGCAAAATACACTTGAGGGCTGACTGAGCAAAGAAGCAATTCTGGTACGAAAAAGAAAAGGAAAAGGGAAAAACAGAGAAAGAATAAATACATCAAACAAACTCAAGAACGAGCAGGACACAAGGTAACAGGTGGTGGTGGGGTCCTGGACAGTTTTTGCATTTTAAGCCTGCGGGGATGTGAAGATAAGGAGACCCCACTAATGGTGACAATGTGGGGTTCATCTGCCACGCGGACATTCTGCTGTGCCGACCTCTCCGATGGCTGCTGGTTCCCCGGCACTGTGCTGCCGCGAGCACCCCCGTACCATGAGCCTGGGGAGTCCTCCGCCTGGAGGGCAGGCAGCTCAGAAGTGACGTCCCTGTGCACCCCAGAAGCAGGCCCTCACTCAGCTGTCTGAAGCCCACACCTTTGCTCTTCCGTCTTGGGCAACCCTCACACTCTTGAAGGGCTGCAGTTTTATCCCAAGTCCCTTCCAGGAACTGATGCTTCTTCTGTTTACTGTAAAGTCCAAAGGGAAGACCTCAGACTCAGGCCACCGAGGTGGTGTGCACGAAACCGTTGCCAGAGAGGACACGCTCAGCAACGGAGGAAGGTCCACGCTGGGCCCAGAAATGTCCTTCTGCGAAGTCACTCCCCTCCGCCTGAGCAGAGGCATTTGAGAGCACCCGCTCCTGAAATCACCAGTGGCATCCGTCCCAAATCTGTTTCCTACACTTCCCCGAGCGCAGCTTGCTGACTCTCGTGCGCCTGGCCGAGGAGTCCTGCACACGCTTCCTGCACCTCACCTCCAAGCAGCGTCCATGACCTATTTCAGGGTTAGGAGAGGTGAGGCTCAGCGCGTAGGAGCTGGTCCCTCATGCATCACTCGGGGCATAGGCTCTGCCTCGCCAGCACCCTGCTTCCTTCGGGTGGGCGGCCCCCATTCCTGTCCGGCTAGAACATTCAGAGACTCCACAGTGGTCCCTCCTGCCCGGGATGGTCATCCAGAGGCTTCTCTACTCCATCTCCTTTGCCGCAGCAACAGCTTCCGCCTCTGAACAGCCAGCACGCTCCAGAGCGCTAAACACTCTCTGCTGGGCACAGGAGCGACACGTCTCTGCCGTCCCAGGCTGCGGCTTCCCGAGGGCAAGAGCCATGGTGCCTACGCTGCCCAGGGCCTGGGCCCTGGGTGCACCCTGGGCACTGAAACAGGTCAGCAGAAATATCTCACAGGGCACGTCAGGGGCTTCTTTTTCAATGATCTTGTCCGTTTAGTTCCTACGAAAAACCCAGCCATCCTCACAAAAGGACATCACACCCATCTTTGAAATTTCAAGGATAAAACAAGGCCCAGATGACAGTTTCAAAAATTATCTCGATGATTTCTGAGAATCACCTGCAGAAGTGCGATTACATATTCTAACATGCTAATAAGTGGTAACGGCAAGTCATGTCTACCTGACTCTGGATGATGCAAATGAAAAAATTACCTTCATTTTCCAGTGGTTTTCACAGCACAGAGGTGAAAAGCAGAAGTTTGTCTTAATTAAAACACAGATAAAGACGCGACATGTACATGGAAAAAGACTGTGGGTGAGTGTGCACCTGGTTGGCACGCACACGTGTCTGTGCAGAGGGAAGGTGCTGTCACCATCCCATGCCTCACGGGGAGGCAGAGGGCGGGGAGGTGCACTGGAGCCTGCAGGCACCTGACCGGTCCGCCTGGCCTTGACCAGAGACCGAGCGAACGTGCCGTGAATGCAGAGCGTGCGACTTCGCACACACAGTGAGGCACTGGGGGCCGCAGGCTCCGCCTCCTTCCACACGGTGGGCCGCAGACTGTGGGTCAGTCTTTTTATATCCTCCCAGCTTTCAGAAAGTCCTGGTTCCGCGACGTGATTTTAGCTTTAAGGTGAAAAACAAACCAAACTCGACAAGTGGAAGAACTTTTCGTCTTAATGAACATACACTGAAGCGCGTGTCTCTGGGGGCGCTTCCATCCCCCGTGGAATGATGCCGTTGGTTAATCTTGCTGGACCTCACATCTGAAGAGGGGAAGGTAGCGGAAAATTTGCCTCAGGTTTAAGGGTGCCGAGGGCCCACATTGCCAAATCTCCTGACCCCTGGCAATTCAAGAATCCAAGTCACTCCTCTGCGTCCTGCTGAGGCAAGGGGAGCTTCTTGCAAGTACTCCTGAGCTGTCTCCAGAGTATTTCTTTCTGGTTTTCTTCTCTGTATTTGTCTTACCAGTGGGGCTCTTCATCGTGAGTGTCCGCTTTGGCCTCACCGGAGGCCCTTGGCCTTCAGACCCTGGCTGTGACAGGACTTCTGCCGCAGTAGAGGCCTCTGCTTTACTTGCCACGGAAAATGATCAGGCTCGACACCCTGTTCACATGCACACCATTCCAGCTGTTCAACGGGATGAAATGAGAACTCTGCAGGCTCTCTCTACAGAACAGAGAGTTCTCTCTGCCAAGGCTGGTCTTCAACCATGTCCCCTAAGAACTCTATGGAAGCATCATCTTTCCAAACTAAGAGCTACAGCATATGTTGTGTTTCAGTCCTGGTGAACGTCACCAGCAGGCGCTCCTGTGTCCCAGCACCACAGGCCCAACTCTGAATCTGATGCACTGCGTGAGCGGACTGGAAACACACTCTGGCCTTCAGAAGGGAGGGACTTCTAGTTTCTCTAATGGGCTCTTTTTTTTTGGGGGGGGGGGAAGGCGAGGACTGGGGGAACACTCTCTCCTTAGCTGACCATGGTTGTTATGGCCAAGTCTCTGAGCCCTTATTTCGGCAGCTGGATCCCTGGTAAAGAGAGACCAAATAAATTTGGTCTTTGTCTTCTGGACCCCGGTAAAGAGCTAGTTAGAACGGATTCAAGGCAGGAGAGAGATGTTGGCATTGGGTTTCTGTGTCCCTTTGAGGTGAAACTATAGAAACGGGCAGAGGGAGGTGAGGGACCTGTCCGGGGTCATTCTCTCCTGTGGGCATTTCCAATTACCTGTGGCTCTTGCCTGCACGGACGGGTCCTCGGTGCTGTGTCGGGAACTACACTTCGGGGGCCTGAACTTTCAGGGTAACTTCTTAACATTTCATCTGCTGTGCAGATTTCACAGCACCCTTTAGGGTGCAGGAGGAAGGTCTCTGCTCTCAACAGATGTGGCCCTGCCGGGGGAAGAGCGCCGCCCCGAGACCAGCAGTGGGCCAGCGCTCTTGCACAGC
>NW_004567110.1:7150191-7262402 GCF_000260355.1 Condylura cristata | reverse complement strand
GGGGGCGGGGGGCTTGAGCCCCTGGGGGGCACGTGCTGCTACGCTAACTTGTCATCTTTGATGAGTTCTGTTCAGCCAAAGTCTTATTTTAACATTTCCCATTATTTTATGATCCACAGGCCATTTGGGGTCGCTCTAAGAACACAGCTCCTATTTATAAGACTATTTCAATGGCGAATAAGCTCTGAAAAACACTGTTTTGAATAAAGCTCACATTTCCCAGAAAATAGCCCCTATGTGATTCAAATAGGCGCGGCATTGTGTGGGGAGGCCCGAAGCCGGTGTCAGAGGAGTGGGGCTCGCAGGAGGCTCCTGCTTTTAGAGTTACTGGCTGAGGCTTCTGTCTCCCCCGGCTGGGAAGATGGCTACTGCTGGCGCTTCTGTGCCTCACTTTGTCCCTGTGCAGGTGGGAGCACAGTGACTTTCTGAGCAGGGAATGTGCTGTGATTTGGGGCAGAACAGGCCTGCGCTGCTGGGCCTTCGCCCCTTGACAAAGCTGCCCGAGAACCCGCCCTGGGTAAGAGCCGTGCAGCTCATGACCTCATCACAGAGCACAGCGGTGCGGGCTCAGGCCCCACAGGCCGCGGGTTAGACTCCCAGGGGCTGGGAACCTGGGCCATCACCCAGTCTCTGCACCTCAGGCCCCTGGTCCCTGCCTCGGCTCGTGAGCACGGAACGCGAGGCGCTGGCTGGGGCCCTCCTACAGCAAGTGTTTCACGACTGCAACCACCACTAGCGCTGCCAACGTCTCCAGAAGAGGCATTTTAGTGCAGAGGGAAGTCACTCTGACAGGAATCCAATTCCACCCCGTTTACAGAGCAGAGGACGGGCGCTGGAGCCGAGGGAGACCTTGGGCTGCCTCTCAAAGCTACCACCTGCCAGCTCTGTGACCTTGGGCATGTCACTCTACCTCCTTCAGCCTCGGTTTCCTCATCTGTAAAATGGGGACAAAAGCACACCCCCACAGACTCCTGAAGGTCAGCGCAGCTCATGCGTGAGGCTCGCCCGCGAGGCTCTCACTGCCGCGCCTGGCAAAGGCCGAGTCCCTCCTCCCAGCTGCCCGACTGCTGGGTTGTTCAAATGCACCTGGCACTTTTCCCCTCAGACGGGGTGGACCGCAGCTCAGAGGGCAAGTCACCCTGCACGACCCACAGCCCGTACCTTTCCCGGCGTTTCTGGGAGGCAGGGGCGGGGCCTCTGAGGTGGGCGACGTGGGAGAGTCTGTGCTTGCGGAGGCAAAGATCTGGTTGGTGAAGGCGCTGTAGGAGAGCCGCTGCTTGTCCCGCGGAGTGCTGAACCCCGGCAGCGACAGCTTGTCCTGGGGAGAGATGCTGGAGGAGTGGCAGAAGCTCTGCGGTCTCGGGGAGCGCTCTTTCTTGATCGGGCTTGGCTGGCAGAGGAAAGGACAGGGCAGGGGTGAGCCGGTAACCAAGGACTCCTGCTCTGGTGCTCAGAGGACCTGGGCAGGCAGACAGGGGGGTCCGGGCTCTGGTGACTCTGCTCGATGAGGTCAGGCGTGGCCAGACCCTCAGTGGCGCAACACAGGGGGAGTGGGGCCTCAGGTACACCTCTTCTGAGTCTCCTGCCATCACGGGCAGGGACACGGCCAGGGGACAAGGTCTAGCCGTCAGCAGTACTCGGAGGCTGGAGCTGAGCACTGACTGACCAGCACTCCCACTCAGGCATCAACACTCAGACCGTTCTCCCACCTACTTATAACCTGGGGCTCAGCTCTCTGATGTCAAAGTCCTCAACCTTTGCCTTTCCTCGTTTTACACCCTCCTAGAAAGTGACCTCACCCACAGCCTGGCTTTAGCTCCACCTGAGGCTGCTGGATCACAGACCTGTAGCTCCAATGTCAACCCCTCAGGCTCAAAACCTGTGTCACTGCCCAGAAGGCCCCGGGGCTCACACTCCCAGGATGGCTGCACTCACGAAACGCCCAGTGTAGAGACCTCGGTGTCACCCAGAGCTGCCAGGTTTGCTCGGGCTCTGCCCGTTCTCCAGCTCCCACCGAGCGCCGGCCTCCCGAAAGGGCCCACATCCCAATCTCTTCAGTTCCAGGCCTTTCCACACGAGACCAGAGCTGGCAGGACTCCTGGTTTTTCTGACAGGAAACCTCTCTTGGCTTCTGACTGCTTGGGTGAACGCCAGGAGGCTAGACCTGGCCCACCTGCCCTCCTGGCCTGGGCTGCTGACTGGAGCAGCGCTCACCACCCGGCTCCAGGCTCACCGAGCTGCTGTCTTTGCGGCTGCACTTCTTCCTGCAGGGACATGCTCCACCCTTAGAAGCATCTCTGGGCCTTCCCAGAAAGGCCTTCCTTGCTGGCCAGACTGAGGCAGCTGGTCTGTCCTCAGCACTACTCAGCAATTTCCCCAGGTTCTTTCCAGAACGGCACCTCCCTGAATTACAACTCTCCTAAAGTGGGAATGCCTTATAACGCCTCTGCACCACCGTCTTTAACTACCTCCCCCACCCCCTGCCCTGGGAGACATGGGAAATGAATGAGCTTCAGAGGCAACGGAGGGCTCTGGAAGTCCGGCAAACTGGGCTTAATCCCTGACGTGTCCTCAGCTGTGACTTCAGACAAGCTGGACAATGCCCAGCCAGACTGCACTGTCCATCTGGGTCCATCAGCACCCAGAGTTATGGGGGACCAGCTCCTTCAAACCCCTCTCTCCATGCACATACTCTACTGATTCTGTTTCTCTGAAGAATCTTAATATAGCTGTTAAACGGCACCCGGCAAGGAACAAAGACGGATAAAACAGACCCGGCACATTAGGGTTCTAAGACCAAAATCAAGCCCACGAACAATGCTCTTGTCTAGATACAGGGAGAGGTGCTCAGAAGCCAGAGGCTCTGTTCAAACTCACCTTGTCATCTAGATCATCATCGCTTTCATCCATTTCCTCCTGTCGAAGATTCCACTCATACTCTACATGAACATGTGGATTGAACTTTCCGGATTTAGCCTGGGAAAGCTGAAAGTAACAATTGAACAGTGCTAAAGTTCACTTCAGAGTTGCTGAAAGCAGCGTTTTAATTTAAATGCTGGACACCCAATAGCATATAAACACTGAGCAAATTCTATCTTGTTCTTGATTTCAAATGAGTCACCAGTGGCTGTGCTGCAGGCAAAGCTGACTGGACAAGCGAGGCATGCAAGGCACTGCAGAGAGTTACAGCCAGAGCATTTTTAATTTTGATAACTTGATTTCTCTCCTGAAATTAAAAACTTTCTCAGTATTACTTAAATAAGCCCGGCTGGCTGGAAGGCCAATCGGAGTTAGTGACGTGAAGGGGAGGGAGGCCTGCAACACCAGGCAGCTGGTGAGGTCCCAGCCCACTTTTTTTTCATGAAGTGAGGGCAGAAAACGCTAACTTTCTCAAAGGATTCTTTTTTTTTTTTTTTTTTAAAGATTTATTTACTTATGCATATAGAAGTGGGGCTCAGGCCAGAGGTGCAGGGGCGGTGAGAGGATTCACTAGAGACAGAGTGGGGAGCAGAACAGGCAGATCGATGAGGTACACAGCTGAGGGGAGCAGCGGGGAGACAGGAGAGTTCTGTCGTGCCATGTGGGTCACTTCTGGCGCTGGGGATCGAACTCGCACTGAAGTGGCTGCAGCCAGCGTGCAGTGCTGAGTCCTAAACTGATGTGCCAGCAGGGAGGGCCCTCTCAGAGGATTCTTTGAGAGTAAAAAGTGTAACTGCGGGCCTGGATTCTGGCATTTGGTAGAAACTCAAGGGAATGCAACTTATCTTTCCCTGGTTAGGGAGTCAGGCTGCACAAAGCGAGACTAGTGGGATCAGAAAAAGTGGGTGTGGATGAGGGCGGGGAGGAGGTGGGAAAGCGGTGGCTTCGCACTGCTGAAAAGCACTCACTCTGAACCTGCCCAATTTTTAGAGCTGGCTTCAAAAATGCTTCTCTGCTGCAAGTTACAAAGAGCCCAGAGGTCTGGCAAGTGCAGGCGAAACCGTATGCCGAAGTCCACCTTGGACCAGGCTCCTGATGGCCGTCCGGCCTCCGCATCATGACTGTACTCAAGAGACACGTGGAGGGCACGTTTACAGTCTGTACTTCTTTCAAATACAGCCGTGGCACTCACTGAATTTCTATGGTCAAGTTTCAAAAAATGGATCTGCTGCTTTTATCTCCATTTCCAGTTTCTAAGAAGAACATTTTCAGGCAGATGACGCCTGATCGCGCTCCCGCGTCCATTTCTGCTTACCAGGTCCTCACACTGGGTGGCTTTGAGTCTCTTTGCTATGTCCAGGGCAGTCTCTCCAGCCTGGTTGACTACAACAGGAGAAAATAAATTTGCATTTTACTAGGATGAGATCCCTGGAAAAGCCAGGGACATCAATCAAATTACCGGTGACGGGAAAGTCTACTTTTAGCCACATGCCCTGGCGACGCCAGCAGCAGCCCTCACTCACCCACATCCACAGTGGGCTTGCTCCTGAGAAGCAGCTTCAAACACTCGGGCTTCCCGTACATGCTACAGTAGTGCAGCGCTGTGTTTCCCACGGTGGTCTGGTTATCCAGGCTTCCACTGGAAAGGTAAAAGGTCATTAGAAAGGATGACTGACTCTAGAACTTAAAACTGCAGATTCGCCACGTATTTCGGTGCTCACAACCATCAGGAACTACTTCTTATAGGCGGGGAAAATTATGCTGTTTCTGACGTCACACCCGAGTTTATAAGCAACAGAATCAGTGGCTAGTACTGTGTTGACTGGGGGAGGCGCTGTCTGAGTCTACACGTACAAGCTCATTCACCTTCGGAACCACCCTGTGGGGCAGGTACTATCAACCTTCACAGGAGAGGCAAACACTGAGGCCCGGAGAGGAAGAGTGCTGTGAAGGCGCTGGGATAGGATCAGTCAGACACAGGCCGCCTGTCTCCAATGCCAAGCTCTTCCCCACCACGCTGTTATCCCTCGAAGAGCCCGGGCTAGCTATACTGTTTGGCACGAGGCCAGCCATCACTCCTCAAGCATGGGTTCACACCGCCTCCCTGTTTTGATCTCGTCCCTTTGCATCAGCTTCAGTTCCTCCCCTTAATTTGTGGTGTATAGAACCACCCAATAAAGAAAGGGGCAAGGCGGAACCTCCTGTGTTCAACCCGTGCTCCTACTGGTTTGTACTGACTTTGAGTTAGCTTCTGGGCTAACCACACACATGCTGGGTTATGCTGAACTTATGAACCATGAAGACGCACAGATCCCGTGGAACATCAAATCTTCTCTTTCAACTTCTAACGCAACAGCTTTAGATGAAGAAACAACCCCTTTTATCGACGACAGGGGCTGCTGAACGACGGCCTCCAGGCCCTATCTGGCCCTCCGCTTATTTTATTGGGACACGGTTGCCTTCGCTCATCTCCATATTCTCCATGACCGCTTTTAGGCCACAAAGGCAGAGCTCAACGGCCGTGACAGACCTTCATGGCCTTGGAAGTTTGAAACAGCATCTGGCCCTTTATAGAAAAAGCTTTGATTCCTGACCTAGGTCACTCACAGGAACTGGTTCTGGTTAACTTATAAGGCATATTCCAGAAAACAAAAACTGTACCAGTTTTGTACAAGGAAGTCAACCAAATGGAGGGATGTCTGGTCTGCGGTTCGGACTGCAAGATGAAGGGCTGTCTCCCCGAGCTCCTGCAAAGGAAAGCATAGGAGAAAGAGGGTGTTTGTATGTCCAAGTTTGCCTAGAGCAGCTTCGATGACATCAGCTACCCCAAGGAGTCACTGAGGCTCTCCTTCCCCTCTTAACTTGTCCAGGTTTGGACCAGCATTGAACATGTCAAAGTCTTACTGTGTGGTGGTGGTGTTTTAATACAATGAGTCAACTTTTAAGCTGTTTTCCCAACTTCCTCTTTCCTTGTGATTTGAAGAGCCTCACCTGTCCGGGGTCCAGCAGAGGTTCCATTAGCTCTACCCCCTCCGCATAGACTTGAATTAGTGCAAGTAAGTCCCTGGATTTGATCGCCTCGAGCAGTTCATTTAGTTTAGCTGATGAAGATGAACAGGTCTTTCTTGAAAACCTATGATCTACATACTTTGCGGTGATATATTCTTTCCGTACGGTCCTAGAACGAACAAAGAATTTATATTTCCAAGAGCTAAGATTTACATTTTTCTGACAAGCAGTTCTCTTTGAGCTATTTTAATCAAGACACACTTCTCGCTGACATTCAAAGAAGTCCAGATTTAGACCCCGTCATTCTGACGGGGAGAAGATGAAGAGGGCGCGGGGAGTGGCCCGCACTGGTTCTCTGAGGTGACGAGTTAGTGGACACCCAGGTCAGAGCACATTTCTTCTCTGCCTTGAGCAACCACACTGGCCTGGCTATTTACCTCTACTTTTCAAGTGAGAGATAATAATACATTTCAAGGGTTGAAACAATGCAGAGAGACCAATGAAGAGTTTTCAGGGCACCACGGGAGAACTTTCGCTCCTCTGACTCATCTGAATGGGTGACGGTAGAGGCTCTCTAGAGCCGCCACTGAAGACTCCTCAGACCAGCTGTGGGCCCCCAGGAGCCGATGTTCCCGCAGAGCTTCCGGTCATCTGGTCACGCTCCCGCTCCGTCCTCCGCCGTCTGGATCTCCCAGCCAGTGTCAAGCCCTCACAGACATTCCCCGACTAAAAAATGCCGGACCCCTCTAGCAGCTGTTTTTCTTCTTAATACCCACTCCTCTGTGAAATTATCTGCTCTTTTGGCCTCTGTTTTCCACTCCCCAACGAGGAAGTCTTGTCTGTGTGCCGCTGAGTCTTCAGCACCAAGAGCACCTGGGACATAGACGCTGCTGAGCCAAGGAGGCGAATGTGTGAGCGGGAGGCAGCAGGGGCCGCACATCACCCTGGGGCCGCTGGCCAGGGCCAGCGACGGGCCCGAGCACGGGGCTCGCTACACGCCCGGCTCTGCTCTGAGCACGGCTAAGCCGCCCAGATCCCCCACCAGGGGGCCGGGACGGTTTTCAGATGAGGAGACTGAGGCAGGGGCAGTTAGCTGGGCGCTAACATGGTTCAGGAAGTGGCAGAGCCAGGAGCTAACTCGGGTGGCTGGCGCCAGTGTCTGTGACCTGTGCCCACCGCTCGCGGGGCACGGGGGAACCACAAGCACTTTGAAAGGGAAGTCTCCAGAGCCCACGGAGCTGACAGGCCGGCAGTGCTGACGCTGCCCCCACAGGAGAAACGGGCAATTAATTCTCACTCGTATGAAGTTTATCCTCCAGTCAAGTCTTTGAGGGCTGGGTCACACGACCGTGCATACAGACACTGCGTGGGGAGGCGGTGTGCTCCTGACTGCTTTAGGAGCAAACCGGCCCTGACAGCCCCATGGCAGGAAGGGATGGCCATTCGTTTGGAAAAGACGTCCAGGCAGTTTCTGTGTTAGGATGCCTGGCCTGTTGTTAAGCAAGACAGTGGATCAGGTTAGGGTCTCCTCCCCGTGCCCAACAGGTCAACCTTTCTTCAGGATACCTTCCATGTCTCATACTTAATGCCCTAGGCATTACGTATCTCATGGCCCTCTACACTCCAGGGGGCCTGAGGACAGGGTCTAGACCCGCTTTGTGTCTGTTTCCTCGGTATCTTGCAAAGTATGAGGCAGTGAGTAGAATACGGTATGTATTTGCTGAATTCAAGGAAAAAAAACCCCGCCAGGTGGCCTTCTGGAAGACCCTGATTCCTGATTTTGAAGTACAAAAACATATGCACTGAATGTGTCCCATTATGGTTCTAGCTTTTGCAAACTGGTGCCCGGATAACTACTCAGGAGGAGCAAAGCATGAGTTTTAACTTGGAATTAAATCTCTCTCCTGTTGACTAAATTCATTGTAAACATTTTGGAGTAGGTGTAAAGATCCACAGGACTCAGAAATACAAATAACAGGTGTTTATGGAGCTGCTTCACCCCCAGAGTAAGCACTTTTATGAGTTTCCTGCCAACACGAGTTCAGGGAAATATACATGTTCATGTATCTTCACTGCTAATCTCTCTGCTGAGTCCAGAGAGTATTGAGAACTCAAAAGTGAGAGATTCATTGCAAATCCACCCAACATTCATTTCCTGAGTCTGAACAGGGCGGTCAGCAGAGCCACATCCGCGCTCTCCGGCCGCCAGCTCTGCCACAGCGTGAGGTGTTCTGTGCAAGGCTCTGCACCTTGCTTTTCCACCTCCACAGCCATCCTGGGGGGCGCTGCTCCCGTGTACATCTACTGTACATCTACACAGCTCTAGAGTGTGGCTACGCCGGGAGCTGCTTCACGAGCTCCCTCAGGTGGACACCTGTTTTGTTCTCATCCTAACACAGGCTAAAATTCTCACAGAGACGGCTGAGTCTAAGGGCAGATAAACTTCTGGCTGTTGAGCAATAACCCCTCGTGCCTACTATGCCGTTTTCCACCCCCCCCCCCACACAATACGTGAGGGAGGGCAGGTCCTGACGGGGCTGCCAGGCTTCTGGGTTTCTGCCAAGTTGACGGGCCTCTGCCATCTTGTCCGTCACAGTGTGTGCTAACTGTCCCGGGAGGGTTGATCCTCCCCGAGCGGCGTGACCATCTCGAGCAGGGTGAAGGGGAAATAAGCTGTGCATCCCAGAAATACACCACAAAATATTTTCCTTTGCCTTTTTTTCTCATACCAGGGGCTTCCTCTGGGGGAAAAGATACTATAAAGTTAGTTGGGAGGGTAGAAAATCGATGAGCGAATGGTAAAGAATCCAACATACTGGAAGTACTTACATATCACTTGAAGGGGTAGGTTTTGGTGAGGGGCTGGGTAAATTTGCTTCCATAATATCATTAAAACTATTGTTTCCTACATTCTTGGCCAGCTGTAACAGAAACAAAACAATACAGCAAACTGTTACTGGTGTAAGTTTCCTAGTACTTGCGTTTGAGAATTCTGATTACGAATACCCCCTTGTTTGAGTCAGAATACCAACAACTCATCCATCACGTCAATAGATTTGCCGAGCACCCACTGCACACCAAGCACTGCACTGGAGAATGCTGAGAACAGCAGAGTAATCCGCACTCCCTCTTGCAGGATCCCGCAGGTATCGTCACTTTTATGTCGATTTACTCTCACCGGACAGAGAAGCAGCTGGGTTCTTTCATATTTGGGGACAAACGAAGCTGCTCCAGGCAGCTGACGAAGAGGACCGGGAAGCATTTTGCTTTTGAGTTTCAGATCCTCCTTCATGAAGGTTAATCAGGTAATTTTAGGGTGGAGGAAAGTTTGAGACATTCAATGCAACCAAGATTTTGTGGGAAAAATCTTGGGCTTATCACAGGCCACGTCGTCGAATTGGGTTTCAGTCGCCCAGGTCAAGGAGGAGAGGCACCACCCGCACACTGCAGAAGCACGTCAGGGAGTGGTCTGAGCCTTTTCTCTGTGACCCCCAGGTGACTGAAGCAGGGAGCAAGTCTCAGTAGGTAACTTCCTGCTTCCTACGTCAGGTGCGATCACCGCTGCCAACGAGCGCTCAGACGACGCAGCTGCGGGCTGGACGACTGCTGGCCCTGCTCTGTGGCAATCTTCTCCGGGCAAGGCGAGTGAGAAACTAGACTTTCAAAATTTTTTGAGCCCAGTCAGGGTCTGTCAGGCTCAGTCCAGCTCTGTTCAAGAGCCTTCTTTCTGAGGAGTCTTAAATTTTACTTAATAAAAAAAGAAAAAAAGCCACCCATGGTCCCTTAATATAAAGGTCCTGTCACACTGTGCGTGGTTCTTGTTACAGGACAGGACTTAGACGCTAAGGCATCATGGCAGATGTCCGTGGGCCTTCTCTATCTGCCTTTCCCTGGTGCCCTGGGACCGACGTAACCTGGGCTTGAGGAGGACTCCACATTTGGGAGACGTGATGGGAAGGACAGGGGTTAAAGAAAACACACATTTAAGTGTTTATAACCCTTTTCCCTGTTACGAAGTTGAGCACCGCAACTTTACACATCTTTTCCCTCATTACCTAAAAAGTTGTGGGTAGGGGCTGACTGGTTATGACAACAGCGAACAGCCCCCACTCAGTTCATGTGTGCTTTTATGACTTTGCAAATAGCAAAAATAAAAGTGAGAAAATTTTCCATCATCAGAAGACCACTAGGAGGAACAGGTGCTCACAACCCTAACTCGCTCTACATTCTGTCAATCACACAGAAGACTATTCCTAAAGGAAAAAAAAGGCAGCTTTCAAGAACCCCACCCCAAAGGAAAGAACCAGTTTAGATGAACTAGATTATAGAAATGTATGATTCAGCAGTTCTCTAAATAGGAAGCAGAAAGTCAACATTATATGCCACTAAAGTTATATTTTAAATATCTATTCAAATTCATTAAATTCAGGAATTAGAATTCTCTGTACTCAGCAGAAACAAAAAATAACCTAGGCAATATATTAAATGTACTCATGACAATAAACAAAGTTTTCTCCCAGTTAGGTCATTACTTACCAAGAGTTCAGAAGTTCCTAATTTGTCTAGTTCCAAAGACTGAATGCGAGATACATGAACCCCCATTTCCCTATGGATGCCGGAACATTCTATACAGGTCAAAATACCCAAGTTGGTTGAAAGCCAGGTGGGTTCTGTAGAAAGGATTTTGAAGACAAACAAACAAGTCACCTAATTTTAGTTTCCTAACAACAGAGGATGCTAAAACAATGCAGTAAAACCTTAAGCATTAGATGGCGGCAAAGGTGTGAAAGGATGAAATGGTGCTTGGAGAGGCTAAGATGAAAATTAACAGTTTGTTAGACAGCAAAAATTGTGGTAAGCCAAATGAAAAGTTTCCTTTCTACCCCAAACTCAAAGCAAAATTAAGCTCTTTGTTCCCGCACAAATGTGAGAAAGACTTTTCCTACCAAATACTATGGAGCATCCTTTGGTCTGGGAGATACCCCCGCTCCACACTAACATCAGCACGGGCTACGCTGGACTGCAGGCCAGAGAGCGCTGGGGTCCTCCATTCCCACTCACCTCAGACACGACTCACACGAGCCCATCATGACGTAGGACTCCTCCATCAGCACGTGCTGGCAGTAAGGTAACAGTAACTGCCGAGCACCAAGCGCCTCAGAGACCTGAGGCTCTTCTATAGCCACCCAGGACTCCAGAAGAATGGGGACAAATGTTTCAGGGTTCTCCTGTGGGGTAAACTTCTTTTTGACTAGACAATACCTGAGTAATTCCCTGCTTGACTGCCACAGCCTCTCTCTGTGAATTATCACACATGTACGAGACAACAGCACAAAACGCGGAGAATGCCTTGGGGATGCAGATGGCATGTTGCAGAGGGCTCATTTTCATAAGTAACACGAGAAGAATATCAGATGCTTAAGCGCAACGTGTGTGCACCCATGCTCTGACCCCTTCTAGCTGTGTGGCCTCGGGCAAGTCACTTTGCTTCTCCGAGTCCCCCAGTTTTCACCTCTGTAGGATGGGGATGATATCAGCATTCTGTTCACAGAGCTTCTGATAATATAAGCAACACCACCACCATGACCCTTATTAAAGTGTCATCAGCAATGGATAAATGTTAGCTAGTGTCAATACCTCAGTACAACAGAGGCTTTCTGGAAAAGAAGTTTGGGGGAAGGTGACACAAGATGATAGAGAGGTTGGGACGTTTAGCGGAGCGGCAGGGAGGAAAGTAACATCACGTATCAGCCAGTTTCACAGACCCCACCTCAGTGGGTCCTCATAGAATGGGCTTTAACTCCCCATTTCAAGGATCGGAAAACTGACGCTCACAATAGTTAAGGGGCCTGGCATGAGGCCCCCGGGCCAAATGGCAAACGTATGATTCAGGATAATGGTCGCCATGTCCAGAGCTTTCTCCATGATGTCCACGGGGCTTATTTAACTGGTGCTTACAGGAAGGCAGCACTCTGGCAGGTGCCCGATGGAGGAAGCATGTAGGAACTCTCCAGGGAGAATGGACAGCCTGGGTAAAAGCAGTGCTCAGAGGAGAATGTGTTCAAGAGGGGAGGCTTTTCAAGAACGAGCTCGCGCTATATTCCACAGGAAGGGAAAGCAGGCTTCACAAGCCAGCTCGGGCCTGGGACAAATAATACCTGATGAGCCGCAGTCACAGCAGACATCGTTCCCAGGCAGCCTCTGGACGTCCTCAATAATGGCTTTTGTCAGATCTTCCAAGCTGTTCTCCCCCGTGCTCTGCTCTCCGCGGAAGGCCATGGTTAAGGCCTCCTCCTTGCTATTTGTCAGCACTGATATCCACCTGGTGTCAAATGGAGAGACGTCAGACTGCGGCCATTCTTGCTACACTGGGAGGAATCTACTTTCATCAACAATTGCCAAGAGATTCCTCCCTACCCTCTAACTAGCATTAAAGTGAGAAAAAATAACAGCATTATACCTGAAGGAAAATGCTAACGAATGAAAAGAAATACAGAGAAACAGCGTTGGTGAGGAGAACAAGCAGGAAGCCCGTGAGGGGGCATTTGAAAGTGAAAACTCAGGGCTACGCATCAGCAGCCATGACAAGGTGTGCTTGTGAAAAGGTGCATGAGCGTGGGGAGGCAGTTTACAGTGTGAAACAAAAGTGCAGGTTATTAAGTTACGTAAACAGTCTGACCACAGTCTGCACCAAGTAGAGTCAGTTATCAGTACGCAGAAACAGCCCAAATACCCAACAACTGGGAGCGATTATCAAAGTCTGAAACAACCATAACAGGAACGAGCTCACCAGATACTGAAATTTAACACTGACTTAATTTTTGGATGACAGCAAAGAAGTGTCCATGATACAGTGCTTTTCTGAAATAAACAGGAAGAAACCCCTGTATGTGCGATCACCCCAATTTTAAATGTACGTAGAGATTGTGGAGTTCTGTTTGGGGGTAGTAAGTGAGAAGGAAACCTTGTATTAGCAGCTGATTTTCTGTAAGGAAACAGGTAGATCGCTTGACTCTGCGCCTTTGTGTAGTTTCCAAAACGGCAAGAAGCCTGTTTAACACTTGTGGACAAAGGGCGGAAAGTCCAATTTAATTTTTAAAGAAGATGGGAAACATTTCCAAACCATCACTTGTCTCATCCACAGCACAGACAGCTCCTACAACTTTCAGAAGTGAACACGGAGGGCCAGAGCCGAGTCTCCCGTCCTGAGCCCCCTGCAGGGTGACGGCTCAGGAGACTGGTTCCCTGAACAGCAACCGAACGGAACGCGAACAGAGGCTCTGAGCATGGGAAACCGGGAGGCGGGGTGCGCCGGGCGCGCGCTGACTCTAGGGGGCGCTCGCCCCCAGCATGTCGCAGGAAGTGCATCTGCGGGGCTTAGCCGTGCTTAGATGCAGAAATGGGGGGGTGCGGGGATGGGCGTGGAGCATTTAGTACCTTTTACACGGAATAGTTTCTTGTCATTTTGTTTGAAATCAAAAAGTAGAAATTGCTTTAGAACAATGTAAAAAACTAGTTGAACAGACGGGCGGCTGCATTTTCTCAGCGGCGCAGCTGTGGCTGGAATGAAGCCTCCTCGCTATTCTTGGGCGTTAAGGTCTTTCGAGCGGCTCCTTTAGCTGCTCTCCAACGTTCTCCCTCAACTTCCAGCTCCCAACCTTCTGGCGTTTCTCCTAAGTCCACATCCCTTCTACCTCTTTCCTCTTCTTTCTAACCTCTTATCAGTGCTCCCCTGAGACGGAGAGTGGAATTCCTCAGAGAATGAAGAGATGGATGAGGGGGGAAGGGCCGATGCCAGGTGACAGGGCGTGGACAGAACTCTGTGGCTCCCCAGAAGTGGCTACAAGGGAAATAACATCTACTGGATGGGACAGGAACTTAAATCTGAGCACTGCCCTGAGCACCGGGAAGGTTAAGGGTCACACACGGCTTTCTTCAGCCTCAGCAGGTGGCTGGAGGAAGGGGGAACGAGGCAGCTTATGTGACAGCGTGCGCAGCGTGGGGCCCTGGCCAGGGAAGCAGGATCCAGGCAGGGTGCGTGGGGCAGCGCCAGGACACCTCCCCCCTGCCAGGCCCGGTTTGCCCACCCCATGGCCGATCACCCAGGGCCGGGTGCCCTGCTCTGCCAGTGGCTGCAGCCAGTGTCCAGGGCCTCAGCACTGAGGGGCCCCAGCAATTCCACCCCTCAGGAAGCGCTTGGTGTCTGGAGGCCGCAGATGCCGCAGTTCACACAGGGGGTGTGGGCAAGGAGGAAAGCTCTGGGTGGGGAGGCCTGAGCAGATCTGGAAGGAGGCACCAGTTTACTGAGCACCCGAAGGGGAAGACTGATGTGTGAAGACCCGGAGGAGGGTAAGAGCAGGCGGAAGTAAAAGACGACTTCAAGGCGCCCGTGCAGGACAGGGGCTTTTCCAGTGCGCTGCGACGGCTTCAGAGCTACTTACGCGACGTAATCCTGCTCGTCTTCCGCCTGAAAGTGATACGTTCTATTATCTAGAAAGAGAAGGAAAAGACAAAAAGGTTAAGCCTCAGAAATACCTTCGGGTACAACACAGGTTTTCAGAGTTCCTGGAAAACAGAAGGCAGTAAAGGCAGTATTTTTTTTTTTTTTAAGATTTATTTATTTATTCATACAGAACTAGGGTACAGGCCAGAGATGCAGAGGGTGAGAGGATTCACCAGGGACAGAGTGGGGAGCAGAACAGGCAGATCAACGAAGTCCACTGCTGAGGGGAGCAGCGGGCGGGTCAGGGGAGGTCTGCCAGGCCGTGTGGTCACCTCCGGGGCAGGCGGGGATCAAACTCATGCGGAAGTGGCCTCAGCTTCTCAGTGCTGTGCTTTAACCCGCTGCGCCACCAGGGAGGGCCCAGTAAAGGCAGTATTTTAATATGACTTCATTTTGACACCACTTCCGTTTTATTTCTTTCTTTCTTTCTAATGGGGCATGAGACTAAATAAAGTAGCTGCAAATACCATGCACATTTGTGCAAGCTCTTACGAAAGAAGAGTAAAAAGTGGCCAGGATGCCCTCCCTGGTTGGCGCAGTGGGTTAAAGCACAGCACTAAGACGCTAAAGCCACTTCAGCACTGAGTTCGAACCCCGCCTGCCCCGGAGGTGACCCGCATGGCTCGACAGACCCCTCCTGACCGGCAGGGGTCTGCTGCTCCCCTCAGCAGTGTTCTTCGTCCATCTGCCTGTTCTGCTCCCTGCTCTGTCTCTGGTGAATCCTCTCACTGCCCCTGCACCTCTGGCCTGTACCCCAGTTCTGTATGCATACGTAAATAAATTAAAAAAAAAAAAAAGTGGCCAGGATGGTGCTCCCTGATCAAAGTGCTCCCTGATCAAAGTGCGTTTCAGCCACCAGTGGCGGGTGGAGGTGGCCAGTGGCTGATCCATACTTGACTGTGCATTTTCCACTTGCCTTTTACTGTGAGCCCTTCAGGAAAGAATTTCCTTTCAGAGATGATTCTGAGCCCTCAGGGCATCTCTGACAGCTCCAAACTCTGCCCCTGAGGCAGCTGAGCTCCCAGCTGGTTGTCTCAGGACAGTGAAGAAGGGCTGGGCCTCAGGTCGGGCGGGTGTGGCCAAGCAGCTGCCCGGGGAAGGAGGCCGGCTGGAGCCCGGGAGTTAGGGCCCATGTACATGAGAGGAACGCTTCCTTAAAATTCAGGGACTGCCATAACGTGCAGCTTCAGGCCAAGCCAGCTTCGACTGGCCACTTACCACGTGACGGCTCTGGGCTAGGCACTCACACCCTCACCTCCCTGAGACCTGCAAGCACCGTGGATGTGAACACTTGATCCGGGAGCAGAGCCCCAGAGCTGCGGTCAAATGCCCGCTTTACTGCTGTGTGACCTGGTGTGAGTCAACAAGCTGCTCTGTTGCCTGTAGCACAGCAAACAGACAGGGTGCTGCGGGCCTCAGAATAACGTACAGAGAGCACGGGAGGTGTCGGACGCTCAGTAGCTGGAGACCGTCTCTGAAAACCTACAGGCTCTCTGTGACAACGTGCTTTCTGAAATCATAACTTCATTCTAGTTTTTCATATTTCTTTCTCATCAATCACCAGAGAAATCTGAGATTTTTCTGAGAAATCACAGGGCTCATGGGGAATCTGAACTTTAATCTTCCGAGAGGCGGTCTCTGGGCATTCGTTCATACAAGTTTAGCAGCAGGAGTCCAGTGCTGTCTATGCCAATCACAGCCTCAGGCCGCTGCCCTCCTAGGTGGCCTTCTCTCGAGCAGGATGACGCTGAGGGTGAGCTACAGGACTGCAGAATATCAGGTGCCTTTACAAAGAGTGTCTGTCCCCCCAAACCCCCTGTCCAGGACAGCATGGGAGCCAGCCTGGAGGAGAACCATCTTTCCCTCACGTCCTGAAGGTTGAGAATACAGGGAAGAGCTAGGGTGAGAGGGTCATTATAAGCCTCCTCACAAGACATAGGCCCAGGCCAAGGCTGAAGAGAGTCACAGGGTCCATGGCACCAATTCACGAAGTCCGAGGGCAGTTCTACTCAGAAGCAGGGAGATGACTTTTAAGAGCCTGAACTGGGCAAACCCACGGGAATCAAGCCGCATGCCTGTGCCTGGTGCGCACAGTCACTGGGGACTCCCTACAGCGTTGTGTCTGGGCCTCATCAGGAGACAAATGGGGAGAACGCTCTCCTGGGGCAAAGCTACACTCTCACGGTCAGGGGCGGCTTAGCTGAACGTACAGGTCAGATTCTGTCCTACGCTGTCAGGTCTGGCACTGTCCCTGCTTTTCCACCTGCAGATAAACGAGGAGACCTGAGCTCTTCCTAGAGCTGCACGTGCAGAAGCAGCCAGGACAAAATCCAGTCACTGACTTGGAAAGGAAAGGGACTCACGTGAGATCAGGTCGAAAGACTTCTTGTCCTCGGCATTTGGCTTCACCTGGCAGGTGAGAAGGTTCAGTTTAGCGGGCTGCCTGTTGGACTGGAAAGAGAAAGGACAGGTTAGGTGCAGCAGGATCTGCAGAGGCTCGGAGCCCCGGAGGGCGGGTGCGTGGTGACACAAGGACACGCTGACAGTGACGAAGGCGACGGGTATCTGGACCTGGCTCCAAGCTGCCTGCCAAGCGCTACGGAACTGCAAGCTCTGCTCTCAAATATAAGCTGGTGAGCTGGGTCAAATCGAATTCACTCCGTTAGGGCGGAGTCTCATTTAAGGATGACGAAGCATGGGGGCTCTCGTCAGTCTTCTGACTGTGCATAAATACGCTGGTGGTGAGTCAGAATGGCTGTGAGCTAATCCACCTCGTTCTCAATGAGTAGGCGAGGTCCCTGGAAATGCATCTTTCTGGATCCTCCACCCAATATAAATAGATGGATCTTTCCCCAAGTACCCAAATTTTGGCCGCAATGCAAGTTTACATTACTTCTCTAAAATGTCCAGGGATAATGGCCACCTTCAAGACTTCGTTCCAGTATCTGGAGGCAGGGAAAATAGAATTTCCTATCACTCGCTTTCATATTTCTCAGTGGCTTCCACATGGAAAACACAGAGGCCTGCAGTAGCCGGAGCACCACGCTGAGGAGGGCGTCGCCGAGTCCAGCCAGGCAGGTGTTCCAGTCCTTGCTCTCTGGCATCCCAGGTGGCTGATGCCAGGACACCTGCGTCCTGCAGGCACTGACTGGGATGACATGCGTGAGTCCCGGGCTGGCTCTGCTGACGGGGTCACGCCTGCGTGTCTACCTCAATGCGCAGACCAGGTTCTGAACCCTCACACCCCGGGCATTCTCACCCAGGGAACTCCATTCTTAGGATAAACAGAGAGGGGAGAGGGTCGGAAGAGGGCACCGAGTGACCCACTCAATGCCACGCATAACAGAGGTGGCCGACGGTCAGGATCTCTTCTGACACGCTGCAACTCACAGCACCAGTAACTTCTGTTTATCTTCCTGTGCTCACTGGACAACTTTGAGATCTTTTTCTCTCTGTGATTTCAATGGGATTAGACACAGAAAACAATGCCCCTTATCTTCCAAGAAAGCTGTCTGGGGAGGAGGAAGCAAGGCCCCCCAGGGGATTTCATGTTCACTACATGTGCATCTGACAGAGGCGGAAAGCAAAAGTCTCCCACGGGAGCGTTTTACCAGGGGAAATAGTGCTTGGGAAGGATCCCGCTGCCACAGAGCTGGTCACCAGACCCTGAAGGGGAGGCAGGAGGTCATGGGCTCCATACTTTTCTTAGAAAGGACCAGGAACTGGGTTGCTAAAGGCTTCAGGCTCCAAAACCTGCAGTTACGGTCACAAACGTAGGCTCTGTCCCTGGAAAAGGACCCGTGAATCTACAGATCATCTTCAGAATCTACAGATCAGCTGCTGGATTTTCTGAAGGATGACAACGACACCTGGCGCTGTCAAGGTAAGGCTCTCTGAGAAGACAGCCCCGACTTGGCATCCACGTTCACAGAAGGATGCAGCTCCAGAGATGATTAAAGGAACAGAATGCACTTTGAAGAGTAGTTAAAGGTGCTTTTTGGTCCAGGGGGAGAGGCGTGGGCAGAGGTTTCATGACCATCTTCTAGTGCAAAAGGAGGCCACGGGGGCCTCTCTGCTTTCCATGTGCCCAGAAGGCAGGCGCTCAAACTGCAGCAGGAGCTCTGGGCCAGACAGAAGGAAGAAGTTCCCAAGCTTAAGTGGATTATGTCTGATGAGGGGCTTCCAGTATCTAAGGAGAAACATCGCTTTGAAAAATTCATACGTTTTTGACTATTCACATTTGAATGTGGTGCAGTGTTGAGCTGATTTCCTTTTCTCTCCTGTCTCCGGCACTCCTGTGTTTCTCAAGGATGTACTAACAGATATAACCAAGTGACAGACACGAGACGTCAAAACAATGAAAGAGTCCGCCACTGAGCGTGAGCTGCATCGGGGGAGAGAAGGAGCAGCGTCCACCGCACTCACAGGCACTTTATCTGACGGTGACCAGGACCTGCATGGGGCCCCTCCCCCAAACAGCAGCGAGACAGCTGACAAATGACCCATCGCCCCGAGTGTGAGCAAAGCGCACTCAAGTGTGGGAGCAGCGTCACACCCACGGCCGAGCCAGGAACCCCCGAGAGCAGACGGCTATGCTCACGCCAAGCGCAAGGGCCAACACAGGAGGCAACACAGGAGACCTAGGTTTGTCCGACCAACAAGCCTTTCAAAGGGGTTTCTCGACATTTAGTACTAATTTACAGATAGACGGATGAAAGGATGTGTCATCTTGCCTGGCATTTCAGCAGACTAAAATCAGACTGCATGGCTTGCCTTGGGCTGCAGCGCTGCGAACAGTTTTAAGAAATGCTTCCATATTGTTTAAGTACAGGAAAGAGGAAACGCAGGAGGCGTGTACTGACCGAGTCCTTACTGCTCATCACAGCAGAACCCTGAGTCTAGCAGAGCGACCTCCGAGGCCGCCTCCGGGCCCCACATCAGCCTCTGCCGCTGTGTTCTGGGCTCCCTCTGCTGGGCAGAGCGGGCACTGTCTCCCCGGGGCTCACACACAGGCCTGGGCTCCCCAAGGCCCCCAGCTCTCCCTCCAGGCGGGCTTCTCAGAGCCTTTGGGCCTGACCTGTCTCCAGGGCCTTCCCGCCCCAGTCACCCTTTTTCTACACTCTTCCTGGCGGCTGTTACTCCCCACTTCTTTCTTCCTGCCTCAGTGCACACGTCTTTCTGTTTGGGTCACCAAATGTGCTTGGCTTACACAGGCACTCGGCAAACGTTTTCCAAACGAATGAACAGCCCTCAGGGTAGAGACACTGTTTCATGGACAACCGGTGAGAGGCCTTTTTCGTTTCTTTTACTCAGTACATGAGTCAGAGGCTGAGAACAGTTAGACTCATCCAAGCTAGTTTTCATGGAGGCTCTGGAGAATGTGGGGTGTCTGGGGCACCGCGAAATTCTGTTAGCTCACAAAGGCAACTTACTCCAACTACAGGGGACCAGGTCGGATGGAGGGAAAAACCGGAATTTTGAAGGCAGGCAGGCAGGCAGGCAGGCCTGAGCTTGTGTCCAGGCCTCACCCCCATGGGCCAGCACCTGTTCTCCTGAGGCTCAAGCCGCCTTTCCGTGAGGGGCCACGAAGGCCTCCCTGCAGCGCTCCTCTGCAAGGCAAAGCAGACAAGGCGGCGCCTGCGTGCACGGGGTGCGGGTGGGGCAAGTGAGGTGAAGGGCAGGGCTTACACCCCCGCCGTTAGCACTGCGGCCGGGCGTGGGCACACACCTGTACCCACAGACGCCTGGGACCAGAGAGCACGCGGCGTATGCACATGCAACTGGGGGCACCCGTCCGAGGGTGGACCGCACGGTGATGAGGAGGGAGGGAGAAACAGAGAGAGAGGAATACAGAGAGAGGAAGCTGGTCTGTGCCCAGATTCAGCATTAAGGCGGAACCTACCAAAACCTACCAAAGGCTCCAGAATTATCTTTTTGTCTGCGAGAGCTGGAGAGAACTACCCGTCCTGGGGTGGTTGCACAGCAAGAGCGTTCCGCTTTCTGGGATCTGAGCAACTGGAGGTTATGTGACTTACGAACTTTTACAATTATTTTATTCGTGCATACAAGAACTGGGGTACAGGCCAGACGCGTGGGGGTGAGAGGGTTCACCAGAGACAGTGGGGAGCAGAACAGGCACTGCTGAGCCTCATAGTGCTCCGCTTTAGCCCTTTGCACCACCAGAGAACCCCCAAGTTTCGAAGTTCATCCCTTCAAAGTGGAGATACTATCTTTGGGGTGTTAGAAAAGGAAAGCAGGAGAACAGATAACGCCTGTACTGCATGGCCAATAAACGCGACTTGCTGTGCTTACAGTGGCATGTCTTCCCCACAGGGCTCGTCTAAGGGCGCCCACAAACGGATGCTGCCACCTCTCTCTACGCTAATGCAGCCCCGATACTGAGTGCGGCCTCCTCCGGAAGGGCCACCCATTAAATCGCTCAGGGTCAAGCTGACCACCAGCTCCCGCCTTCCAGGGGCTGAGAGCGTACGCGGAGGGCAGGCATGTGGCGGGACCCCCAAACAGAAGACAGCCCGCAGGTGCAGGAAGGGGACTCCGGGCAGACAGACAGGAGCCAGAGAGGTGGTCAAAGAATCAGAAACTTGCTAGACGTAGGCTACTGAAACCCACCTTGGAAGAAGCTTAGGTCCACCCACTGCTGTGGTTTTATTGCTTCGTTTATGAAAAGGAATCGCAAGCAGATTAAAGGCGATGGAAAGAGGCTTCAAACCTGCCACGCGCTGAATGAGGTCCATGGGCCAGGTCACAAACACTACAGAAGCCTGTGCTTTGGGCTGGGATTACCTGGTTAAAACCTGCCCCAGTCACCCTATAACTGACAACATTGGCAAACAGGGGGCGCTCCATCCAGGCCGAACCTCAGAATTCCCTGGGAAGCAATACCAGGGCTTCACCCACAGACTAACGAACTCAAAACCTCTGGGGGTGGAACCAGAGGATTTTTCATGTAGTTGGGGTTGAGCATCTCTGGCGCCTCAGTGATTCAGCCAAGTGCAGCCTTTCCTAGTCTTGTGTAATGGTTCACTTGGTGGTAAGGGTTTGCATCTGAGATAAAAGATTTTGACGCTGCTAACGTTAACTTTCCAAGGATTCACAGAGCGCATAAATCCCTGTTGCATGTACTATTTGCAGAATAAACAACCTGTAACACGCAACCCGATTACGTCTTCAACTTCTATTCCAGGGAACTGCATTTGGGAAGCCTTTTAATAAAGGCCACCTCTTCACGTCTGCACCTGCCATGTGGCAGATGCATACGCAGGCCTGGGTTTCAGAACAGGCTGCCTGGACTGCAACTCCAAAGAACATCATCTGTGCTAGGAAAATGCGCTTCTCCTGCAGGTGTCCATGTCAAGAGAGAAGATTCTACCGCGTGCCAGGAGGCCTCTGGCCACATCCTGGGCTTGATGTATGAGTCAGCTCTGGCCTTTTATTTAAAAGAGGGAGAAAGGGGCCCTAAGTCAGAGACAAGATGGGGACCTAACTGATAAGGCGAAGGACAATGAGCCACTTGAAGTTGATGGAAGAGACTTGATTCCGGGAATTATTCAAAAGCGGGAGGGAGCAATTCAAATAGAGAATTCAAATAACACTGGTTCAGGGCGATGTTACAAACCTGTTAGTGGCTCTTGCCTAATTGGAACTTCTTTCCGACCAACACAGAGCACTTTTTAAGTTAGTCCTTAAATCTTATCTTTTTCCTTGGGTGATTCAGAATACATAGACAGTTAAACCTTCAGAGAATGTTTCATCGAACCCTCCAGGTGGCTCACCCAAGGGCAGAGAACGGCATCGTCTCTACCCACGCCGGCTCCCGGGTGCCTGGCTCTGCGGGGCGGCCCCGCACTGTCACCTGCTTAGACGGGTCTCGGGGGACCCCTCCTGGGGCTGTCCAGCGGAGTCCTAGCACACTCCGGGGCACCCTACTCGCTTCCAGGGTGGATTTAGCCTGCGCTTACGCTGAGCCCCGGGAGGGCGGGCGTCACTCGTATGCCTGCTTCTCTAGCACCCAGCCCAGCCTGCTGTGAAAGACACCAACGACACTGTAACAGCAAACTATACCCACTTCACGCAGGAGAAAACGGAGGTTCCAGAAATGGAAGACACTCCTACAGCTGTTCAGGGCCTGCGTCCAGGGGCACCTGGCTCCAAAGTCGGTCTTTACAAGTCACAGGTTGTGTTTAATCTCTTGGGAGAAAGGACAACGCTGTCGTCTGGCAGCGACGGTGGGCTGCAGGCTGGGAAGCGGAAAGCAGGGGCCCACAGCAGCCCCGGACTTCTCAAGGCCGGTTACAGAAACCAGTGACCGAACACTGCCAGGAGAGGACCAGACTTCCCAAGGTCCTAAAGCGGTAAAAAGGGATCCAGCCTCAAATTTGACAGATGCCACAGGCCATGCTTCCAGGCACGAAACAGCCAGCCCACGTGCTATCTGCTGTTGACTAGAGCCTCAAGGAAGCGCAGACACAGCTGGCGGGGCCATGACGAAGTGACTGACGGGAGGGCGAAAGGAGGGCGGAGGAGAATGGAATGGTTTTAATTTTAGCACCGTCCAAGGTCATATACCCAGTTGTCAGCGCTGCTGATTCCTTCCATTGACTGACCTCCTTATGCTAAAAGGTTGGGGATGCAGCCAGATGGGGCTGGCAAGGCTCTGGAGGTGGTGCTGGCTGGGGCCCTGAGGGCACCTGCAGTCAAATGCCCGTGCAGCTGCTTCCCGTGTGGGCCCTCTGTCAAGACACTTACACGTCACTCTTCCTCTACAAAACAGGGTAACATGACCACCTTTCAGCACTGTGCGAACTGAAGTTAAACCTCGCAAAGCCTGGGCCGCGCCAACCGCCCCGTACACTCAGCGGTCGGCATCCTCACGCCGTCATCCCTCTCACATCAGCTGAGCCGAGGCGGGTGGCAACCGGCAGTCTGGCTCTTGAACACCGCGGGACCCTGAACCCCTGGGGAGGGCCTACAGGAAAGGGAGCTATTGACGCCAGAGCCTGACGCACGAGTGGGCGTGAAGACATTCCCGGCCGCCACGCGGGCTCCGGGCAGGGAGATGAACACGTAACGTTGTCGTGCATTTTGCTAGACGCTTCCAGGCCACGAGACTCATCTGAGTGAGGAACTCTCCAGCAGAAGGGAGAGGGAGCAGGGCACACACCACACGTCATGAAGTCAAGTGGCCTTGTGCCTCCATTTCTTCTTCTGCAGAGTGGAAGTCATGAAAGCCTAGGTGTGGAGGTGTGACGGGGGGGTCCCCAGGAAAAGGGGGAAGTTCCAGGTTCCCTGCTCCATCCAGAAGGAATGTGGAGATGAGAAGAGAGGAGAAGGAATCTGAGGAGGAAGGAAGCAGGATGGAGGCCAGAAGGAGACTTGAGGGAGCCACGTGGAGCAGACAGATATGTGAAGAAACCGTGCTTGTTTCCTGGTCCTGGACTGGTTGAAAGAGATGTGGGTGAGAGGCCCGTGGGGCGGTGACGATGGCAGCGTTTATCTTGATTTCGAGTGTGCTCTTTTCCTCCCAGACTTGTCTGGTCATCTCTGACCCTTTTCCATGGGTCCCAGCAGTAAGATGCTTTAGCCTTGTGGCGGCTTTCAGGCCTTGCTTTGGGCCCGTCCCTTTTAGGTGGACTTTTACCCACGAGGGGACGGGTCACTCAGGTGTCTGATTCAGAAATTATATGCTTTGTCTTCTGTGCTGTAGACTCACTGTATTAAAGTCCCTTTCCATTAAAGTCTTATATGTTTTGTGTTGATGTGGCGGAGGGCAGAACCTATTTAGAGCAGGCAGGTTTGGGGGCTCAGGGGTGCCCCTCTCTCTTTGCCCTGCAACAGAGGAAGTAAGTCCAAGCGAAGCAGACTCCAGGAAGGTGCTTAGCTAGCGGCCTTTCCTTTCCTCAACAGAGGGAAGTCGGGGTGGCTGTGCGTGTGGGAGCCGCGCGGGAAGTGTTGGCCCTTGTCTGAACCCGCTGCTGGCAGAGGGCTGCTTCTCCGAAGTGCCGGGCCCTGTGAGGCCAGGACCGGACCTCACCACACTGCAGCTCCAAGCTGAGACTTGGAGACTCGTAAAGACTGTCCTTTCCTTCCCTCGTGACACTGTTCATTCCAATCTCTGCCTCTTTAGGAAAAATACATCTTTCTGCTAGTTCTGAAAGGGCGAAGTCGTCATGACCTGGACAAACGTTTGACTGGGACGGCGCATTCTCCCACTGATTGTTGCCCTTCCTACGGGGCTTTTTACGTGAAGAACATTTTCACAAACTGGAATGCTTTGGGTTCTTCAGAACCACCAGTAATACTTGCCAAAAAGATAAGATTACAAAATAAAAGAATACCCAGCTGAGGAGCAAAAAGACACCAAGTTCTGGTGGGCAGCAGAGGGACGCGAGCACCCCAGGAGAAGATGGACCCAGGTTCCTCTGGCAAAGAACACCCTAAACCAGCAGACCCCACTGCAAACATTAAGCACATACGGGGAGAGCGGCAGGGCTGGCTGCAGCAGGAGGCGCCCCCAGCCCCCCCCCAAGCCGGGACACGCTGGAGGCGGCCGAGCAGGTGAGCTTACCGTGGCGTGTGAGATGGTGAGGATGCCGTTCTTGACAGCACACTTTCTTCTCTGCCACACCTTCCGGAGCCTAAAGGGCGCGTCAAAAACAAGCCGCTGGAGCGTCTGGTGCAGGTGCAATTGACAGTTACGCGGAGTGATGATCACCGCGACACACACACAAGCACCCCAAGACCCACGACGACAGACCCCACCCCAGCCAGAAACTCTGGCTGCCTTTTATGGCCCTAGGTGGAGTTTAGGTGGAAGGGGACTCAAACACAGGGAGTTCACTCCAGAGCTGGGTGATGGAGAACATGGCAGCAAGAGAATTCTAGCAGTAAGGAAAGAATAAACCCCAGTTATATTCACACTGGGGATTCTGTACAAGTTTAAAAAAGATAAAGCACGTGTGCGCTGACTTCTACAGTTCTCTGAGGCATATTACTGGTTAAAAAAAGCAGGATGTCTGAAGGCGGCTCAGGTATGAGCAAGTCATGTTAAAAACCGCAGAAGTTGCAATGGCACCCCAGCTCGCCGCGGGCACACGGGGAGACACGGGGGGCTCGGGGGAGGCAGGCCACATGGGCCTGTCTGAGGGGTGGCACTGGGGGTTTTCAACCTCACCCGTGAACCTTTTCAAGGTGGCTGTCACAATCTACTACTTCTGCAACTGAAATGTGATTTGAAAAAATTAAGGAAAATCACCCCAGCTGTCTGCCAGGCGGGGAGAGTGGGGCGGGGACCTCGGGATACAGGGCCGCTACTCCTCGGGGGTCTTGCAGAGCCTAGGGAGGCTCCCGCGTGCCCACAGGGGCGCGGCTGCGCTTCCATGGGAAAGACAGCTGGGCGCCCTCCCAGCTCCCGCGAGCTACACTCAATCTGACTTGACGAAGCTGGAGGATGGGAAAACGCAGAGCTAATTTCAACGTGGAAGAACATTCTGGTCACACCCCTGGCCAGGTGAGAGACACCTGTGTGGCAGGCTCGCTCAGGTGCGGCAGGGACTAACGTGTTAGTTGAGACCACTTCCTTCAGGTAAGTAGAAGCATGTAGAGAAAAGCAATTCTCGGGGCTAGGAGAAGCCTCTGCAGGCTTTCTGTTGCCATGGAAACAAATGACACCGAAGACCACTGGAGTTTTTTTCTCTGGAGTCTTCATCCTAAATTAACCCTGTAGAAACCTGACGATCAGGGTTGGGGGCTGGGAGGCCAGGTGGGCATCCTGGGCAAAGGGAGGCCGAGGGGTGGGCCAGTGTGAGGTCAGCAGGCCACCGGCCGGCTTGCCTTTCAGTCACAGGTGCTGAGGCCCACCGGCCTGTCACGGCGTCTCCTGAGGATTAAGGTACATCTCGGACTTAGCTGCAGAGAGCCCCTGGGTGTGCAAGGTCTGAGGGGAGCGCACCAGAGTGGCTGGCACCCCTACGTGTGCTGAGCACACAGCGACACAGGGCCCCCGCATACCCGTCGCTCTTCTTCAGCAGGTACCCCTTCTTCTCACTGCCATACTCCTTATTCCCCTGGAGCTGATGCATGCTGTATCCTCCCTGCCGGCTCTGGGAATCCTGCAAAAGAGAAGCCAGGCACTAAACACACACTGGAGACAACCGCAGTCCAACCACCACGGAGCCTTCGCCCACTGCTCAGGCGCTGAGGGAACTGGGGGGCTTTCAGAGCTGCCTTTCTTTTGGACGTGGAAGCTGGGCAAGTGCACGTCAGCCAGAGTCAGAGTCCGACTCTGGGGCCTGGTCTCCGGCCGCCGGTTAAGCACCCAGCGCTGCCTCAGACAAACGCACCACGGTGGCCGACCCCTGACTCAGACCAGGGTACACTGGCGCCAGAGGCAAGCACAGGAAGGGCTGGGGACACCCCAAAGGGCCACAAAACAACGTTCATGCAACCCGGGCCTCTCTTCTCTTAGCTGTGCCTTTTCTCCCTTCACATACTCTGTGAAAAGAGCTACAATAGAAAGAGCCTTCTGAGTGAGGGCGTGAGCATTATGAAGTTCTTGTTTTGCAACTAACTCGCACTCTGTAAAGAATGTCTACACGTACGCTGGCAGTATTCACAGAGGCGGCTCTGTCCAGTGCACAGCCCTCGGTGGGCGAGGCCAGCGAGTGGCACAGAGGAGGCAGGCCTCCCCCGGCTCAGCATGGCACCTTCTGGGGGTGGCGCGCCCAGACACTGCCGCCACGAGACGTGAGAGACAGACAGACGGAACGAACTGTGGGATGAGAAGACGGGCCACAGACACAGAGGCAAGACAACACAGTCTCACAGAGAATTGACTTACTCTCCTAGACTTCGATCAGGAAGGGCAAAAGCAATAGAGGGAAAAAAGGCAGAACATTTGAAAATACAGTTAATTTCATTGACAGTCGTGTTTGCTCATAGTTTCAACACTTTTTATAACCCGTAGAGAAATAAGAGGGCAAGATAACAGCAGAACACACACACACATAAACACATCTCCTTCAGCACCACATTTTTATCAAGTTAAAACTATCAAGTTTGACGGCGAGTCATGGGGGTGCTAAGCAGCCCGCTGGGAAAACGCGCGTCCACGTTTCGCCAAGGTCAAGTGGCCGGCGAGGCACACAGGGGCGGCTCAGCGCTGCCCACGTGCACTACTAGAAATATAGGAAACGAGCTGCCCGCTGTTGGATGACGCGTCCCCCAGAGGGCTTTCTTAATAAAGGGCCAGTTCACGAGCAACGCCATGGCCGCGTCGGCCTTGGCCTCCGGTCCCTCCTGACGGCGGGGCTCTCCCCGCTTCGGGGTCCTACCGGGTCCCCAAGTATGTCCCCAATTCGTGTGCTCGGCGAATGCACGTCAGCGCAGAGCGGGTGGTTCTAGGGCAGTGTGTGGGGAAGGCATGTCCCGCGCCCCTAAGAGCCAAGCACAGTGCCAGGCCCGGAGGACAGGCCCGGAGGACAGCCCCGTCTTTGGGGCGGGGTGGGGGGGGAGGGAGGTGCGGGGCGCTCCGCTCTGACCACCTGTCCTGCTCTTTGCGTAGGTGACAGAGGCTTCTGCGCCCTCACGGGGCAAACGGCCTCACCGGAAGCTCTTACAAACCTCGTCTCTGTCTTAAAGAGCACTTTTTTTTTTGTCTTTAGCAGGCTGGGCACATCCCGTTGGGCAGTTTTAATCACCTAGGGAGGAGGGCATCGTCTCCTCTTAGAGAATTCCTCTACACTTTACTTCCATCAGGGCCGAGTGCCATCGCTCCACAGCACCTGGGCCTCCTGTCGCCCTGAGCGACAGCTCCAGCCTCTGGACGGCCAGGAGACGAGGCAGCCTGTGCACCAGGCAGTCCGAGAGCGGCCTCCTCTAGCGGCCTCCTCTAGCAGTGTGTGCCAGCCCCTGACCGCTTCCACAGCAGCAGGTATTTCTGAAGCTGCAGCAATGTGCCCATGACTAGCACAGAGCAATCAGGATGGAAAATCAGTTTCGGAGGCATGGGGCTAAAAAAAAAATGAAACCTACACAGCTTTCTGCTTTAACCCAAATAAATCACGTGAAAATTGCTCAAGCAAGGATCCAGAGGCAGGGATCTGTGCTACAGCTAGACCTCACCAAAATACTAAAAACAAGATCTAGAATCTCCTTGGATATCAAGTCTTACGAAAAGAATAATCTGCTTCCCTGGAACTCCTTGCATGGAATTAAACTTCACATCATCTGTCCACGTAACTCCTCGTCTGTGAATATTGTGAAGCTATGCATCTTGTATCTTAGCCAGTCTGCTAACCTTTGAAGTAAATGCCTAAGTTTTAAAAAGAAAGGCACGTACTAACAAGAATTTGGATGCTGGTGACCTATGAAAACGGTTATATTCTACGAACTCACCAGTAAGACATTCTTTACACACACCACTAGTCAAAAGCAAACTGAAATCCTGCAGACAGAGTGGACAGGCCTTGCCGTACCTCAGATAAATATGCTCTTTAAGGTGAGTGAGGGGCTGTGGGCTAGGCTTTGGCCTCAGAAGTCTGTCCTGCCCCACCGAGCAGGAAGGAGGTACTGGTTTATGTTTTGTATTAACCACTAATGGGTTTCATGGCTTAAGAAAGTCACACAAACTACTGTTTCTATACTTTGAGAAAGGATGCCCCTTCAGCTTGCTTAGCAGCACCCTAGCTAAGTGCGAGAGGGTTTTCTTTTGTGAGAAAGTAAGCCTTAGGCAAACCGTGAACACTAACAATCATCTAAAAAACAAAACAAATCACAACTGGAGGAATAAAATAGATCCTGAATTCTCAGATAGCATAAAAGAAATCTGCATGTATTCAGGAAACGGAAATGCAAATGAGAAACCCATTCAGGCAAAAAAGATAAAAACTAAACTTAAATAATGGGCTTTAACTAAAACCTTGGGGAAATTCCATGATGTGAGCTAAGAAATGTAAACTATAGAATGAAATAATGGTATTATTTTTAGCTCAATTTCCTATTCCCTATTATCGGTACAGATAAATTACCTTACTTTCTTATTAGAAAACCTTATTAACATATAAAATGCATTATATTAAGGGAGTAATCTTTTTTAACTGCAAGCAATTACACCCTCTCATTGATTTAATGGGGGTTATAAATGTTGCTGGCATTGAATTTAAAACCAAACCTTTCAAAGTGCTAATGTAACATATGAATGGACGGCACAAAGGGTTCCCTGTGTTTCATCTTACTAAATATTTATTGGTGGCTTTTGCAGGCCGGGCAATGAGCCACACACTGAGGAGAGAGAAATGAGCAAATTGCAGACGGGACCAGCAACTTGCAAACCAGTTCTGATAAGGGGAGACTCCAACTAGAAGGTGAATTTATTGGCAGGGATATCACCATGAAAAAGAAAATGCTTTCAAGCTCGAGAAGAGTTAGGTAGCAAAAAGATCTTTTGGGAGGCTGTTATAAAAGCTTAAGATCCTTAATATCACAATTTGCCAAAAGTCAGTAATTTTACTTTAAAAAGGAAAACGAGTTCACCAAGTATCAAGGAACTTCATTTACAGCTCAAAAGCTTGGAGTTTTCTTTAATGGAGTCAAGCAGGAATATGGTGGGGTTGAGGAGGTAAAATGATTTGCTGGGTGCTTTTCATTTCTCGGGTCATTACTCCTTTTCAAATTTCATTATTTTTGCAGGTGATTTTTTTAGGCATTTTACACTTTTCTCAAACAGCAGCACTAGGTAAGAACTCTGGTGGCTAGTCTCCTTTCATATTAAGTCATTAAAAAGCATTACCTTCTAAATACATTTTGCAAGAGGAGATGACAGATAGCACAATGTCTAGGCACGCTGGGAGAGATCAGTGCTTATTTATAAAATACTCTCCATACGCTGCTAGTGAAAACTCAACATTTATCCACTCGGGGTGCAGTTAAGACAAACGTTTCTTAACATTTCCTTTTCCTCATGCGCTGAAGGTCTTCCTGCCTTGAGCTAGCAGGAGCAGAATACACCAGACTCTGTGCAAAGCAGAACGACTGTCAAAGTCGCATTTTTCCTACCGCACAGCACACTTCCGTTCAGTAGCCAAGGACCACCATGCCTGAATTTTTCTAACACCACTGACGCCTCAGTAGGCTGAAGATACGCTCCTGGGTCTTAATGGTGGGTGGGTGGGGGGCACCCTCCCACACCTGCTCTGTGACAGGTATGCCTCTCTCTCTCGGCTGTCCCCACAGGCTCCCTGGCAGGAAGGTGTCAAAGGGTCTCTTGGGCAGACAGACACAAAAAGATAATAGAGTAGCCGCGCTTACACTTTTAGCCCTGCTGGAAACACCGAGATCACCTACTTCTTTCTGATCAAGTTGAAGAGAGGATTTTATTAAGTCTCGGAGAGCGGTGAGCTGTTTCTTTTCTTCATCCTGGGTCTGTTTTATCTATGAGGAGAAAAAAAGATTTCCATTACTTAGCTTTATAAGAAGAGTTTAATTCATCAAGTATAACACTCAATTAGAGAGTCGATTTCCTCATGTACTTTACAGTCTCATTTTTATATGTGAAGCATCATTTTCTCATCCTAGGAAAGTACCGGTGAGTTTTGAAATTAACGAATAATGCCACATGCTTTCTTATGGAAACACCTAGGTTAGAAAACTAACACCGAAGTGCCAATTGTTAACTTGAAATTTAATTTTATTTCACAAGTTCAAACATTATGCATTTTGTTCAATATCCTGTATTTCATCATTACTTATTTTGATATTAGACACCTGAATTTTTTCTTCTTGACATAAAAATTTTGGTAAATTTAAACAACGTACATATGGTTGTTTTTTTCCAGTTAAGCTTCCGCCTCTTGCAATCACATTTGTGTTTTAGTAATGCAGGATTTGCTCATCTTTATTGAAGAAAATCAACTAACCTTTTTTTCTGTGGTTTCTCTCTTTACTGATTACACACTAAATTGTAAAGTACAAGCACATATTTTCGTGAGTACTTATCTTGAACTTTTATTGTTCTGCTATTATTGAAATAGTTAAATATTTGAATTTATTTTTCTTTAAGACTGCAGATAACAGTTGTGCCTACAGTCCCAAATAACCACCGGTGTTCTAAAGAGCAGATTTTTTTTTCTTGTATATACTCTTTGAAACACAGTTAATAAATACAGTGAATCATTTGCTTCTGGCTTTTCAAAGGGTGGTGGGAATCCACAATTTGATTAAATTGGCCAGAAAAGAATCCTCAGGATGACCAGAATGCAATGGGCTGATACACATACAAAGTTTTACCAAGCGCTAAATGAGGGCAAGGAATCGTTGTGCTTGATAAACAATCTCTTGGAATTAACTGCATTCTGGACTGACACAATCACGGAAACTGCCTTCTCGTCTCTAACATACTTCAGATCCAGATGCCAAATTCCTGACATTTATCTATAAAAGCAAGTTAAAAAGCATATATTTTTTAAAGAACTTACATTATATAAATCAGCAGCTAGTTTTTCAATGTACTGTTTCAATTTATCAGCTGTTTTCAAGCCATCTTGAAAGAAACTGCAATGGAAAACATCTGATTTACCAGCAGTGAAAAAAAAAGGGAACCATAATTACCTGCAAAAATTGAAATTCTCTCCTCCCCAACCCTCCACATTTCACTAACACTTAAAAAACTCCTATCAGTATTAAATAAGGATGTACCAACAAACCACAGGCACCATCCTCCACATGCTAGCAGATACCAGACACAGCAAGTCATGTAACATGTCCACTGCGTGTGTCCACCCCGCCCCCCCAACCCCCGCTCGGGCTGCATCTGCGTTCAAGAGGAAGACACAGTAACCAGCGACTGCCATGAAGTCTCATCGAACACTCTAGGCAGAGAAGTGACTGAACTAGACACAAGGGCTGGGAGACAGCCAGCATGCACGCGGGTCCCCAGAGCCCCTGTGCTCCAGACAGGCTGGAGTCATGAATGGCTGTTGAATGAATGGCCCAGATGGACCTGGAAAGATAAGAGGCTGCATTATTTCATCTGGAATAATAACAAGCGCTCATGTTTGTTGAGCATTTACCACAAGCCTAACACTTTATGTGAGTTTATGCCTTACCACCATCCTAATGAGTTGATGAGCGCTTCAATTTCGGCTCTACTTTAAAGGGTAAACTGAGGCACAAAGTGTATAAACACCTCACAGGTGGCAGAACTGTGGTTCAGATGCAGGCGCTGACCCACATCTTGCTCTTAGCCCACCCAGGCGAGGTTAGGAAACCCGTTCGTTTGTGGGGCCTCTTCAGCCAGGCCTCTGTAGCTGATGATTTCTCGATACACTTTATCTGTGCTGCCGTCCCTCCACTAAAGGGTCAGAGCTGTGTCTCCTATCACAGAGGGCTCAGCACCAGGCAGATGCTCAGCAACAACTAACAGTGAAGCGTTATCAACAAATTTAGGCACAGCTGGGGACCCACACCCTTTTTTTTTTTTTTTAAAGATTTATTTATTTATTCATACAGAACTGGGGTACAGGCCAGAGGCTCAGGGGCGGTGAGAGGCTTCACCAGAGACAGAGTGGGGAGCAGAACAGGCAGATCGACGAAGTACACTGCTGAGGGAAGCAGCGGGCGGGCCAGGAGAGGTCTGGCTCGCCTTGTGGTCTCCTCCGGGGCAGGCGGGAATCGAACTCATGCGGAAGTGGCTTCAGATTCTCAGTGCTGCGCTTTAACCCGCTGCGCCACCAGGGAGGGCCCCACACCCGTTTTTAACTTAATATGCACAGCCAGTGATGCAGCTGTCAGAACGGGCCTTCCGAGGGTAGCAGACATCTACAAGTTTCAAAATTCTTTACGGTTGACATTTTTAATAGTGAGGCCTAATTAAAATACGGAAGAGAAACACACACTTAGCTTCAGAATGTCTTTCTGCAATAGGATCAGGAGAAAAGAAAGCTTCTGGCTAAACTAAACACCACCCCTAACATTCAGGATGGGAAGTTCAATTTCTTGGTATAGAAATTTACACTCCGGCTCCGAAAATCTTTCTGATTTTGATCTTCTACCATTTTCCCTGAAGAACTCGGCTCCAGCCACGCCATTATTTTCAGTTGCTCCTCCAGCCTTCCACATGCTTTTCTCTCTCCCGGAAATGCCCTTCCCCACGATACCTGCCTGCCAAACACTCTCTTGCCAGTCAAGGGGCTGGCAAGCATGTGCTTGTCCTCAGGCCCGAGTCGGTCCTGACCAGCACCTGGGACCAGCCCAGAAGGCAGAGTCTGGCGATACAGTTAATCACGGCCTCACCAAAATTGGTGCTCTATATACACTTAAATCATTTCTGGGGACAGGTTTGGAAGCTCAAACAGGTTGACGTAAGATGCTGTCAGGACTGTTTTAGATAAAGAGCATCAGGATCGGAGGGTCACGACCTCAGATCTGGGTTCTCAGATGCACCAACCAGGTGTGGGACTTGGCCAAGTCCGTCGACTTCTGTACCTGTTGTGCCTACACGTGGGAGGAGTGACGCAGGTGACATGTTTAAAGCCGCTCAGCAGCCTGTGGGCAGGGAGGAGGCAGGAGGGGCTCTGGACGTGTTGGTTTTCTTCCCTGGAGCTGCCCACGCTTATCACAGATACAATTCTTTCCTTCCAAAGGGATACAGATTCTTGGCTGATATGTCTGTGAAGGTGTTTCATTTTCACTTTGAACACGAAGAGAACTTAAGCATCGAGTTTTGTTTTGATTTTTCAAAAGATGAGTTTGAACGAGAACGTGCTACACCTGTGTTTTCTGACGTTCCGTGCTGCCGTCACAAGCAACTCAATTAATTATAACGAAATACATTTAAAATTCAGTCTTGAGGTCTTGCGGGCCACATCTCCAGGGCTCAGCAGTCTCCTGTGGCCGATGGACGCTGTGTCAGGCAGCCAAGAACAGCGTTATTTCCACACTGTGGGAGGTTCCACTGGCCAGCGCTGCTCTAGATCCAGAGTAAGCAAACTGAGACCACGCAGCACACGAGCAACATTACAAGACACGTTGTAAGTTTCAGGGCGGAAGAGAATAGCGTGTTAGTTTGCGGCGGCACTCACAGAGGTGAGAATCTATTCATCGGAGGCGGGAGCAAGCTGCAAGGTGGACAAGGTCCCACCAGCTGCGGCGAATGACCCAGCAAGTCTACCACTCTGCAGTTTACTTCTTCATGCTGTGATAGGCACGGAGGAGGAAAACGCCACGGACCGAGGTCATTTTAATCTACAGTGCAATCCAATTCTTGTAAACGATCAAAGCATACACAGAAATGTGGTCATCTTTTGAGTGAGATTATAGGTCTTTTTTCCCCTTAAGTTTTCTAAACATCATCACATATTGCTCAGTTTAAACAGAAAAATTAAAGAATCGACATTCAGCCTGGACGGACAAGACTGAGCTGAGCCTCTCTCAGAAAGAGCTGTTAGTGCCAATTTCTAGCTTATGGTGAGAAAGCGGGGCAGGAGCAGAGGGGCTGGCGGCAGGGAGAAGGGCTGGTGCTGTCCTTCCATCGGGGCCCGACGCACCCCCGCTTTCAGCAGTGAGCTGGGCGGGCTCGTGACCACAGGGCGCTGCCACACTTGTGACAGGGGCTTCGGTCTGCCCCTTCCCGTCCCTCCCTTTAGCGGGCTCTGCTCGGGGCAGTGGCGGCTGAGGCGCCTAAAGCGGGTCTTACTCGGGACCGAACCTCACGTACGTGCCACCTGGGTAGGCTTCCCAGCCCATCTGAACCTGACGTGCTCACGTCCTAACACGGACGAGTCAAGGAGCATCAGGGGAGCTACTATGGACACAAGCTCGGATTATCCATCACTGGCCTTGAACATGGACGTCTCCAAGCAGAAGTGAAACTGCCTCAACAATGCCCCACCTGTCTCTTAACCAATCTGTAAAATACTACCAGAGAAAGTGGAAAGCAGGTAGCGGTGAGTGACAGTAAGGACAGCAGCAGGCGGCAGCCAGCAAGTCACAGGGTGGCCACTTGTAGGTCACTCACTGCTGGACACAACTCACGGGCTACCCCTTGTTAAAATCTGCATTACAGGCAAAAGACACGTGATTGTTTTTACTAATCATCTGTAAGCTAGACAGGGAGACTGATACCCAGCGAAGTTACGTGGTTTGGCTGGGGTCATCTAGTCTTTCTGTGCAGGCTTCGGACTGAAGTCTGATCCTGGCGCACATTAATGAAGGTCAGGCTGATCTGGGCCTAATCCGGAATTTCTCACTGAGGAACGGCACTGTTTTGGGATCCCTGTGGCTCCATGTCGTTGCACAGGTAATGGAGGTGATCACATGTCTTTTGGTGAGTCCGAGGAGCAATGCAGTGATGGTCTTAAAATGCCAGGTGCACATGACTCCACAGGCCAGCAAAATGGCCTCCACTAGTTTTCTGACCTTAGGGACGGACCCAGCGGGGTTTACTGTCTCAGTAAGTGGCTGGAAAGAAATATGGTCATTTTGATTGACACAGGATGCTAGGCAAGTGTAAGTTGCCAACTGCCAGGCTGGACCCTCACATTTCCAGTGGCATCTTGGAACACATCTGCCACTGAGAGAGCAAGCTCGGGAGGGGAAACGTGCCTCATCTACCCTGAGGAGGTTCAGAATGAAGCAGAAAGCCTCCTGTTCCAAGATGGCGCCTGCGTCTTTTCTCCTTAAGTCATTCAGTCCAAACAACGGTGGGGAAGGAGAGTACTGTGTTCTTCTTTCTGCTCTTAATTGAAAAGACAAGAATGCCTTCCTGGTAACTCATACTATATATCCTGCTTGGTTTGAAAGGAGGTGTGACTTGGTCAAAGGCTTAAAGGCCATAGAGCATAAGGTGTTTTTTTTTTTTTTTTTTTTTCCAAAAGAAATCACTGGAGCACACAAGAAAATAAAAAGACCTCTTAACAAACAACCCCTTCAGCAGGCCCGATTTCCCGGTATCTAAGGAACGGAGTGACTTTTTCTCCCAGATACATTCCAAAGTATGTCCTGTGGTATTTAAGATAACTGAGTGTACACAGGGGTTAACTAGCTACATATATATCTCCACAGCTCAGAGATAATAAAGACAGGCATATTGAACTTCAGATGGAGATCCTTTAGATGGAGATTCAGATGTCCTGTCCCAGTGCCAAGTTTATTAAATCAAAACTTCTCGTGTATTTGGAGCATACACCCTGGCGTTAGAGCCCTGGGTTCAAGCCTGCTTGTCACCCTTTCACTACAGGGTCCACGAGGGCATGGATTTTTGTTGCTGCTTTTTGCATTAAAAAAATGAAAATTGAGATAAAATTTATTAACATAAAATTCACCATTCTAAAGTGTAGAATTCAGCAGTTTTTCGAACATTAATGATGTTGCATCACAATCACCTCTAATTTCAGAACATTACCAGCATCCCCAACGTCGTACCCAGTAGTAGAGAGTCCAAAGCTTTTTCTCCCTCGTCCCCAGCAAGTAACAATCTGCTTTCTGTTTCAGCAGACTTGTCTTTTCTGGACATTTCATATAAGTAGGATTATATGATTCCATTTTGTATCTGGTTTCTTTCTCTTAGTTTTTTTTCTTTTTAAAAGATTTATTTGTGCTTACAGAACTGGGGTACAGGCCAGAGGTTCAGGGGCGACGAGAGGTTTCACCAGAGACAGAGTGGGGAGTAGAACAGGCAGATGGACGAAGTACACTGCTGAGGGGAGCAGCAGGCGGGTCAAGAGAGGTCTGCCGCGCCCTGTGGTCACCTCTGGGGCAGGCGGGGATCGAACTCATGCGGAAGTGGCTTTAGCTTCTTAGTGCTGTGCTTTAACCCGCTGCGCCACCAGGGAGGGCCCTATCTTAATGTTTTAAATGCTCATCCATGTTGTAGCATGCAGCCAACAATTCGTTCTCCTCTACGGCTGAGTAACAATGGATTGTATGGCTTTGCCATGCTTTATTTATCATTTAGCGGCTATTTGGATGTGTCCATATTTAACTATTGTGAATAATGCTGCTATAGGTATGCGCGGACAATTTAATTAGCATCTCTTCATTCTTTTGGCTCTATTAGTAGGAATGGGACTGCTAGACCGTATCATTCATCTTACACTCTCTGAGGACCTGCCAGATCGTTACCTAACACAGTCACAACTTATATTTCTAGCAGCAATGCATTACGGGCTCCCATTTCTCCACATTGCCGCCAACATTTTTCTGTCTTGTGGCTGTGGCGTTTAGTTATAGTTACTCTAGTGGATGTGAACATTGTTGCTTTGATTTGTGCTTTTCTAATGACTAATGATGTTGAGTCTTTTTCTGTGGGCTTTCTGGCAACTTGTATATTAGGCTTTTTTTTTTTTTTGGAGAAATGGTTATTCAAAACCTCTACCCATTTTTTTTTTTTAAAGATTACTAATGCATACAGGACTAGGGTACAGACCAGAGGTGCAGGGGGGTGAGAGGATTCACCAGAGGCAGAGTAGGGAGCAGAACAGGCCAACTGACGAAGCCCACTACTGAGGGGAGCAGCGGGCGGGTCAGGAAAGGTCTGTTGTGCTGGTGGGTCACCTCCGGGGCTGACATTGAGCTCTTCCTGAAGTGGCTTTAGCTTCTCAGTGCTGTGCTTTAACAGGCTGTGCCACCAGGGAGGGCCCCCTCTACCCATTTTTAAGTTGAGTGGTTTATCTTTTTGTTTTTGTCAGAGTTTATTCAGGATATAAGTCTTTTTCATAGACAAGATTTGCAGATACTTTCTCCCATTCTGTAGGCTGTCTTTCGGCTCCTTAATAGTATCCTTTGACTTACAAAAGCTTTAAATTTTGAAGTCTAATTGATCTGTTTTTCCTTGGTTCTTTGTGTTTTGCTGTTTTGACATGTTCACTAAACACTGGCTCCATGGGAAACCAGTGAATGCGGTTCTGGGCACGTGAAGAGCTTCTCTGGGGTACAACTTCCTGGCCACCCTTGATCGATATTATGATTATCATCTTTAAGATGATGGACAGTGAAGTAATACTTGTAAGTGTGCCTGATTCTGCAGCTCCTAATGACACCTGCTGGGGGGTAAAAGGCGCGGTGGTTGCAGGATAACGTGTTTGTTCTGGGGCGGCGTGCCGTGCTACTGACAACATTCATGTTTGAAGGGGAGGAGTAACACGTGTGGGTGAGCTGAAATGGGTAAGAAAGTCAGAAGCGCTTCTTTTCTGCTTCCTCCAGTTTTCCAGTGTAGCCGCTCAGCCACGGAAGTGTAAGGTCACCAGGGCAATTCCTCTTATGCAATTCCTCTTACGTGCCACCTGACTTTGCCTTGAAAATCATTTTGGGAACTGGAATAAGTACTTGCAAAAGGAAATCACTCTCTTAAAGAAAAAATTCTAAATAGTCAATGCTCTAGAGGGCTGCGGTGTGTCGGTCAAGGGTTTCAAGGGCTGGACTGACACAGGAAAGGGAGGAATGGTCCTTGGGAGAAATCGGCTCCGGCTTCTCGCTGTGATGGAATCTGTGGTTTCACCTTTGGGGGCATGAGGTGGAATTTAATCTCCTAGTTCTGCTAGCTGGTACTTTGACTCTCTCCCACAGGAAATTTTTATTTTTATTTATTTTTATTTTAAATATTATAGTTTATTTTTACATTATTTTGTACATTTTTTTTTTTATCTCAATTGTAATCCCCGCCCCACAGGAAATTTTTACTGGCTCAGCTTCCCTTCTGCTGACCGCTCTCTGCCTCAAGGGAGGCTCTCCTCCCGGATTCCAGCGGTCAATGGCTGCTCGTCCTTCAAGTTCAATCTCAAGTGCCACCACCTCCCCTTCAAGGAGCCCTCCAGATCTCTCCTCATAACGTGTTGTCAGTCACTGCTACACCCCTGATGACCAGACAGACCGGTATGTCCCGTACCAGACAGCTCACGGCTGAGGACAGCATCGTCGCTGTAGCCCAAAGCTTATCAAAGCACCAGGCCTCCATTAAGTGATTGACATCTATGGGAAGGGAAGGAGTCAAAAACAAAAGGATAAAGGGAGGATGCGTGTATCACGCAGACTGGAGCTGCCCTTCTCTCCACCTTTACTACCCTAACACAGGCTAATATTCCACGTTTATGAAACACCTTGTGTTTTGGGAAACTCACCCTTACATAGCTAGCCCACCTCTACAGAGTTAGAATTTGATATCAAAAGAAAACTCTAAAGTCAGATAAAATCAGATTTGCTACCAAAATGTTATAATTGGGATTCACTTATTTCTGTAAAAGCTTCAAAGCGGTGATGTTTCTAGGAAAATTGAAATGGGTGAAAGACAAAAAACGACACCCCAAACTAAGTGTCAAGGATTGCCACCACAAGCTTCAGACCCTACTCTGCCATGAAGCCAAAGGCTCATCTGGGTTTTCATGGTGAAGCTTCTGCAGGTAAAGGTCACCTTCAAATGTGGAAATGTTTACGTATATTTAGTTTGTATCTGAAACACATCTAGACAAGGTAAGATTTACTTTGAAAAGAGGACAGAACTCCTATTTATAAAACCTTCCCTGTGCGTGACTGATTTTTAACCCCACTTAGAATCGTCACAGCCACCAACACGAGCTGTGACCACAGGCCAGGGCGAAGCGTTCCCTCTGTGCATCTCGCTAAATTATTGCATCTTCGAACATTCTAATGGGTTTTAGTACTTTAAGCCCATGTGACAGATGAGGGTACTACAGTTCAGAGACACTCCTGACAGAGATCTCTGGGTAACCCAGAGGCAGAACCAGCATTTGAGCTCTTCTCTCTGACAAGTCCTGCCAGAGTCAAGGCTGATGTCCTGGTGGAAGACAGATCTTCCAAGATATAGCAATATTAAAAGGAGTAAAAGAGACTATCGGGCTCTCCTGGTGGTGCAGCGGGTTAAAGTGCAGCACTAAGAAGTTAAAGCCACTGCAGCATGAGTTCGATCCCCGCCCAGAGGGGACCCACATGGCACAGCAGACCTCTCCTGACCCGCCCGCTGCTCCCCTCAGCAGTGTACTTCGTAGATCTGCCTGTTCTGCTCCCCACTCGGTCTCTGGTGAATCCTCTCACCACCCCTCCACCTCTGGCCTGTACCCCAGTTCTGTATGCACAAATAAATTTTTATGAAAAAGGACACTATCAAAGGAAATCATACATTTTAACTTTCTGGAGAGTAGTATTATCTAGAACAAATCATCTTTTTCTATTTATAATTTTTTAAAGTGGGTTGTGATATTTTTGGTCTTTCATTAAAAATGGAAAAAACTACTTTAGTTAGCACCTTCCCTCCCTCCTGGCCCAGGAGGACCCTCAAAGGTCAGGGAAAGGCAGCCCCCTGGAGGGAGGGCGGGGTTGGGAGCAGTGCTGCCCTGGCTACACGGGGTGTCTGCCTATGGCTATGAGCGCTGTCTGGCCAGCTCTGGCCCACACTTTAACAGTAACGGGCATTTTTTTCCCCACATGCAAATCTACCAGAAAATTCATGAAGCTAACCCAGCAAGCACACGAGAAATGAAAAAGCAACTGTGCTGCCCAGATTTTCAAACATGGTAAAAAGGCACCAAGGAAACAGAGCTGGCTGGTGGCTCTCTCGAAGCATCACCAGCAATGAGGACGGCGCGTCAGGCTGTCAAGGACATCAGCTTGTGCAAGTAAGAAAGCAGGTTCCAGCAAGAGTTACTGATTCACAGAAACGCCATGCTACTTCTCATCATTTGGCCGTGGATGGCCCTTGCATCACCAGCACGGTGACCAAAGGAAGACCAGAAAGAGGGACTGAGAGGGGAACAGACAACTGACCGGGCCTTCCCTGCGCTCACAATCACGACGGTAACGGTCCACTTACTTGCACTGTGCGTGGTAATACTTGATAAGATTCTGCAGCAGGTCCACACCCTTTTTGGTCTTGATTTCATTAACTTTAATGAGATACTGTGGAAATAAAACAGAATTTTATGCGGGTCATGGCAGACGGGGCACTTCAGTCACAGGCTGCGGTGTCCGACCAGCGAATACTACGCCTCGGGTGTCTGAAGACAGAGTGAGTCTTGCTTGGGGAACACTCACCTGGCAGCCACAGGTGGACCAAACAATTAGAGGGTTAGCATCGTCTACGCTTAAGATTAGTTGACTAAACAGGCAGAAATCAAACACAACAAAACATTCTGAATAACTCATTAATTCCCCTGTGCAGTGGGTCTCAAACTTCCGGCTCTCGTCACCAAAACCATCTTGTTCTTTGTTAAGTGGCATTCACCTCAAGGAATATGCTGCATGGCAGAGACTCACAGACCAACGACATGAATGAGAAGGAATTTTTGCTACTAAGGAACCAAAGAATAAAAATGACGATGTATTTATTCGTGCAAGGAACGTCTCTCATTAGTGACTCTGAGTTTTACAGCTGGTCAAGATCTTTCATTGATGTTGTTTTCTTGATCTGTGATATTAAAGTAGTCACAAGTGACAAGTTCAAGTAGGAGTTAAGCTCATGACTGGGGTGGGTGGAGGAAAAATTAAAGAAAATTGGGAGGAAAACTTAAAAATTGAGACAATGCTATGCATTTTAGCATCTGACAAACACTGCAAGAGGAACTCCAGGACTCTGACCAGCTCTAGGGGAGAGGAACCGGTTTGAGACTCACTGCTCTAAGTGTAAGGCAGCATGCTTTGCACTGCATTTTTTCCCTATTAACTCGGATTTCTCAATGACTACTTCACTTAAGCTTTCAATCAAACTAGACACATGGTTAACAAAAGAAACATGCGCTAGTCCTGCACCAGTAAAATGTACTGTTCACCAGTGTTACCCTCGCCCACATTTTTTCCACACTCAATCACAAGCAACATTAAAGTTCTCACCAGAGAATCCTGTTTGGGCTTAAAGAGCCCCATAGGACCAAGGCTCAAAACAAGAGACAACAGTGAAATGGCGGATCCCATAAGGCTTGGAGAAAAATGGAGATTAGAATCCTTAAGAAACTTCCCTCTGCTAATAATCACAGCCTGCATTTCAGCATAAAAGCTGCTGAACGCAGTAAAGGTCACAGTTAATACGATTCTGGGCATGTGTAGAAGAGGCAGTGCTTACTTCACACATTTGGAGCTGAAAGAGGCGTCTCTCCTTCTCCATCTCTTCTGCGATCTCAGCCCCGGTGATCTCGGTGCGAATCATCCCGTGCTGTTTTGCATGCTCTCTTTTCTCCTTCTCAATTTTTGTGCTGTAATGAGGGCAGATGTCATCAGTTACCAAAAGCAGACGACACACTCACATTTCCCTTTAATTTGAGTGCCTTGATTATTTCTTAATTACTGAAGTCAGGAGGCAGGAATTCCTGACAGAATTTATCAAAACTCAAACTCTACATTCAAAGAGAATAAATACTTTGTATATGGATTTCCACCTCGGGCAACTTCTAACACGCGGATTAATAGAAATCCTTTCCCATTTTGGTTGGTCTGAAGACATGCTAATTGTACTTTTTCTTGGGTAAATCACTTAAGATGAGTGGTTGGAGATCAGAGAGTTGGAGACCTGAGGTAAAGCGTATACCGATTGTCAACAGATTATGAAACTTAGAACAGTTCAAGACAAAGTCTATCAAGACAAAGTCTATCATGAAGCTTTGTGGTAGGCACGAAAATCACTCCAGGGTAATTTCCAAACCTGGGCAGTTTCTGTGTTCCAGTTACACACTTTAGTCACTCAACCACGTGGCATTGGATTGTATAAAACAGGACTGTGAGAAATCCCAGTCTCTAGTCTGGAATCCTATGGAAATGTTCCTCAGTAGGGAAGAGGTCAGGAAGAACCAGGGAAGAGGAGGGCCCAGGGCTCGAGCCGACGCTTGGCTCCGACTGGCAATGCCCGGTGAGAACATCCACGGTCACAGCCCTCTTTCTGAAAATCTGTTTCGCTTGAAACAAGACGCTAAGTTCAAAAACAGCCCATAATTTCTAATTGTAAAATGTGAAGACGAAGGAACCGATTTAGCCTTCAAATCTTCTTTTAAATTGTGGCGGTGGGAAATCAAGCACCAGAGAAAGCTGACCTCCACGTCCACAGTGGTAGAAAATGAATCTGTCGTCCCAACGGAAAAATCAACGACCATTCGATTGGGTTTCACTCTACCACCCACCCTCATGTTGTGTCTGCAAACCCTTCATCACGCCACCACACGGGGGAAGCAGGGATCTGATGGGGAGAAAGTGCACCGCAGCTCTCTCTCCACCCTGGAGGGCAGGAGAAGCTGCAGGAAGCTAGAGCGACTTGCAGGGCATGGCCTAGTGGTGCTGACTGACTTGTGGGTCAACCAGCTGAGTTGAGCACCTGTGTTCATGTCTTCCTCCTTCAGCATTCCCACTAAACGACTAGTAAGGTCATTCACAGACCAAGTGTAGTCTCCCAAAGACAAGAACTGGAGACCAAAGGATGAGAGAAACATGAGTATTTGCAAGAATAAATCTGAGAAAGACTAAGAGGAAGTCTGCACCCCGAACAGTAGGGCTCCCTGCCCCCCGTAGTACAGATTCCAGAATGTCCCTGATACGATCACTGGGTGGGGGTGAGGAGCTGGGTCGCCCCAGAAGACAGACCTCAAGAGAGTGACATTTCGAAATACAATGGATAAAAAAGCTGTCTTGATATCCTGGGACTTAAAACCCCAAAGGCTGCTCACGGCTTTCCTGACAGGCCCTGATCTACACGAGCTTCTGGTCAACCTCCATGTGCTCTGCTCTGAAATGTGAACGGGCAGAAAAGGATGAGAAGGTAACGCTAGAGAAAAGGTTCCAGAACAAGCTCACAGGAGCAAATGGCAGAGGTGGGGGTGTGGGGAGTAACCCGGGGGCAACCAGAGAGCTGAAGGAGTCGCAGCTCAGTCTGAGCTTGTTGGTCACTCTCCGGCACCGAGGCCACTTGACTGCCAAAGTACATGTCACTCCGGAAAACCTGTGCCTCTCACACCTGACAAGGATGGGTGAAGAATTTTTAGCTAGCAGGTATTAGTTGCAGGCTCTGTCCTTCTTCCAATTATTTTTTTTACATGCAAATTCACAATAATTTTAAAAAGGGGTTACCAAAAATCAAACAAAAAACTACTTACAACTTTGTCTCATAATCTTTCCAAGCTTTGTCAAATGGCTTCTTGAGATCCTTAGAAGAAAAAAAACGAAAGAGAAATAACAGAATGTACTTTTTTCTTTTTGGAATGCACTTTTTGCTTAAAGGGGAATAAAGAATTTTGAAATAGCATCTTAGCAAAGATGTCTTCCTCTCTGGGACCCTTGTAACTTCACCCAGGCACTTTCACACACACCACACCATTCGCTACACACGCAAAGCTGGCCGTTGCAGCGGGAACCAGTGATTTTGCCAAGAGACTGGGGACCGCCTGCCATGCCCACTCCGGTACCCTCCCAGTTTCCTGGAGGTGTCTCATCTTGCTCTCAGTTAGTGACATGATGGCATTCATGGCATGCCTTTGCCAGTGGTCATTTTCCATACCAAAAAATGTTCAGAGTGGCTTTCAAAATAGCAGTACTGCTCTGATCTTAAAAGAGGCAAAGAGGCAGTTCTTTAAAGCTAGAGTGAAGATCGAATTCCTGAATACTTACTCCTTTGACCCCTTTTAGGTCTCCTTTCAACAAGGAATCCAAGGTGAAGATCACATTGTGGCTCAGACCCTGGAGCTGAAAACAAACCCGAGACGGGAGATGGTTAAAACAACGAACAGCAAAGCCAGTCAATGTGGCCCGAGGGTCCCCACAGAGGGCGGCACGGGGTCCTGCTTGGGCCGTGTCCTCCAAGCTGAGAACCTCCTGAAGACGACAGTGAATTCCAGAAGGGCAGCCACGAGCCAGGGAACAGGAGTTTTCACTGTTCTGAGGTAGAGGGAGGTCTGGATCACCTGGGTTTTGATGGCTCAAAGGTGTCTACCTAGGAGGGGGTTAGCATGCTCACGGCTCTATTTCTAGAAGTTAGGAACACTTCCTGTCAGAGTAGATGCTTCACAAATATTTGCAGAAAGAAGGAAATACAGAAATGTGTGCATGGTTCTTCTCCACAGAACTGTTTATGCTGATGAAAGGCTCAGTGGACAGGTTCAATAAATTATGGAGGTTCTAAGGTTCTTTATGTCTAACTTTGAAATGTCTCTGACACAAATGCTAGGTGGGAAAAATATTCATGGAGTACATGGATGTGTACAGAAAGAGGGAAAAAAATCTGTCCATGTCTAAGCCCCTTCAGGAAGGTCAGAGTGTCCTGCTGAAAATGCTGTCCCCAGAGAAGGATGATGGTGTTTGAGGGAGAGGAGAGGATTTTACTCTTTGCTTTTTGGCATTAAACAAACAAACAAACAACAACAAAAACCTGCTGGGCTCTCCCTGATGGCACTGCAGCACCAGTTCGATCCCCTGCCAAGGAACTGACCCACATGGTGGGGCTGACCTCTTCTGACCCGCCCACTGTTCCCCTCAGCAGTGCGCTTCGTTGATCTGCCTGTTCTGCTCCCCACTCTGTCTCTGCTGAATCCCCTCACCCACCACACCACTGGCCTGTACTCCAGTTATGTAAGCATAAATAAAATAAATCTTTAAAAAAACTGCTTTTTGATTAATAACTACTGTATTATTTATTCAAAAAAATTTTAATGAGAATATAGAAATTAGAAATCATTTTTAACTTTTAGTCCTAAATCAGTTTTCTTTTTTTAAACCAGTGCCTCACATCTGTAGTGATATAAAGTAGAAAACACACTGATGGACGGCTGTATTACAAGATAGGGAACTCTGTGGTTAGTACTGAACTGTGGTTAGTACTGTTTGAAGGAAAAGTCTTCAAAAGTCATGTGTTCACCACACAACAAACATAGGTCGTGACATTTCAACACCATCACTGTGGTCAGGCACAGGGCTGGAGCCATGAGGGTGGAGAGCCCCAGTAATTCACAATTTCTTGTGGTTTTCCACACCCATACCCTTGGAGGTGGACAAGAACCCATGGCAGCAAAATATCATGTACTGTGATTTCAGAATCTCCCCAGAACGGACTGTATGGAGAGGCTGCAGAAAAAAAAGTAAACGGAGACTTCCTAACGTGCCTCCCAGGAATAAATAGGTTAATTTATAACTGGCAAAGGAGATTGTTTTAAGTATCATTGTTTAAGAATAATAACCTCCGGGGGCCTCCCTGGTGGCGTTAAGTCTCAGTGCTTTTAAGCCATTACCATCCACTGCATGAGTTCGATCCCGGCCAGAGAGGGACCCACACGGCACAACAGACTTCTGTCTCCCCACTGCTCCCCTCAGCGGTGGATTTCAGTCACTCTGCTTGTTTTGTTCCCCACTCTGTCTCTGGTGAGTCTTCTCAGCCCCAGCCCAAACTTCTGGCCTGCTCTTGTATGCATAAATAAATAAAATACATCTTAACAAAAAAAAAATCCCATTATAAAGACAAGGAGACAAGTCAAAGAGAAAGCAGATGCACATCTTTTTTATTTCCCACAGAGGCTGAGGTTGGCTTATGCTGCCTTGATGCAGCACCCCCCCAATTCCGGGGTGCGGGGTGGTGAGCAGCTGCCCCCACTGCGGGCAGATGGAGACCCTGCCCTTGAGGCATTGCGTTCAAGAGATCCTTGGTAGGCACCCGGATGAAAGCAGTTCTTCTCAGAGGCGGAGGCTACGCCAAGCCTTGGTGGCCAGCTGGTCCAGGTCCCCACACCCGTCTTGGGGACACTGTTAGGAGCTATTTATCGACAGGCAAACCCAAAGTTCCTCCATGGAGACAAAACCTATTTTCTCAAACAAAGGGCCTTCTTTGTGACAGAGAGGGAACACACGGCTTTACATAACCTTCCTAGATCATTACTTTCTAGTACTTTTCATGGTCTGAGTAAGAGCTGTGAACTCATGGGCAGAAACACAAGTGTGCTGACCCCAAGCCGGCCAACGTAAGACAACAGTTGCAGGCCTGGACTTCCTGTGGCATCTGCGTTATCATCGGAGGCTGTTTAAATAAAAGCCTTTCCAGTCTGCTGTTTCATGATTTCCCTTTTATTTTACAAAACTCTATTGATTGCTCCATTTCCACTTACTGAACTTCTGATCCATTTCCTTCCTTTGATGGTAAAGTCTGATGATCCCATAAGCTCTTTACATAACTCAAGACTGCAAGGGGCTGAAGAGAATGTTTAAAACGCACATCATCTTTATCTTATTAAGCAAGGAACGCATTAAAAACGACTTCAGGAATGACTTCCAAACAAACTGCTTATCTCCTCCCTCTCAAAGGCCCACGGTACCTTGCTAGTACATACATATACCCAAGCAGAACCCTGGAATAACTCCTCATTCTGCAAAAGCGACTGGTTCTAACAAGTAAACCGTAATGATGTTGGCGCTGATAAACCCAATCACGCCTTCAACGGTTGAGACACGACCAGACCCTCTACAAGCAGCCCACATAATCCGAGTCCTCCGGAAACCTTCATGAACTTTCTTTGCATCTAGGAAACACCAGTCTTCTGCCCTGTATCATTTTACTGCAAAATGAAATCATCTCACTTACTCACTTGCTAGTCTATCACACGCCTTTCGTCTCTAGAAGGTGCTTCTGAAGGGCAGCACTCACACCTGTCTGGTTACTCGATCGACCCGAGCAGGAATCAGGGACAGCCGGATGGCTTCACCACCGACTGCACTTCCGGCCTGGCAGGGCTGCTGGGCTTCAGGCTGGGGGGGGGGGGTCTGGGCCGGGAGCACGGGCAGGGGTGGTTTCCTCCCAGGGGCACCCCACCTCTCCCAGCGGCCCCCACACCTCCCCGAATCAGCTAAAGGGCACCATTTGCTGGCGCTGTCATGTTGCACTGTCACGTTCTCTCTGCACCGCCCTTCTGCAGACAGAACCGTTTCTTTGCGAGTAAGCCAGTGCCGACCTGCTGACTTGTGCAACACATTGGAAAATCCAATTAAAATAACGAGCCAGCTCCCAGCAGTTAAGCTCTGACTCCCTGGTATAAATTAGGCATTCTGGCCCATGCGTTAACTCCTTCATGCCCTAGAGTTACCACCTTGATGCTATTTGATGTTGGAGCGCTGTCATGAGGACAGTTTCCAGGGTAATATGACGGCGGAAAGGGTTCTGAGCAGCGCAAGAGCCCAGAGGCTCGAGAGCCTGGGGACTCCGGGCAAACTTTCAACCTTCCAGACGTGGGTCCTGGCTAAAGCAGGTGTCCCCGCGGCAAGCTTCTGTACGTGCCAGCGCTGCTGCAGGCCTGAGGGAGAGCCGACTCACCGACAAGCCCCCTCTGCAGCAGGCAGGGGCGGTGGCATTTACACGCATTACTTCGTGGCTACCTGACGCCTGCGCAGGGCACCGGCTGCGCATTCAAACGCAGCCGGCGGCTGGGCAGGGGGTTAGGCCGCGAACCTGGTCTAGTCCAGACGAGCGAAAGGTTGGCAGCCCACTACCTGCTTGGAACGACCGGAAGCGTTTCAGAGAAAATGACACTGTATTGAAGAACATGCAACAGTACTGACCTGTGGAGCTATTTTACTTGGTCGCTCATATGCAGGAAGGGAGAGAAAAGATACTTAGAAATCCAATAGCTGAGTGAGACATACTAACCTCTGCTCAAAGATTTGTGGGTGGCGACACCCAGCGAGGTATGTGTCTAAGCCTAGTCATTTGACCTTCCAGAGACTTCGTCTTGCTTATAAAGGGGGATGCAGGAGCTCCTCCCCTTCTCAAGAGGCTGCAGGAGGGACAGACATGGCCGCCTCACTCACAAAAGGCCCAGCACTATGCAGCTGCTTAATAAAATGCAGCGAGGTTGATTTTCTTAGAATTCTTTAGACTTAAAAAGCTCTGCAGTGGTGAGGGGAAAAAAATATAATGATAGCATTTCAGATACTGGAATAGATGCTCTGCAGATGGGGTGGGGATAGAGGGAATCCCAGATGTCATTCCAGGTGCTCCACGCTCCTCCTTTGGGTAAGTTCTGCCTCTGGCTGCAAGGCAGACTCTAGAATCTGCAAGATGATACATCTGATAGGCCACGCGCTCTTTCAAGGCAGAGCGGCCTGAGTCCCATACATTAGAAAGACAGATGCTACTGTCGACATGTTATCTGAAGTTACTGCTCGTAACAGCTCTGTGGTCTTACATCTGGTCAGTGAGGAAATGGGCTCAGAGAGCTAAGTAACTGGCTCTAGGTTAAACAGCGGGAAGAGCAGATGATGATGCTATTCATTACCTATTCACATTCCCAGGTGTCGTGCAGACAGAGTGGTTTTCTCATCAGCTTAAAATCCATCGAGGAGGCCCTCCCTGGTGGTGCAGCGGGTTAAAGCACTGCACTGAGAATCTAAAGCCACTTCCGCATGAGTTTGATTCCCGCCGGCCCCGGAGGTGACCACATGGCGCGGCAGACCTCTCCTGACCCGCCTGCTGCTCCCCTCAGCAGTGTACTTTGTCGATCTGCCTGTTCTGCTCCCCACTCTGACTCTGGTGAAGCCTCTCACTGCCCCTGCACCTCTGGCCTGTACCCCAGTTCTGTATGCATAAATAAATAAATCTTTAAAAAAAAAAAATCCATCGAGGCTTTGAGAGAACTGGATTCAAATCCCGTCTCCCATTGTAGATCGGCCCTGGCGACAGTCTCAAGCTCGTGTCATTTCTACTTCCTTTCAACCAGGAGGCCTTTCCCCAGCTTCTTGGCCCAGCAAACATTCTCCGCCTTGGCACATGATCACAAGCTTCCGGAACTGCTCCTTGGCTCCGCGTCACTTCCTCAGAGATCCTGACCCTTCGAAGCAAGCCCCTTTGCCTCTTCCGTTACTCTCAGGCGGGCAGAAAAGGCTCACTTAGGAGAGAGCCCTGTCTTACTGGCGCTCGCCGTCCAGGGCAGCCGCTTGCAGGCAGCAGACCCCGTCCCGTCCACCAGTGTTACATCAACCCCAGCACAGTTGTTTCAGAGTGGAAATAAAATGCTGTGGCGTGAACAGTGTTCTGAGCCTGAGGCACCTTAGGGAATCTTAGCTGGCTTTGTTTTCCTAGAGAGCTCAGCACAAGAGCAGAAGGTGGAGGATGACGGTGGGTGTGGCAGAGGGATGGGAGGGCTGGAACTGCTCCCAGGATATGGTTGGGGAACAGACACGGTAGCACCCCCCTTCCTGTGGCTGTCAGGTCTTGTCTGACACGTGGCACGAAGCGTGTCCTGGACGTGAACCCGCCCCTGGGTTTCGGTGGGTCACTTCTCATTTTTGTCGTTGATAAACTGAAAGATCTAGAAGGTAAAGAAGCTTCTAGTTATAACACCCTCTGAATTGAAAGTGAATTGAAAGTGAACTTCATAGAAGAAAATCCAGACCAAGTGGGTGGAAACGGCTCCAGGCTCTATCCTGCTGCCCCATGGCAGGAGGCGGGGCCCGGCTCCCACACCCCGGGAAACCAGTCACCGAACGACTCTACAGTAAGCGGGAAAGTGGGAAGGGCCATTTCACCACTCCTTCCAAAACCCTCCACTTTCATTATAGTCCACAATGTCTATCGTGAAACTATGGCACAATGTTCAAAACAGGAGATCAGGCTAATAGTTTACGGGGCAAACGCTGAGTCTTCCAGACGCCCGCTATGACGTCAGAGGCTGTCTCCAGACCCCTCTTGGGGTGAGAGGTGGGCTCTGGGGGACGGGAGCAGCTGTCTGGGAGGCTTCAAGCTGCCAATTACATGAAGGGTGCTAGGCTGCCAGGTCACAGGGAACGGGGGACGCTTTCAAAATACATACGCGAAGACTGGGTTATGAGATCGCGTGACAGTATGAACCCAGTGTTGTCAAAAATGAGAGATGCATGCATGTGTATCCATCCTATGTGTACTTGAAGAATACCCACAAGAGATGAGCAAACAGGTTAGGAGGCATCAGACGTGGTCGTAACTGTTCAGTGGGTTGGAAGGTTACTGGTGATTGTTACCGTAGTTCTTTCCTGCTCCCCCTCCTAAGTTTTGGGCAGTGAACTGATACCATTTTTGTATTGTGAAAGAACCAGGCCACAAACACAAGAGGGCGGTAAGTACCCAACCAGCAGCCCATTTCCCCTTCAAACTACTCGATGTCTCAGTACAAGTCAGATGACATGCAGAAGTGTAAGTATCATCAGGTGGTGAATTTGGAGGAGTAAAGCTATAGTTTCTCTGGACCAGTAAGGAATTGCGTGTTTCTGTCCGAATCCTTCCTAGTGACTCTCAGTGTGTGGTCAGTGGACTAAAAGGGTCAGCATCGCCAGAAACTTGGCAGAGATAAAACACAGCTGACCAGGTTGGCCCCAAAGTTAAGAATCTATGTGTTACCAAATTCTCCAGGTGATACGGTGGCCAGGGCAGCTTTGGGAGCCACCGCCACAGACTGCCGGCTTTCCACAGCCTCAGCAGGGAAGGAGAGACCCAGCGTCGGGAGGAGAGGCCTGCTCTGGGGGTCTGGGAAAGGCCTGAGGGGGAGCGGGAAGCAGAGGGCACCATCACACAGAAGGCAACAGGAAGCAGCGAGAATGAACACACGTGGAAGCAGTTTTGCAGCAAAGACTGGGTTGGAGTAGGAGTATCAGGGATTGAGAGTCCCTCGTCTGAAGTAATGCAATTATATTTTGTCAAATTCAGTTTAAGTAAATGATGGGTTAGATTTAACATCATCTCGGCATCAAGAGCAAAAATGAAAGCACCTGTTTCCCCTGCGTTACGCACAGCATCTGACTTCCTTCCAGGAGAAGAATAAGGAAAGGGGAGTAGCTAAGATTTTTAAGACACGGGGAAGTGAAAAGAGCTACTAGGCCCTGGAAGACATCCTGACCCTCACAGATTATTTCTCGTGCTTGAAATGATGATGAACCAGTCCGTTCATGTCCAACCTTTATTTCATTTCCACGCATGCCATCTATCATTTGCTATGTTTCAAGAAGAACAAAGCCACGCAGTGATAGCAAATCAAATTTGCTTGTCTGCCGCGGACCTCTCCATACATATTATGTTTCATAAGGACAAAGTTTTCCTTAGAAAGCACCTTCTCAACTCAATTTAAAACTCCAATAAAATAAACATGGACACGCAGGGCTCACCGTGTGCTGAGACCTGCAATGCCCCAGAGCACCACTGTCTCAGTATAACGACTTGACGTGTGCGCTACTTGACACAATGGTACTGTCTTCACTTAATTGGTAAGAAAGCAGACATCTGCTCCTCCTTTGCTGGGCTCCCCTGTCTCGTCTACTTGGTCCATATCTTTAAGCTATAAAGATTTACTTCACTGAAAATTTTAGAATTTGACGAGCTTATCTGTGATAGCTGCATGGACGCTGGTGTAGGCCACCTGGGTTAAATACTGGCATGGTGCTTTGTGACTCAATTCTCTCTGCTTTAAGTAGGGCAGTTCTAGCTAATCCCTGGGAAGGTCCGGTGAGGAGTAAACAAGTGATGTTCAGATGAAGTAAACAGCAGCTCTCACCAAAAATCCCAATTGCTCCTTTCTATTTCTTGTGAGAGGTCAAGAACTCAGTCCACGCCAGGGAAAGCTGTGGCAGGCAATTCTGTGAGCCTGGACCCCACAATTATTGTCACTGTATGGAGCACTTGTCCTCAGGGGATGTGGACACGAGGGGAAACACACCTTTGCTAAACTCTCCTGTATTTGAGGAAGGTGAACATCAAGTCCTTCCTAGGAAATCAGTCATAGTGCCGTTATACAGCGAAACATGATGTGACCTGTTAAAAGTGATTTTGCAGGTTTGTGGATATGGTCATGGAGAGCTAGTTAGCTTTAAAAAAAAGGCTGCAGGACATGTACAGTGTGGGCTGTTAGAAACAAACTCATTTGGCAGCAAAATCTGACGTGACCTGAATTCACTTGGGGGTAAGCTCTGACCTGAACTGAGGTGGGACTCTGGAGTCTTCACTTATCTCACTGCATGTAAATATGCCCGCTCCACGGCGGAGATAAACGTGTTTGACGATGAGGACTTGTCTGAGAAGCCACTGAGGTGGGGGAGGTGTTACATAACACGCAGTTTATGCAACTCGGTACCTTTCTGAAATGTGTACTATTTGGAAACACATCTGACACCAAGAGTTTTGTTTTGAATAAGAGATTGAGGACTTAGATGCAGCCACATATTTGTATGGGTGTAAACACGTGTGTACACACACACACACTTTACATCTAGATTATATCAAATCTCTGAAGCTGTTCTGAAGGACAGCCTGTATAGTATTTAACAGAATCATATAATGATGGTTACTTTATTAATTTTTTCATACTTTGGAATTTCGTGTGACTACACATGACTTTTATAATAGAAGGGGAAAAGAAAATCTCCCTCTTACTCACCCTCCCACCCACAAGGGCAGAGCTCACTCATGAGATGCGCCCCAGTATTTATGGGTGGAGAAGCCTGTCAGGACATGAGGGAAAAGTCTGGCAGATTAATGCTGACCCCTTCGTGTCACAGATTATCATTCTGCAAAAACGACGAGGTTTCAAAACTGTGTTGCATAACGCGGAGGTGACCCAAGCCTCCCCACTGCAGTATTTCAGAGAACCCGAGGAGCAACTTGGTCCCTGTAACTTTTGATCCAACCGGCACATGTCAGCTATCTCATTCGAGAGGGACAGGAAGAAGACAAGCTAAGAAAGTAAGAACACTCTCTAACCCAACCCAGAGTCCGCACTGCAGACTGCGAATGCAGCTGGGGAATCTCCCAGGCTCTGAAGCCACGGCGAAGCCAGGGCCGCCCTCTCGCTGCAGGACATCCAGGCCCCTGCAAGTCTGAAGTCTGGGCGCTCTCCACAGGCTTCGGGATGAGGAGGAGCCAGAGACCGCTCTGGCGGGACTACAGGGTCCTTCTGGCAACTCCCTGCTCCCCTAATCGAGGTCTTTACATATATTTCCTTTGGAGTACCGTTATTGAACTTACTTGTTTTCTTACGTGGTTACTAATTTTTGTACAGCCGTTGACTTCTCCCCTCGGGATCGTCCCCATAGTACCAAATCTTTTCTGAAACTACAGCTGTGCTGGGCCTTCTGGGGCGCGGGTTAGGTGGTTTTCCTCTGGCCACTGGAAGCCATCCAGTCCACCAGCAACTGCTTTCTGGTCCCATTTGTGGTTTGGTAATTAAGTGGAGTCAATTCTCTTAAGTCCTTAGCTTCTTCCTCAGGATCACAGGCAAAGAGGGTCAGATAAGGGGAGTAGAACAGGCCCCACAATGTTTCGCAAGCATTAACTGTCCTTAACAATGGTTACGAAGTTGAACACAATAATAATTTTGGTGCTGTCTTTCTATTGAACCAAACAAACAACACAAAAATACTAGAGACAGTAAAAGTCAAGACCATCCTGCTTTTCTATTTTTCCTAACAAGAAAGCTGCACTATAGAAATCCTTAATTATGAATAGATGAACTACTAGAGGACATTCAGAGTAGAAGGGACAATATAAGGGCACAGAAGCAAAAAATGCACTATAATTTAGGAACAAAAAATAATTTGCTACGTCTACAGCTGGCTTTCATCATGAAGGCATTTTTATCTTTAAAGGAAGATGATTTCAGGACTGCTAAGTCAACCAAAGAAACTATTTCTACTATTTCTAGTAGTTTCAAACTAATATTTCTAGTAGCTTGAAAGAGCTATTACTTACTAGACATATACCATGAACCAAACGCTGTATTAGGTACTTCACATAAAAGCCCAAGCACTGGCCACCTCCCTAATCAGCAACATAGCTTATGCCTGCAGGTCTGGCTTTCACCACTAGGAGGCAGCGTTTCCTAGACATAGCCACACCTGACAGCTAGCGTCACTTCTGGGAGGAAACACTCCCTTCCAATATGACCACACTGAGGGAGAAATCCAAGACAGACTGGTTTAAAAGGTATGTAAGTGTGAAACGCTGATCACAGATGAGTGGTCTACAGAAATGCCAGAGAAGAGTTTGGTTTCTGTTTTACACTGCACTGGGAGGTGGGGGTGGAGGGGTCAGCGTGTGGCCCTGGATGTGCAGGGGGCCTTGGTGTGGCGGGGTGGGGGTGCCTGTACTCCCCTGGCCTGGCCAAGACCAGAAAGCAGGGTGGCCGTGACCTCGGGCCTGCGGCCTGGGGGTGAGGCCCTTACCTGGCTTGCAGAGGCCTGCAGTGCTTTATTTCGTCCTGGACAGCCCTCCTTGGGGCCCCACCCTCGGTCCCTGTGCCCCTGGCCAGGGGCTTCATCTTCCAGAGGTCTGGGAGAGGGGTGGCAGTGGGGGGTGCTGGGCTCAGGAACAGGTGGGTGACGGTGGCGTGGCCCCACAGACTGAGCTGTGTGCTGGCTCTAGGGTTCCTCGCTGGATCCCAAGTCGTGGCGTCGGGGGTGTTTCCCACTGCACTTCCTCAGTGCAGCCATTGCTGGCGAAGTCCTCTGGGGTCTAACTCCTGAGCTGGCTTTCGGTCGAAAGGAAGGTGTACAAATCAGTGGGGTCAGAGGGTGCCGGGGCGGGGCCTCACCCCAAACTGAGGTCTCTGGCACATGATCTTTCGTCCACTCTTTTATTCATTCACTCATTCTCAATTCATTCCTCAGGGGGGAAAAGATGATGTACTGGTTATTTTACTGATCTGTTTAGCTTCAGAGAGCTGTATAATTGTTCTCACTCACCTAACCTGAACCTCCTGCACAGGTTTCTCGCCAACTCTTCAAGTTTCAGATTTGCCTAACATCTCCCCAAAAGGCTTTCTTTAGGCACAGTTACGTCCCTTTTATGTCCCTGTCCACTGGACCCGCCCCAACCTCAGAGTCTCAGAGTCTCGTGGTGTTTACTGATGTCCACCAGATTCTGTAAATCTCTACCAAATCCTCTGCTGTGTGAATGCCCAGTGTTTGGCTTTTACCATTCTGACCAATTTACTTAATTCTCTCAAGCTCTCTCCACTTTGTCAGACGTGGCTGCATTTCATCTTCTTTAGGGCTGAGTAGTATTCCACAGCATGGCCAGACCACATTTTCATGATCCAACTCTTAACTGCTGGGTGCTGAAGCAGCCATCGTGTCCTGCCTACTGTAAATGGCCTTGCCACAGATGCTGCGGAGCAGGGGTCAGTGCACTGACTGTTGCATATTCTTGGACAGAGGCCCAAGAGCGAGCTCGCTGGGTCAGTCGGCACTTCCACTTTTCGTGTTCTTTTTGTTTTTTCTTTTTAAAAAGATTTATTTATTTATGTTTACAGAACTGGGGTACAGGTCAGAGGTGTGGTGGGTGAGAGGATTCACCAGAGACACAGAGTGGGGAGCAGAACAGGCAGATTGGCAAGTACACTGCTGAGGGGAACAGCGTGCGGGTCAGGAGAGAGCCGTCGTGCCATGTGGGTCAGCTCCCTGGCTGGGGATCGAACTCGTGCTGCAGTGGCTTTGTAGAGCTTCATAATTGGTCCTTTGACCTGTTGCGCCACCAGGGAGTGCCCCCACTTTTTGTCTTTAAGGTGAGTCCAGGCGGCTTTCCAGAGGGGCTCACCAGCTCATGTTCCCGCCGACAGCGTCACGGGGCTCCTCTTTCTCTGCACCCGCTCCAACACTTGCCGTTGGGTGGCACCTCACTGTGGCTTTAACCTGCAGCTCCTCCTGGCGGTGTCACAACAAGCGTTTTTTCACGCGTGTGTTGGCTTTCCGGAGCTCCACTTAGGTGAACCGTCTGTTCCGATCTGCTGCCCGTTGTGAATCGGGTTGTTTTTCTGACTGCTGAATTGTGAGTCTTTTTACCCTTCCTGGATGAACCCCTTATCAGTTATACACGGCGTGAATATTTTCTCCCAGTCATAAGGGTGTCTCGTTCATTCCCCCCCCCCACTGTACAAAACTACTTAACTTGTCGTAATTCCGACGGCTTTTGTTTCCTCTGCCACAGCTATGACTAAACACTTCCCCCCTGACTAGAATGTGCTCACTTGGACAGTTCTTTCAACTTTTTATTTTGGAAAAACTGTCTCCTCACAAAAAAAAACACAGACTGGGGCCCCCTGCCCACTCCACCAGCTGCCCCTCCCAAGGGTAACATCTGACGTGCGCATAGAGTAGGTCATCAAAACCTGAGTGAACGGCGGCACAGGGCCAGCTGGGACAGAGCTGACCCGAGATTCGCCATCTGTGGATGCACCTTCGATGCACCTCCCGCCACACGCACAGGTGAGTAGAAGCGGCGCCATAACCCCCATGAAGCACCAACATGAGGGCTCCTCTGGGGTCCTCTGTCTCCCCGCTCCCCGCCGCAGTATTCATTCTCTGTGACTCTGACTGACTTAAGACGTTAGTCAGAAAAATGTGCAAATGGCAGGTTATCTTGGTAGAAGTCAGTCTTTTAGGAACATCCCGAATTCACTGTCAGGCGTCAAGAACACTGAGCGATAGGAAGAACATGAAAGTCAGAGACAAACTGCTTCAAACACCAAATTTCACCTATTCGCGGGGGGGTAAAAAGCTGCAGAAAAAGGGACTAGAAAGATAAACCCCAGATACCAGAGATGATTCTCTGTGGGTAGGGGGACTGTAACAGAGAAACTACAATTTTATCTTTGTATTTTAAATTTCCCTACTAGGCATATGCTCTTTTTATAGTAGAAAGAAAACACATTAAGTCCCCTGCAGTGGCTATTAATACCATGGCTGTATGAATATTAATGCAGTCTATTAATATGTGAACAATCCACTCTGTGTGACTCAAGGACTTTGCAGTTTACAGAGTTTCTCAAGTGGGTGGTATGACTTGAAACTCATGCAAACAACAGGGGAGGTAGTGAGGTACCTTCCCCACACCCTCCCAGTGAGGAAACTCGTGCCCCAAAGTGAGGCAACATTAACCTACTTGGTTGCAGGGCTGGGGTCACCTCAGAGCCCTGGCTTCTGATGCCAGGGACTCTCCAACCGGAGCCTTCAGTCCATAGAGGTCCCTAAGGGCCAACGTGTGTTTATAATAACTAATAGCTTTATGTGACTTTTCTACTTTTGACAGATAATGCAAACGTAGCAGGTGGAGGCGGGGGGAGGTGCCTTATGTTACTCTGGGGAGGTACACGCACAGCATTTCTGAGGGCGTCATACCCAGACTCACAGGTGACTTGAAAGGACACTATTTTTTGAGTTGGGATCTGAACTACTGATTTTATTTGGTGGGTCAGGGTTTTTTTTATTTCAGAGAAACACCACTGTTTTCCATCAAAAGAATGACTGACATACTGTGGTACTGAGATCTGAGTATTTGGAAAACATTTTCTCAAAAATGAAAGAGCCTGTCACTACAAGAAAAACAAGGGACAGTATTTGTTGCTAATGATAAAGCTTGCAGCGAAAGTTGAAATTCTGGAAAACTGTATCTGTTAGCATGTGCTTGACAGCTTCCAAATACTTAAAAGTTCATTTACATGGTTTCAGAGTCATAATTCTAGTAGTATCTAAGAACTAGCACTTGTCAGGTTTTGATGCAGCATGGGGAGGGTCAATCATTACCCGAATACTTCGGGGAGCACCCCTCTCTTCCTGACGTGCTCAAGGATGAGACCCCACCCACTTCTGTCTAATTCACCCAAAACAACATATTGCCGAAAAAAGGAAGAGATTTTAAGCTTTCTTAGTTTTAAGTATTAAAACAGCAACGATGGATAGAAATAGTTTCCATAAACAAAAGCTCTCTGATAAAATCATTTTAAGACGCACTTAATTGTGAAATGGAACCCACACCTGCCTTGACGCAGCACCTGCTATAGAGACCACCCAAAAAGATGGAAATGTCAAAAGCTGATTCTTAAGTGAGTTCCATGTGTTAGGTACAGTGCTTGATCACTTTCATGAGCTCTACAAATTCCCACTGCCTCCAAGAAACTGACACTATTACTTCCGTGCATACAGAAGAGAGAATTATGTGGCATGTCTGCGGCTGAAGACAGGAAGGTGGAGCTGGCGTGGCACGTCTGATCGACACCAACACGCACGGGCCTCCAGCACCCGTATGTCACAGCCCTTTCACCCTGTTTTAGGAGGGAAACAAGTTTTTACCTAAAATCACATTCTTGGATGTGGAGGGGGGCGGGTAGTAAGGGAGTGAGTTACCTGGCACTGCACAGGGCCTGCAGCTTAAAGTGAGAAGCTGGCTATCAACCAGCTGCGGGCTCCAGCCTTCATGAGCCTGAGAGAACAGCACTTTGGGAGTCGCCTGAGAAGCCCGGTCCCAGGAGGGTGTTCTAGAGCATACATGCTGGGAGTGCGCCCCACACGCCCCACAAGGGACTGTCTGCCTGCAAGCTGACCCAGAAATCCTGCCCCTCCCTGAGGGCTTGGCTTCCTCCGCACCTGCCTTCCCTTCCCTGGCAAACATGAAAAGGGAGGCAGCCAGCTGCTGACCTGCGGTCAGGCTGCCCAAACGTCTGGGACTGTCTTTTTATTCCATGAGAACAGTGTCCCTCAGAAACCAGCTGATTCTTTTACCTGCTCCCTTGGCAGGAATCCACCACTATCTTCAAAGGAAAATGTTTGTCTTTATTTTTTCAATTAAATGAAGTTGCTTTCCAGCAACTTCTTCCAGAATTTTCTTGGACTTCTAGTTCTTCCAGAATTTTCTGACATTCCGAACTTCTAGATTTTTCTTAGACTTCTCGTTTTTCAAGGGGAGTAGACATGGAAAGAGGAGGTCTGGAGCCTGGGGTGTTTTGGGGAGCCTAGTGGTAGCTGAGTGCAAGGACTTGTAAGGATGGCGTGTCTCCACAGAGGGAGGAGTCCGGCTATGCAGGAAGTGTAGGCGCGAACGCCAGGAAACGTGGACGTGGTGACTCTTGACTTAAGCCAAGTACATGGGGCCTCCGGGACACCGAGGCTACCAACAGGCTCCTATGAAAATGCCCATGAAAGAAAACAGAACTCCCCCCGGAGTGCGACTCCAGCAGCTGTCACCCAAGGGGACTGTCAGAGCCTCACTTCCTCCCTTCCGACCACAGCACCCATGAGTGGTACAGAGCAGCCAGGCCGGAGGGAGCAGGAGTGAGAGGTCCCTTCTGAACAGGATTTATGTAATCTAAGCTTTATGGAACTATCTGGGGTTTGTCAAATAAACCCTGAAGTGTGGGAACATGTGGGTGGTAAGTTCAAAATCATCCTTTCTCACGTTTCTGAAAATAAGTCCGATTTCTATTTCTAGCATTTATTTTCCGTAGGGTTAGTTGTCACTGTGTAAGACTAGCTCAAAGGCATAAGCATTCAAGTTAACTAGAATTAAATTGCCAGACACATACACAAATATATTTCTAGTGTGAGAAAAGGAAAAGCATATTCTGACCAGCCAAACACTCAGGTCCACACTCGCTACAGGTAGGCAGTTTTCATGTTCCAGTAGACTGTATCCCCTGTAAAGTAGCTGCTGCATCAGGCAGATGCGTGACAAGCTTCTCACATCTGGCCATTACGTAGACACCCAAGCAACTGCTTCAAGACATCTTGAGTTTGCTCCTTCCAGAAGGCAACGTCACAGCAAAGACTGGGACAGCGGGAGGAAGGGAGCCTCACTGCTCTTTCCCGGGGCAGGGCTGAGGAAAGATGGTGCACACAACTTTCCTTTGGCACCTTTCCCCTTTCTTGTACCCACCTGTTGGGACTTAGGAGACAAGAGAGTTGACTGAACAATTACACAGGGGTAGGCGCAGCTCCCCTGGCCCACGGGTGCCCAGCCCAGGCCGTCTGCCCTGCTGGTCCCAGGTTTTGGCGCTCCTTGTCATCGACTTCTGGAACCACAGATTCCCTAAATCTCATTCTTTTTCTTGGTACTGGGGGTAAGGGCATGTGGAGCTGAAGGCATGAATCTCTGATCAAAGCACATGTCCGTGTGCACACAAGTGAGATCGATCACTTGCAATGTGCACTTCCAATGTCGACACACAGAAAGCGTCTTCACGCCACACCTGATGGAACAGCAAAAGTGGCTACTAGCTCTCTAAAACAAAAGCCAAAGGTAGTAGAGGAAGGGAATTCGGTTGCAAGGTCTCCTTGGATTCAACACATCAATCCTAATATCAGTTGAGTCAAAGGTATAAATTCTAGAATTTTCGCATTGGTATTTATTTTCTTTAAATGTACCTCCATACCGAGAACTGAAAACTGCTAACTTTTTCTTAATCCCTAGACTGAAAGGTTGAGTAAAGATTATTAAGTTGTTCTCATGACACTTTTCTTATGCTATGGTTAAGTTATAATTTTAAGAAATGTTGTTACAAAACGGCTTACCAGATTCTTCAGCAGTGTGGACAGTTCCTTGGTAAGAGTAGAGAACTTCACAAAAGCGGTACCGAGATCTGGGTTGTCTCGACTTAAAAAATTACTTCCAAATTTATCAAGCACTTGTGCATAGTTTTCTTCGTTCTGTACATGATCTACAAAAGAAGAAAAGGAGGAGTCTGAGCTGTTATTTGCTATAATGACAAGTCATTGTGCACGGTGACTGATGACTAGAAACTGGAAAGGAAAGCAAAGAGAAATTGTATCAGTCCAGAAACGGGTCAGCAGGACACTGAACATCCTCATTCTATTAAAGGCCCCCCCCCTTTTCTATCACAGCATGTAGCTCACTTACATTCCAATCACTCCACAGTGACCCCCCTCCCTCAGACTGAGGGGTGAGGTTATTAAGAAAGTGATTACTGGGAACAAGGGAAAAAATTCTCCTTAACAAATCAATCATGTCATGCAAAAGAAAAATCCAACAATTCTAACATTTCTCCCTCTGCAACGAATCTTGAGTCCCTATCATTTTTTTTAAAAGCCCAGGTCTAAGGAGAAGGTGTAAAACGCTACTGTATCCACGTGTTGGTGCAAACTGGGCAGGTGTGATCACAAGGATGTTGGTGTGAAGTTTGGCCCTGCCACCAAGAGCTGACCACCTCAGCAGGTTTTTTTTAGCTTCCTTCCTAGCTGGCACATAGAGGTAATAATAAAATGTGGATAAGCTTCCTCTTGCCGAGCTTTGATTTTCTGATCTATTTAAACAAGACTAGCTATCCACAGAAGAGTGGTGCTGTGGAGGTGACATCTTTAGACCTTTCGTAAAGCATACAAATCTCTCAACAGAGTGAATGTCCCGTTACCATAACAGCTCCTCCCTCTTCAAGGTCCCCCCTTTATTTGGGTTCCAGGGTATCATCCTCCTGACTGTGCTCCCAACTTCATTATGTTGGGGGGCCCTGGCCTCAGTGTCTGGCTTATAACTTCTCTACCTGAGCTCACTCTCTTTAGTTCTCAGTCTTATGATTTTAAAGAACTTTCTATCAGCTGACAACTCTCAAAACTGAGAGCCCACACGAGACCCTGAAATACAAACTTAGATGTCAGTTGCCTATTTGGCTCATGTCCAATAACCACGTTCCATGTTAACACATACAACCACCCTGATGTATTACCTCTGGCCCTCTTTTTTTTCTTTGCAGTCCCTTATCTAAGTTAATGGCGAAACACATTCTTGTAGTGGTTTGGGTTGAAACCCACCAAAGCATACTGGACTTTCGCTTGTTCATACCCCAGATGCATCCAGCGGCAAACCCTTTTGCATCACCTGTAAAGCACAAGTCCTCACTGGCCCCATTTCGTGCCACTTCTTGCCTAATTACTGCAAAAGGTTCTTCTGCAGTCCCTCTGGCCTGTCACCAACGCGGCATGCAGTCTGAGCACGCGAGGTTGTGCAGCAGACCTCATGGCTCTGAGGGCAGACGCCACCACTCAGCAGAGGCCACGTTCCCAGCCCCCACAGACTTCCGGGAGTGGCAACTGTCATGCCCATGCCCCTGAAGGACAAGGTCTGGGGTGTGACGTGCTGACCAGGGGAGCTGGAGTGGAGGTGACGGAGGCTTGTGCTGAACTCTGCCTCCTCCTTCCTCTGTCACGGAGCTCGGGAAACAAGGACTGTTAAGCAAGTTCACGACTTATGATGAGTAAGTGAACAAATGGGCATATCGGATGTACTTTAAAGTGTACCTTTAAAGCTTCATTCAAACACCACCTCTTTCTTCTTGTAAAGTCCCCCTTCATCACGAAAGGTCCTTCCTTGCCCTAATTCTTTGCATGCCTACTGCAATATCTTCCACCAACACTTCATATCTGTGGAAACAGGTCTTTCCTGGCTGCCAGGCCACGAGAGGAGGGCCTGCCTGGCTCCTGTCTGCATCCCTGCCCCAGCACACACGGTGAGTAGGGCCTGGGAAGCCGAGGTGCTGTAAATGTTTGTTCATTTGGGTGAATGGGTTTCCTTTTCAGGAACCGAAGAAACATTTCTCCTTCAATCTAGACTGGTCAAAACGGAGATTAAATTTTAAAACATTTCACTCTCTAGCACTTCATGCAGCAACAGACCCAGGGAAAAGGCCCAGTACATGGAAGGGCACGCGAGTCACCACAGCACAGGAAACAAAGTGAGGCTCCAGTGGGCACAATCCATCCCGCCATTAAAGATTCATGATGTCTACAGCAGCTGGCAGAATTTCAGACTGAGATATTAGAAAGATAAAATGCAGCTCTGGTTACTCTCCAAATCCACTCAGAAAAGCAGATCTGACAAACACAAAAGAAAGGCCACCCCTGCCCAGAGGCCACACCCGCCCAGAGGCCACACCCATGCATAGCCCATACCGGCTCAGGCTCAGAGGGTGCAGGGCTGCTGGCTTTCGGAGGCAGACGTAGCCCTGCACCCCGCTGTCTGCCCCACAGCCTCCTCTCACTGCGGAAACCCACCTCACCTGACCTCCTTCCCAGTACAGAGGAACTCGCTGCCTGGTCGTTTCAGCTGTTTCCAAGGGGCTCTCGATGGTGAAACAGTAGTACATAGCTTTTTGGTCTCTTGAAGTGTAACCCAATCCAAATGAAGTGTATCAGTCACTAGATTAAAAGAATGTCCATGTACCTACCCCCAGAGCTCAAACAATAAAGAATACAGAACATTTTCCGCCCTTTGCCCCTCAACCCAACCCCGGGATCTTCCTGCCTCCCTGGACACAGTCACTACTGGGAAAGTAAATGAGTGTGGTAACAGACATAGGGAACATCACGCGGAGCGTGGAAACAAGCATGCAAAGCTCCCAGTCCAGCAGGAACCGGGGACCCAGCCAAAACCAAGGACGACGCGGTGCAGCAGAGACAGGCCACAGGAAAGGAGCACTGGCATCTGCTGAGAAGCTTCTCTGACCCAAGTGCTCTTGACAGTAGCATATTTAACCGTCGCGGGCACGTAAATGTGCTGGGGCGAGGCGGACCTGATAAAGCACCGGCTCGGGACGGGCCTCTGCACGTGTCTGGTACTCCGTGCCCGGCGAGTGGTGCCGTCTGTCCGGGCCTGTGATTGTGTGTGTGGATACACACAGCTCTGGGCTGCACACACATGTGTGAGGTTTCCTAGAGTAGATACACATTTTAAAATAAACCAGTGTGTGACCCGTGCCTTGGGACAATAATAATATTCCTATTCACAGTAAACATGATGGGAATTAAAAGGAAGGTGCTTAGGACGGTGCCAGACATGTGGCAGGGGCCCAAATAAGCACCCTGAGTGGACGGCTGGTTATAACACACAGAGCTGCATGAAACATCAAACGGCAGGCACATGGGTCTCACGTCTGCACTATTTTTGCATACTTTATTGTAAGTCTAACACTGACAATTCGCTGGGAAGATTATATAAACACACGCATCCTCTTGCATGAAATTAAAGGTTTCTCCAGTGGCTTTTGCACAGCCGCACCGTGAGGGTGAGCAGACAGCCTCTGGAGGAGGGAGGTGCATGCACAGAGTGCCGCAAGCCACTCCAGTGGAAGGGGAATGCGGGACTCAGGGCAGTGGCCTGTGAGCACTGTTCAGCCCAGATGTAACAACAGAACTTGTCGTGTGGGCCTGTGAATAACAGTGAATGACTAAGTGCTGGTGTGCCTGGTGCGGAGCCTGGCATATACCCACGGAAGCTAGCTGGCATGCACAGCTGGCTGGTGCCACCCATGCGCTGCGACAGGAAATCACTCTCAGAGTCGCCGGGGCTTAAGCATCACCATGCATGCAAAGCCCTCTCCTGCTGCGTGGAACAGATGAGGCGACTGGGTTAGTCACCTCCTCCAAAGAAATGCCACAGTCGAAATCCTGATGAAGTGACGCTGTCTGGCAGTAGGTAAAATGCTACCACCTTCTTCCTTTTCGGAGCTGAAGGGAGTGCCCACCTCTTAGAATTATGCCACGTTCTGCTGCAATTGCACTAATACCAGAAATTCCCTACAAATACTCTAAAGACACGTATCATGTGCCACACAGGCCATACATAAAGGCAATTAACTTGAGCCTTTCTGATGCTAGAGCTGGGCTCTTCTCCCCTCATGCTAAAGTGGAAGGACCAAGGCTCCAATTCCCGGTCTGGCCATCTTGGTCAAGTCACATCACCTTTCTAAGTCGCAGCCTCTCAGCTGTAAAACTGAGGTTAGGGTGGCGCTGACCTCACAGGGGCATGATGGAGACTGAGTGAGACACTGCGTGCCAGGTGCCCCGTGATAAAGAGCTCAATGAGCAAGACCAGGATGGCAGCATTGGCAGCACCAGGCTGCCCACTGTGAGGTGCTGTAGGCGCCAGCCTGGCCAGGCGGCAGAGCTCCTGGCGACACTCTGAAGTCAACGGTGGCCCCGAGTACATTCCCAGGGCCTAGCGATAACAAGCCCCAGGGGAGTCCAGAAAAATTCAACACTCTTTAAAAAGTATCTGTGTAAGAATCTCCAGTGTCATGGAAACGATGAAACAGGCCTTCTCTCAGGGCGCCTGGCTGGTGTCACCCATGTCACGTCTCGCCAAACGGGGAGGCTCTCACAAAACCTTAACACTGGCTCCAATCTCTAGTTCTCTGTCACAGTGGTGGTTATGGCCGCAGCTAACTGAGTGCCAACGACAGCAGGCCCCGCCATAGTGACCGCCCCACACCTCTGTTCAGACTGCTTTTTATGCCAAAGAAAGGGGAAAGTTAGTTGCGAAGTCAAATTAGAACTCAGCTTCATGCAACTACAATGCCATCCTTTCTGCTGACTGAGCCGGGAAAGGAGGCCCTGGACACCACATGAGGTACCACCCACAGTACATGAGGCCTTTGGTTTGCAAGGCTCGATGACGAACACTCCCCTTCCCCTACAGAATGACAGTAAGACAGGCCTCCTATTCTGCATAATTACAAGAGCTACAATAATTGCCGTGAAAGGTTTTGTTTACTTCGTGCACCAGGGATTGTGCTAAGTATTTCTTCTGTATGACCTCATTTGATACTCACAGTAACTTGCGACTATTGACCTCTTTACGTCGACGAGAAACTGGCTTAGAGTTTCCATGCTGCTCAAGGTCACTGAGCTAGTAAGCAGAACAGAGAGGCACCGCTTGCAAGCGTGTGCTCTTAACCAAAGCGCTGGTGGGGCGTAGAAACCAGCTTCTGACTGAACTGGATGTCAAGCAACTGAGGGACCAGACATCTGGGTCTCAGCTCCTGAGTCTAGCATGTGGCCCTGGGTCAGGTGACTAAGGCTCGCGGGGCCTTAATTTCCTCTATAAAACACGTCTCATCATACCTCCCCAGACTCTTCCTGGAGGAGGACAGCTAAGAGGTGAAGACACCACAGTTAATGTGAAAGCTCACTGGGTAAACAGCAATAGCAGCTACAGCAACGACAGAGAACACCATGAAACCACAGGGGTCATTTCTATTTCATGAGTACAGGGCTTTGGGGCACTCATAAAAATCTATCCACAAAAGCATCCCCAATGTTGACTTAGCACAACCGAATGCTCACTGAGGCATCCCTGGGTGGAGGGACATGGGCCTGAGCGCTGCAGACACCTGGGTTTGACCTGCTCTGGTCCTGACAGGCATGGAAAAGGCACTGAGTTTTTCTGGACCTTAGTTTCCTAGCTGAAATGTGATCGATATCTATCAAGCATATAGCAAGTCTCTAAAAACACCCCTTTTGTTACTTTAATTTCATAGTCATAAAGTTAACTCTGCCATCCAGCGAGACTTGGAGGGGAAGGGAAGCAAGGAGGTTGGCAGGTATGTCAGGTGGGCGGGGTGACGGGTGCTCTCCTGAGCGACAACGGTGATCGGCGGCTCAGACACTCGCAAGTCAAATTTCCTAGGTGTGTCCACAGTCAGCAGGGGTGGTCTTCCCGCTGGCCTTCCATTCCTGGACCCAGGGCCTCCAAGTCCCCCGAAGCCCCCCTTTGTCTGCCAGAGACCACGGGCTGCCCGACAACTACTCATCTGGGCTGCGCAGATGGAGAGCTGGGCCCCACTGGGTTGGGTCCACAGACAAGATTCAGGGACCTGTATGTTTCTGGGTGAACTTCTCGTCATCAGATGTCTCCCCACAGATGGACTTGCCACCACCAGAGCCACCGTGGCGTGTTTGGTCACCCCTGGGCACAGGCATGCTGGAGTAATTCTGTGAAAGCAGGGAACTTTGTAGCCAAGTCCTTTCTCCTCGGGGCTCAGAGCACGAATGTTTTCTGCTGTCTGCCAAGGGCTTGCTGTCTACAGGGGTGTCAGAGAACAGGGTGGGGTTCACCCCGCTGCATGGCGCAGGTCGGTGGCGTCTGCAAGGTGCTAAAACGGTCTTGACCTTTTATTACTTTCACCATGAGACTCTAGGTTGAAGCTGCGATGTTGATGGACATAGGGAGTTACCTCCTGTGCCAAGACACCAGAACAACTTGTGGTTATCATTTTCTCTTCATAAGCTGGGACACACCGCTGTCACACTGGGGTCACAGAACGAGCCCACACCTCAGCCTCCAGTCTCCAAAGCAACGCCACGCCTTAGCTGGCCAAAAAGAAGTGGAAGCTTCTGGGGAAGTCTGTCAGTTACTCTCTTCGCAGCCTCCGACAAGGCCTGGGCCCAGTCTCACCCAAGTGGTCACTGTGGAGCCACTGAGGGTCAGGCAGAGTCAGCGCGCAGTGAACACTCACTGCATCTAGGGAATCTGTCAAAATAAGTCCTTTTCTTTTTGTCAAAAACTACTTAGCACGGGTCAGCACATGTAACATACAATGAGCTACAACTACTAAATAATAACACCTTGTAATCTGTGTCATAAATCGTGGCTCTGGCATAGAGGGAAAGCATTTAAATTCTTTTATAGTACCTTATACATGTAGCACTAACTGCGCTTTCAAAATATGATTCAGTTTTTAAAATTCTAACAAATGACTCATCTACTACTACAGAGATGTATCAAGAAAAAAGTTATTTCCTATTTTTTTTAAAAAAGAAAAAATGCATGCCATTGGATGCATGCCAAGAACTGGGGTAGAGGACAGAGGTGTGTGTGGGGGGGGTTTGGGGGGGACAGTGAGAAGATTCACCAGAGACAGAGTGGGGAGCAGAACAGGCTGATCGACAAAGTACATTGCTGAGGGCAGCAGTGGGCGGGTCAGGAGAGGTGTGCTGTGGGTCAGCTCCCTGGCTGGGACTCTCCCTTGTACCACCAGGAGGCCCCTATTTCCTCTTTTCTAATCTCATCTCCTTGGGATAAAATAGCTATAACTAGCTCAGCAAAATATTCTCTATATTCAAACAAACATATACACAAATATAGGAGACCCCCCCCACCTATGACTTAAAAAAGTCAAGTGGGGTATTATCCATAAGACTCTACGATTTATTTTCTTCCCTACTGAACAAAGATCAAGAAATTCATCATCAGTAACTCTATTTTAACAGTGACTACATTCTATGATAAACGCTACCACAATTTACATAACTATGTCCCTCTTGAGAGACTTCCCACCACCCAAACAACACTGCAACTTTCTTACCTATGTTACTTTATCTCTAGCTAAAGTACTTTATCTCTGTTTCATAGAAACAGCACTGTGTGAGGATAAAGTGTACATTTTAAATTTTAATTAATATTGCAATACTCCTCTCCCAGAGGTTGGCTGTGGCAATTCAGACCCAGCCGTGAGGCCCATTTCTCTATGTGCCTCACCCGCACAGACAGATCATGATGGTTTTGATGTTGCTGTTGTTCTTGCTTTAAGGAGGTAAAAAACGATTACAGTAAGCTTGGGCAGTAGCTTTCTGTATTTTATGATCCGTTGTGTTTTCTGCCTGTTCACACTCTGAGCTTAGTTTTCCATTCCTTGTCTAATTTTCCCTGCATGTTTGGAATAAAACTGTCTTGCACAAGGGACAGCAATACTTTGCAATTTGTATTACAAATATTTTCTGCCACTTGTCTTTTGACTTTGCTTATGGTGTCCACTGCCACAGAGAAACTTAACATTTAATTTAGTCAAATATTGCTACAGTTACCCAAAGTCTTTTGGATTTCCTGCTTATATTCCCAAATTTTCTAATGTTTAGTTATTTTTTTAAACATTTATATCTTCAACCCAAAGCAATATGCTTATATACCATGAAAAAAGGTTCTAATGTTATTAAAATGTTATCACATCTTCCCACTTAGTTTAGCTTTATGCTCTTTTTAATATTTAATGGATCAGCATTGGCACAAGGAAGAGTTCCAACTTTGTTTTCTCAGTGTTTATTTAAGATGGTCTTCATAGGCATCCATTTAGAATCTAATAAATAAATGAAAACATGGACGAAACTTGGATAGAGCAGTCGGGTTTTATAAGAGGCAAACTGAGCTGCAGTTTGAAGAATAAATAGTCGGTTATGTAGATTTAGGGGAAGATAAATTCCAGGTGAGTGCTAACAGCCAGAATCCAAGAAGCACCACCTAGTATCCCGAGATAAAGAAAGTGTTTGCTAGAGTTGCCAGTTACTGAAGCACAACATGTGGCCTCTGGTCTCCCCGGCGCTTTATGTATTTAGTCCAAAACTGGAAAGAGGAACATTTTAAAGCACCAACTCCCCTTCCAATGCATTGCTGCATCAGGCTCAAATCTTCTCCACCGCCTGATCCTTAAGACCAGCAGCATCCATCTGGTGACTGTGAACACGAAGTGGTTTAACTTTACAGAACCATGTTACGGGGGATGAGAGCTGGACGGAGTCCAAGCTCTGTATTTTCTTAGATGTTCGCTAGTTCAGTGACCACTGATGACGAGCACAAGAGTTCAGTTCCTGGGCCTCAGTTTCTCATCTGTGCGCACTGCACTCAATCCATTAATTACCAGAGCCCCAAGAAAAGATGCCTGCAGAGTTCCACAGGGCTATTACTCAGCATTTAAACAGCACTTGAACATCGTTCCATTACAGCAGGAGAAAACTGCTCTCTCTTCTGGCTTTATCACTCAGGCTTCCCAACTGCCAAATAAAATACACATCACACTTTGGATAGCTGATGGCTTTCTAGGTAATTTTATGCTTTGAGATCTGGTATTTAAGAAAAGCTAGAAAGGAGACAAGCAATTCTCTCTTATTTCAGCCTCGTACAGGCTGCCTACCCATTATCACCCCAAGGAGGCAGGCCTGGCAAATAGGTGAAATGACCTAAAAACAGGTGTAGTTACCCCATTTTTACTACTGGTTTGTCATCTGTTTATAAACTTAGTAGAAGCCTTCTGTAGATAAACTTAGTAGAAGCTTTTTCTTTCTCCATGAAGAGAAATCAGTGCTAAGGGTCACCTGAGACATGGCCGCTCTGAGGCCATCCCCCTGTTCTTCTTGTCGTCTGGGAATGTGAGAGACGGGCTCTCTGCGCAGTCATCCTCCCTCAAGCCTGAGCATTCTGTCTCACAGCATCAATAATCAATGAAAAACACTTTGCACTGTATAGAAACTTGCTTGACTTCCACACCCAACAGGGCATGAGAAAAATCAATAACTAGTTATCTTTCTGTCAAGACCCAACTGGAGAACCCTTCCAGAACTAGAAAAAGACGCTTTAAAAACTCACATTCACATCCAAACCACAATCCAACACACACGTGACTACTTTCCAGAGGTTATCACAGGGCATGGCTGCCTTAAGATGGTGTCTTGTGTGAGAAACTGTAACAGATTTGCTTCACATGTGATACTCCATGTGGTCAGGAAAGCACCAGAGCAGGATTTAAGCAAGCGTGAGGGAGAATACCATGCACAGAAATAACACTGAAACGCTGACATTACTCCAGATTCTCTGCTAAAATTTAAGCAGAAAACAATTTTAGTTTGGTGATACACAAACCATCCAATAGTGTAGTCAAAATGTAGTTTGGACCCCAGTCCACAGAACGGTGGATTGTCAAGGAGGGTCTGTTTAAGGCAGAAGATGGTCTTTAAATAAAACTACAGCGACTAGGCTGGGTCTTTATGTAAACAGTGAAGGGATTAGTTGAGAAGGACCAAATACAATGGTGTCACTCACCTATGCCGTAACTGATGAGCTCTAACTTAATAAAGCGGTGAAAGAAAGAGTGAGAAGGAAGAAGGGATGGGGGGATGAGAACAAGACTGCACGGGCACCCCACACCACTCAATGAGCTGGGGGTGGGGGTGCATGGAAGAGATGGGGCCAATCTACTCCTCTACTCACCTCTAATCATCTGTTCTCAAGGGGCCTCTCTGTAGGCTAAGGGAGGGTGAGAGGCTTAACAACAGGGCTCCACAAGAAATACCAACACTTGGTAGAAAACACAAAATGAGTCATATTTTCAGTGTACTTTATTGGCCATCTGAAGATTTTCAAGGCTTATCTGACTCCAGTTACTACTTCTCATACGTGCAAACTTTAAAACCTAACGTGACACTTACCCCTCAAAATGTTACGGTAAATACGGAAAATGCAATTTCTTTTACAGTGTTGCTTCTCTTGCTCATTCTGTTAGCTAGTCACCTTGCTGGTAGTCAATAAATAGTTTTTTGTGTTCCATGCCAATTCCCTGTGTGCAGGTATCTGTGACCCACTAGTCTGAGCTGAGGACATCCTATCAGTAACAAAGGATGGACAACATGTTAAAATGTAAAAGTGGGGAAGGCCAGGCTTAGTTGGGCTTTTCTCAAAAGGGCAGATCTCACTCCATGCTAGGCAAGAAGAGGATTCGCGCAGAAATTAGCACTTGAGTGAGCTGAGGTCAGTTTACTACTGCTTTAGAAGCTGGAAACTGAGTCACAGAAAGAGGCGGACTCAAACCTATCTCTACACTTCCTTCAAATTCTTGGCCAACCAGGAACCATACACGCATGAATGAAATTTTAAATAATCCAGTAGAAAACCACATATAAAGAGAGCACATTTTAGCACCTTCCCACTGCTGAGAGAATTTGGAATTCAAGTCCCATAACATTAGCAGGGTTTGGTAAACATTCTGGACTGAAACCCCACACTCAGGCCTTATGAATATGGGGTGTATTCATAGATCTAAGGTCTACCAGCCTAGGAATTACCAACAGAGCTAACATAAACTCACCCTGAGAAAATCTCTCTTATATGATCAAGGAGATGGTGATCATGCAATATAATGCTTCATAGGAAGACAGTAGAATAGGAAGAGAGTAGAATTTATGTTCCACAAGATATAACACACAATATCTAGCATACAAACAGAAATTACTAGACACACTTGGGGAAAAGAGCCAAAAAATCAAAATAAAGAAAACCAAATTGATGAATTTCATGTATATTAAAAAATATAGAAGTTGGATAAAATGATGAAGAACTTCATAGGAGACAATTTTTTTTTTTTTTTTTAAGGACCAAATGGAACTCTAAGAACTAAAACATACAGGATCTGAAATGCCAAATTAATGAGTGAGACTGACAGCAGACTGGACACTGTAGAAGAACAGTAAACTTAAATTCAGGTAAGTAAAAACTATCCAAACTGAAGCACAACGAGTATTAAAGACTAAAAGTCTTATGAGATGTGAGATATCGGCAGTCTAAACACAAATGTACCTGGATATCCAGAGTAAAAAGAGAATGTAAGAATAAGTAAATCTAGGAATACATAATTTGAAGAATTACTGGCCTTCCCCACCCCTCAATTTGGATTATATTTCTCCAATTAATTGTAATTATAATAACCACCCCCGATGATTACTCAGCATTTAAATAGCAGCTCTGGAGCCATAAAGAACCAAGTTTCAGATCTTGTAGGTTACTTCCACCAGGCTCCTTTAGCCCTAAGCTCAAACACTATCTCCCACTACAACTGTTGAGAAGATTAACTGACCTCATGCATGTATGGCAGGCCCCACACGCAGAGAAGGCACTCAACAAACGTCAGATCCATAGTTTACTAAGATCTCACTATTTCTACCCAAATTGGACCTTTACAACAAGGACATGTTTGTGCAGTCCCTTTGAGGCTATTTTTGTTGTTTATCTTGGGGCTTAAAAAACCCCCACAAAGGCCCTCCCTGGTGGTGCAGCGGGTTAAAGCACAACACTGAGAAGCTAAAGCCACTTCAGCATGAGTTTAATCCCCGCTTCGGAGCTGACCCCCATGGCATGGCAGACCTCTCCTAACCCGCCCACTGCTCCCCTCAGCAGTGTACTTCGTCAGTCGGCCTGTTCTGCTCCCCACTCTGTCTCTGGTGAATCCTCTCACAGCCCCTGCGCCTCTGGCCTGTACCCCAGTTCTGTATGCATAAATAAACAAATCTTAAAAAAAAAAAATCCACACAAACTGTCCAAAATTGTCCTTCCTTTCTGCTGCTGGCCCGCGACGTTGCTGTAGCAATGGGCGGTTTCGTGACGCCTGGGAAGGCGATGCAGTCGCTGTGAACCACACCGTGTGGACACCTCACACCGCCCCTATGGCCACACTCTGGGGGCTGGCCTTGATCGCTACCCCAGAAAGTGACAGCTGCACGGGCAAGAAGATAATCTCCAAACAGTAAAAGATCAATTCTTCTTGTGAAGCTGATAACTATCATCTCATGCCTTGGGATAAAACTGTCCTCAGCAAGGAGGTTGAGAGATCCTGCTGTTAAATGCAAGGCCTGGTGAGCGGCCAAAGTCAAGTTCGAGAAGAGGTACAAAGCCAGCAAGAACAAATGGTTCTTCCAGATGCTGTGATTGATCTGTTTTGTTTCAGTCATTAAAAAGACTAAATAAGTAAGTATAAAACCCCATTCTACTGGGAATGAGTGCTCCCATTTTATTTAAAATAAGTTAATTCCTCACTATATAGGACCCACACATACATCATTCAAAACACTTTATTTTAAAATTGAGAGCACTCATTCCATGATCAGCAAAACGGACAGGCATAGCGTGAGGTCGTTAACACACGGTGGGTTTCTCTCTTCCTCTCACACACCCACACAGTCCACTGATGATTTTAGCACACACACACACAACAGAAAGCCTGTGACTTCAGGTCACAAAATATTTGCGTCAATGGCCTGAATACGAAAGTCAGAATTCCCTAAAGAGTCTGGGCTTAAAGGATTATTTTGGAAAATCTTCCAATTTTTCTAAGGCTGTTATTTCAAAGTGCTGTATTTTTTTTAAAGATTTATTTATTTGTGCATACAGAACTGGGGTACAGACCAGAGGTGCAGGCGCAGTGAGACGGTTCACCAGAGACAGAGTAGGGAGCAGAACAGGCGGGTCAGGAGAGGTCTGCCGCGCCCTATGGGTCACCTCTGGGGCCGAGATCGAGCTCATGCTGAAGTGGCTTTAGATTCTCAGTGCTGTGCTTGAACCCGCTGCTCCCCCAGGGAGGGCCCTAAAGTGCTATAATTTTGTGCCCATGTAATCTGAGGAGTTGTCCTATAGTCCCGTTTGAAGAAAGCATCTCTCCTTGACCCCTCTGAAGAACTCATGATTTCAATTTGTTTTCACCTATTAAAAGCTAACAAAGGACTCACAAGAATGCAAGATGCCTTGAAGGCCCAAATTACTGCTTAGATTTTGTTTCAAATCACTACCACCAACCGTCTATTTAAAAATCTTCTTTTAGCAACCGTAGAATTGTTTTTTTTTTTTAAAGATTTATTTATTTGTGCATACAGAACTGGGGTACAGGCCAGAGGCTCAGGGATGGTGAGAGGCTTCACCAGAGACAGAGTGGGGAACAGAACAGGCAGATCGACGAAGTCCACTGCTGAGGGGAGCAGCGGGCGGGTCAGGAGAGGTCTGCCACGCCATGTGGTCACCTCCAGGGCAGGCGGCAGGCGGGAATCAAACTCATGTGGAAGTGGCTTTAGCCCCTCAGTGCTGTGCTTTAACCTGCTGCGCCACCAGGGAGGGCCCAGAATTATTGTTTTTACAACAAGTTTAACTCAGAAAGATTTTTTTAAAATCAGAATTACCATCAACAAACTTGGAAAAGAGCAAAAAGAAAATTTTCTAAACACAGACCAGTTGTTTTTTGATACCTCTTGACATTTTAGTCTTCCCTCTTTCTATTAAGATCCTAGTCTGTGCTTTCTCTTATTAAGAATTTCCCCCCTCCCCACTAGAATAAAACACTCACTAGAATAAAAATAACCAACACTCATCATGGAAGCCACTGAACCTAATTACCAACTCTAGTTACAATTCACTTTGCACCAGACTTCCAAATTTGAGAAAGTATGAACTAAAAAAGTAGCTGAAATGAAGTTGCTTAGATACAAAAACACTTACTTCCTATCCACTGATGAATTTACCATTTTACCTTTAAAATCTTAGATTTCATCATATGCTATGGGCTATTTTTAAAATAGACAGAATTTTTTTAAATAGACACATCAACAAAATGAAAATTTGGGGTGAACATTATACATAAATTTTGCATTAAAAACACAAATGTTCACACCAAAGAAGTACTAACTATATAACTAACTGGAAAAAAAAAAAAGTGGAGGGAGAACAGCAGGCCAAGAGCGATCCAGGTGCTTGCTTTCTTAAAGTGAAGGCCATGATTCTGCATACAGCAATCTAGCTGGGTTCTGGAAATAAGACTTCCATACCCTAAGTTCATCATCAATTTACACACCAGTGTTATCTTTCTATTCACTAAAATTAATGGATTTAAAAGTTCCAACTTCCAAATTCTCAATGCCACAGATTTCTAGGGGGCACTACATATTACCAAAGAGCAAGAATTGACTCTGAGTATATCTTAGTATAGATTTAAAGAAGCCACCCTATAGAAATAATAAAATACATTTTGACTTATACAAATATAAATATATATATAGAATATATTTGCATAAAATCACCAAAAAAAAAAAAAAGACCTATGTGAAGAATTAGCTTGTATCTTCCCTCTCAAGGAAAGGTATATATGTGTATTTTTAGGTAACAACAGTATCTGTTCAAAAAGATGAACAAATTCATTTGCTGCAACGAACTTGCTAGACCTATACCGCTGTGAATCACGTGACTCTTCTGTTTTTAGCAGAGTGTGATGACTTTGTTTTCTGACAGCAGAATAAGCTCTTCTTCCTCAAAAGACACACCTAGCTTACACGGGGTCTACTATCTGTAAGCACGTTCACGCTTGTAAAAGCCAAAGTCCTATGGTCTGTACCTCAAATGTGTGACCCAGGGTTTCACAAAGGTTGACGGCAAGAGGTGAGCCAGGGCTGCAGCCCCCTGAGGTGTGATAGGCTGGAAGGCTGGCTTTAGTGGTGGCTTTTGATGGGGGACCTCTCTTCACAGGGCTGCCTGAGGGTCCTCAAAGCACGGTGGCAGCTTCTTCCAATGAGAATGGGGGGAAACCCAAGTGGAATCTATCCCTTTATGAACGGGCCTTGGGAGCCACATGGTTTCAGTCCTTTTATAATCTATTCATGAGAAGAGGGTTACTAAGCCTGGCACACACGTAAGAAGAGAATCAGGCGCTATCTTTTGAAAGTAAAAGTGCCAAAGAACTGCAACAAGAGTGAGAATTTCCACAGTGTTTAAGAGCTACTAGCTATTTTAAACATGTATTAGGGGGAAGGAAGTGAGCTGAGAGCCAGGGAGTGGGACACACGTCCAGGAAGGCAATATATCCCGCAGATGACTGCAGCAGCGACTTCAAAAATGAGATACAGCATAGGGAAACCTTCCCTTGATCCCAGCAGTCCACAGAATTTAGTACTTTGTTTTTGAAAATGTGCTCATCCACAGCACAGACATGTAAAAGAAAGAAACATTCCCCAAATTATTTTCAAACTAAAGGGCTTGCAGAGAGAGAATCTGTTTCTTCACTAAAATGTTGAATACTGTGCTGTTTATGAATGAATACTGAAAAAGCTTAGGGGTAAAAATAAGACCCTTTACTATTCTAAACCATCTTGTATGGGTCTCCCGGGTGGCACAGAGGGTTAAGTCTCAGCACTATGAAGCTATGGGCAGCTACTGCAACATGAGTTCGATATCTGGCCAGAGAGTGACCCACATGGCGCAGCAGACCTCTTCTGACCCACCCGCTGCTCCCCTCAGCAGTGTGTTTCAGTAGATCCACCTGTTCTGCTCCCCACTCTCACCTCTCACCCCCTGCACCTCTGGTCTACACCCCAGTTTTGTATACATGAATAAATAAAAATAAACCTTAAAAAAATCACCTTAGGGATGGGTAGGTTCCTAAGAGATGTTTCTTACATTTTTAAAGAATATCATCGGATGGGTTTCATGTCACCTAAAGACCGTGAGTAAACAAGGGAATTATGAAAGCACATTGGGAAATGGACACCCAGCTTCAGCCTCTTGTGGCTTCTTTGGATGAGGCCAGAAGCCCCTGGCTGGGAAGAGTACGGATTCCACTGAGCGTGTCTCATGGAAAGACACGCACCACCACTGGTTTACTCATCTGGCTCTTTTTCAAGAATTAAGTGTCAGTGCTGCCCACACAAGCTGACCCAAAGCAAAGGGCCTGTAGAGCCGCCACCAGACCCCTAAAGTCTGAGAGACCTGAGTTCGTCCCATTTCCAAGCGCTGAGCAAAAATACTCCTAATGTGGCTCCTTGCAAGAACCGCCTAGTCACCCGGGGGCTACCGTGGGCGGCTGCACTGCATCGATCCAGCCACAAAAAACCCACGATTATGAATATTTAACAGCCGCTCAGGTAGAGCATCCCAGGGCCCCTCCAGCGACCCAGAGCATTGGTGCCACGCTTGGTGAGCCCGCCGTGTGCAGGCGAAGTACAGAGAAGCGCCCCAGAAGGCTGGAGTGCGCGAGTCTCGCTCCGCCCCTGGCGAGGCGGGCAACTTGCACTACGTAGCCTGGGTCTGACACTTCTGTTTCATCATCTATAAAATGGGGATGAGTGTGCCAGGCGCAGCACCAACACCGACGACTGCGAGCTACTCTGCGGGGCAGACCCCGAGCACCGGCCTAATCTGCATCAGACAGCGCACCTTGTTCTCTTTGTGAGTTTTCCTCTATAGCACCTGCCATAAGGTGTGATCATCTGATTAGCATCTCTCCCACTGGACTGCAGGACGCATGGAGACGGATACCGTGTTTGATTGGCCTAACACACATTCATGCCCAGAATCGTGCAAATCTGAGGTAGGTGCTCAGTAAGCTTCTGCTGAGCTAATACAGCACGCCGACAGGTGCACCACAAAGGTGACTCAGCAGGCGCCTGGCAAGGCCTTGCTAGGCCCGGCCAGGAGTTCTGTTTTAGCAGCACGTCACGATCCGCTGGGGAGTAATCCTGCTGTCACCCCAATGCCTGGGCCCCGCTTTGGATCCTCCTAAGGTGCGGCACCCCTGTTTTGCGTTTTAAGAGTCTTTGGGTGATTCTAACAACCAGCCGTGGTGAAGACTCACTGGGTCACATGCCAAGGACCAAAACCTGCAGCACAGCAGGTCCCGGATGTGGTCACTTCCCTTAACGTGCGTGAGAAGTCACTTCCTGCTACAGCTGCAACGCGGAGGAGGTCCTGACAGGCCGGTCCTAGGAATCTTGTCCTTCCCGCTCCGGGCCGACCTGGAAGCCTCTCAGCAAAATGTCTGCGGTCACCCGCATGTACCCCTCTCCCGGGTCTGAGCCCCCGCTGAGCAAAGTGACAGCGTTCGAGCTTTATATGCTACCGGAGCGAGCACTCGCCATCCGAGGACCTGTTTCATTTTAGGCCGTTTCACGTAAAATCTCTGAACGACTGGCATTAAGCGAGACCTCGCCCCGGGGGCCTTGCTCCCGACCGCAGCGGCGGACTCCGCCGCGAGGGTGCTTGTCTGCGCTGCTCGGTGGATGTCACCTAGGACCTGAGTTTTAAACTTTTAATTAATTTAAATTCGAAGTTTATGTGCCTAGAAGCTATTCCGTTAGTAGTACAGATGTAGAACCCTTAACTCAGGCAAAGGGGTTCACTGCTCAGCTATGGCCCCTACACCTGGGAATAGTACGATCCCCTGGAGGAAACGGCAGCCCAGCTCTGTAGTCCCCATTTGAACTCCCCACTTTACAAATGCAGGGGCCACCTCTCCCTCCTGCCACATCTAGGTTGGCTGTTACCAAGGAGAGCCCTACAGAGTGAGACAGTGCACCCCACTGAGTAAAAGCGGTGTGTGCTGAGCGAGGGACTCATCCTGACACAGGGCGAGTGAGCTTGAGCAAGGCCCTTGGAGAAGCTGGGCCCCAGCAGCCTGCTGAGTGGGGAGCCAGCAGCTGCCGGCTGCAGGGGGGAGACTCCCCAGGTCAGAGCGCTCTGGTCAGAGAGCTCCCTCAGGCGGCGCACAGCGCCGGAACATGGCAGAGACCTGACGCCGAGTCCTGCGGCAGGTAACAGCTCGTGAAGCTCTTTATAAGCCAGGCTGCCCAGCGTTATCTGCAGAAGGCCGAGCCCTTGCCGAGAAGGTGCCCAGTGGCGAGGCACTGCCTGGCCCCTGCCCCGTGAGCCAGGCCCTGCGGGGGGCAGGCGGTGGACGGGGCTGACAAACGCCACGCCTCCTCTTGTCCCCACAAGTCGTAGTCAGACTTTTGCTTCCCACTTTATGCTGAAGCAATTTCAGATGCATTTTTACTCATGTATCAGTTTTAAATATACTTTTATTGGCATATACAACATATAATAATACACTTGGAAAAGTATATAAATCCTAAGTGTAGGGACTGATGAATTTTCAAAAATGTAGACTTAACTATGCATCACCCTCAAAACCAAGCCATAGAATAGTAACTGTTTCTCAGAAGCCCCCGAGGGTCTCTCCTAGCGATTTCCCTCTCTCTCCTTCGCAAAGAGCTGACACCTACGAAGCACCTACTGCAAGGTTGGAGTCTGTTAAAATGAAGCTAAGGATGGCCCTCCCTGGTGGCGCAGTGGGTTAAAGCACAGTACTGAGAATCTAAAGCCGCTTCCACATGAGTTCGATCCCCGCCTGCCCCGGAGGTGACCACATGGCGTGGCAGACCCCTCCTGACCCTCCCGCTGCTCCCCTCAGCAGTGGACTTTGTCGATCTGCCTGTTCTGCTCCCCACTCTCTGTCTCTGGTGATGCCTCTCACCATCCCTGAGCCTCTGGCCTGTACCCCAGTTCTGTATGCACAAATAAATAAATCTTTAAAAAAAAAAAATGAAGCTAAGGCAAGGTCTCAACTGGGCATGCAATTCAGACCAAGACTTAGAACATGGTCAGTGCTATGTAAGTGACACCCTCATCCACCTGCCTTAAGTAGAAGTTAGTGTCTACTGGACATCAGAGGCGTGTCAAGGGACCAGGGTACACAATGTGTTCACTTGAGGGCTCTAGTGAGGACAAAAACTGTTAGGTTTCAGCTCAGCAATGAGACTAATGCCTCTCGAGTCTGATAAAGATCCGAGGGTTGAGGTTTGTTTTATTCAATGTTCTTTTCAACTCTATAATTCCAAGACAGGATATAAAATTTATATGAAAAATACATTTATAGGGCCCTCCCTGGTGGCGCAGCAGGTTAAAACACAGCAGTGAGAAGCTAATAGCATGAGGTGACCCACATGGCGCGGCAGACCTCTCCTGATCCGCCCGCTGGTCCCCTCAGCAGTGTACTTTTGTCAGTCGGCCTGTTCTAATCCCCACTCTGTCTCTGGTGAATCTTCTCACTGCCCCAGCACCTCTGGCCTGTACCCCAGTTCTGCGTGCATAAATACATAAATCTTTAAAAAAAAAAGAAAAATACATTTATAGTATGTATTTATATGTATTTATATAGCATGGCTGGTCTCCCATGAAGTGGCAGGCCCTTAGATGTTAGCTCATTAAACCCCTTACTATTATACTGAGATCCCCATTTTATGAGAGAAAATGGAGGTTGGTTCCCAGAGAGCAATAACCCGTTCCGTCAGATAAAGGGGCAGAGCTCCAATCTCCAAGCTGTGCCCTTTCCATCCTGTTCAGTTGCCTCTCCCCCCCACCCCCCACGGCTTTCTGTTAAGTTACACACAATTGGTTTTGTAGAGACATGACTCAGGCTAAGCTGACTGCAACAGTGATAACAAAAGAGGTGAGTCAGAGCCCTGGAAAATCATTTCCCACAAAGTCTTGCCCCAAGGTGCTGGGACTATAACACCATTTCTGTGGTTACCCATTGTTTATCTTAATTCAGTTTGTTTCTTCTTTTCCATGTGATAACATACTTTTGTCTCCAAGATGATAAAGTCACTGGACCAAATGTAAAACATTTAGGTGGGCAGGTTACCTGGCACCCTTCAGCCACGAGAAAATACTAGCCGGCAGGTGTGTCAGATCCAAGGTTAACCGCCCTCATGCTGTGACCAGCACTGATTTTCAGTGTATGCAGGCACACTCCAGAAAGATGGGGTCCTCGTGTATTTAAATGAGGTCCTGGCCTTAACAGATGGGCCAGCTACACAGACCCTTTAAAGTGCCTGGTGACCACCCGTAACTATAGTCAAATGGTAAATGTATAATAAAACCTGCTAGATATAACTAACGTTTTCTCCTTATTTCGGAAACCGTAACAGAAAAATGGCATTTCTTGGACATGCTTAGTTCCCCATCGGCATCAAGTCTTTTATCAACTTAGCATCTAGAGCAGGTGAAGATAAAGTAGAGAAAAGCCTGCAGACATCATACAGAACTGTATCTTACCTTGACCAGAATTATATATTGCTTTTACAGACTTCTTCACTTTTTGTAAGGCTGTTCTATCTTGGTCTAGAGCCTAAAAGAAAAAAACAAACAAACAGGGAAAAAGATGTTAGAAACCGGTAGACTTAAAAAAGTAAGAAACAAATCACTTGTTACCACATTCATTTAGCCCAGTACCAAGAAACCGCAAACTGACGGATCAGCCACTGGAGGTGGCACGGTGCGCAGAGGCTTGTGGGAACAGCATGGGATCGTGCGAAGAAGCGCGGTGCTGAGTGAAGGGGCTCGGCGGGGAGACTGCAAGACTCCTTTCCTTCTTTCTCACTCTGCACCCCGGGCAGGGATACAGGACACCTGCTCAGGGACTAACTACGGCTACCACCCGATGGTCAGTCGTGTAGCCCGCAAGAAAACTTTTACGTGGCGTAATGGGAGCGACCAGAGGAGCTCTGCACAGTGCTTTAAATTCAGGTGTTCCTTTTAGTGTCAACAACAAAACATCTTGACATAATGCTGGCTGCAAGTTAGAACCTAAAAATGTCGTTTAAAAAGCACAGTATGAAAGAGCTACCCTGATGCTGGTGATGCTTTTAAATACTTCCCCCCCCCCAAATGAATCAGCTCATTTACATCAACCCACCGGTGCTGAAGTAGGGGGACCCTGGGGTGGCCACTGCTGATTCGTAATCCTACTGTGGATACACAATTGTCTTGTGAAAACAGTGAACTGCCTAAGGGTCAAAAGCCAGTTGAAACGGGTCTGCTCAACAGAGATAAACCTGTGTATGTCAGCTTCGTTTCTTTTTTCTTTTTTTTTTTAGATTTATTTATTTATGCCTACAGAGCTGGGGTGCAGCGGCGGTGAGAGATTTCACCAGAGACAGAGTGGGGAGCAGGATAGGACGACTGACGAAGTACACTGCTGAGGGGAGCAGCGGGCGGGTCAGGAGAGGTCTGCTGCGCCAGGTGGTCACCACCAGGGCAGGCAGGGATCGAACTCATGCGGAAGTAGCTTTAGCTTCTCAGTGCTGTGCTTTAACCCACTGCACCACCGGGGAGGGCCAGCTTCATTTCTTAAAACAACTTCAAGTCCTCTGCTTCCCCAAGGGTAATATGAACCCCGATGGTGTGTCAAGATTTGGCAGGTATGAGCAACAAAAACTATAACACTAAACTTGTATATATAAAACCTAGAACCATTAAATGTACACTCACATCCAAGACATCATCTAAACCTCAAAACTCCAGATGAGAAAACACGAGCCCCTCAAGTTAAACCCTTCCTTTCTGCCCAGAAGCTCACTCAGGCACTTGAAAGGGGTCAACGTGGCAGCAGCAAACACGTCACTCAGCTTCTCCTGCAAAGGGCCTTTGCCGCTTTCTAAGCAGGTGGTCCAACTGGGCACGGCCCATACCCTTGGCTCCCACTCTCTGGACACTAGCGGCCACCCAGGCAGAGCTGGCTATGCTGGGTTCAGGGTTCTCTCAGCTGGCGACCGAGCCTGGCACAGCCAGAGTTCTGTGGCTAGCCCTGGCCAGAAGAACGTTAACAAAGCCAGAGGCAGGAGTGGAGAGGGGCTGGTGGCCTCCAGTCCTTGCTTCCAGCTGGGCATAATTCAGCAGGGTCCCCAGCTCCATCGCAGCTCACCTTCCTGGAGACGGAGCACACAAGGCAACGAATCCTTTGGTGCTGAGCTAGTCCAAGTTGGGATTCTACCACGAGCAGTCACAGGTCCTAAGTGACGAAGAACTAAAGTTCACGGAGCACTGAGCACTGACTACCCCAGGCACAAGCTTGGTATGGAAGATATGCCTAGTAGATGAATATCTTATCTCTTTTTGATGCAGCTTTAAAACACCCTGTGAAGCAGCTGTTTTTGTTTGGGAGGGGAAGGGTGGTTAAAATGCCCAGTCTAGGGCCAGAAGGCACCAAAGTCACAGTCCACATGCATGTGTACCACACCGCCAGGCTGACGGCACCTGGGTAAGAGCCAGGGTGGGATTTCTCCCGGCAAGCCCAGCCCCATCCACAGGCTGTCCTTTCACGATTGTGTCGTCCACCTCCACTGCTTCATTAACACTTCTTTCAATTCAATTCATCTGCTTTTTTTTTTACCCTAAATATATTATAAAGAGCTAGTCAGTGGAAAACCAGGAACACTGACCATTAGCAAAAGACACCCCCAAAATTACTGTGTATCTCTAATCATAGAAAATGCTCATATGTGTAGTGCCTCAAATCATCTGATATCTCACCAGGGAGACAGTGAAATGCAGGTATGGAAACAGAGTTTCATTACTCCGGGAAAAGATACATTTTGAGTTATTTCAAAGCTCTGAGGTTCATAGGCTGTTACAGAGAAGGGAAGATGACTAACAGTTTAATAACTACTTAGTTGGGAGCTGAGAGGGTGCACATCCTCTCACTTAAACAAAAGGCCTAGGAAATAGGCACTATTAGGTGCCTTTTGTAGATGAGGAGACACGGGCATAGAAAGCTTAACGTGCTGCGGCTGGCGAGCAGGGGTTTCATGCAGGTGCTAACGACAGAGCCACCCCCCGCTCTCCACTGCTGTGCCATCGGGGTGTGCTGGGTAGTGTGCCCCAGATTTCAGAGACACTCAAGATAAGAAATGACAGTACATTTAGTTCTTGAATAATGAGAGTAAGTGCAAATAAGTGTAAGAGATGGAATCCAGAGGGTTTATCGCTTGACGAACTGCCTTTGGGGTATGGAGATGAAAAGAAAAAGGCTGCTTTATAACGTGTACATATCCATTTCTATATGCATTCTGGACATACACCACATCTCTCGGTACAACGCCTACATAACAATATAAATTGCATTGCTTTCGTCTGTATCGCTCCCCATCCTTTTCTGATGACAAATTTTGGACTTTAGGAGAAGTGAAGGCGCTTGCCCAATACCACACGTTAGGCACAAGAATAACAGCTCCTGCCTCTTCAAGCAGGAACACGTTCATCCGAGGGGGCACAGCCACGCCACCGGGTGCCTGGATCTTCTCGTTTCTTACTTATTTTTGAGAATGAAAAGAAGAGCTGCTTCTGGAAGACGACGGCCTATCATTTCAGCTGAGGGGAGGGACAACGCATAAGGATGGGTCTCCTCAAAGAGAATTTAATGACTTTAATTTAATGGCTTTAATGACTGGGCCGTTTACAGTTAATGACTCCGAATAAGCAAAAAGAGGTGCAATATTTCAGCCATAACGTTTTACGAGACCAGCAATCAGCATCCAGCCCGCCCCTGCTTTTTTTCTGGGACAGGCCTCAGAATTTATGTCGAATTCCCACCGGCTTATCTGTCGGCTAATAGTGTGCAAAGTTCACATGGGCACTTTAAAGGCTGCTGATAACATCCACATCTGACGGCAGGCCGTAGTCACAGCTGAGTCTGGGTGACGCTTCTTTTATGACACTGCGGGATTTGGCTACGGTCAGGAAGAAGCGAAGTAAAACGCATGGGAGGTGCCGTGTCTGAGGGGCCTGAGGACACGTCCTGCCAGCAGCCGCGTGTCTCACTGCGCTGCCAGTGCTGTTCCCTCCGCTGCCAGACACGCAACGTCTGCAGTGACATTCTTTGAAATGTCATACATGTAAAATTAAATAAAGGCGAAGAGCAAAGCGGCAGATACAAAGTCATTATATCTCTCATCCCATTAAAAGTATATTTAAAAATGTGTCTGCATTTCTGAGTAGTCATCAAAAGATTGTGGGGTGGGGAAGAGGGAAACAAAGAGGAGGGTGAGTTAACAAAGTAATGCAAGCGGACGTGCTGATCTCAGACCGACACCTGCTCATCTCCAGTAACAGACCGACACCTGCTCATCTCCAGTAACAGACCGACACCGTGCCTATAAATGCCGCAGGGCAGCGACTTCACACTCTACCCTGCTAAGGAGGGGCATTCATGTAGAAGTGCGTGTCCAAGACCCGGAGACTTTTAATGAGCATTTCATGCATAACCTGGGGGCCCTTCTCCCTGCCCCAGAAACAACGACCCTTTGCCAGAAAACATGGGAAGCCTGGTGCTGCTTTTGATCAGACCAATGAAAAGCAGTTATCCACAAAATACCTTTATCATCCCACTCTTTGCCCTGTCTTTGAGGTGTTCAATACTTGAGCCTCTTCCCCTATCAGTCAACGAACATTCTGTGAGGATAATACCAGGGTTGCACTTACAGTTGTTGCTTCACCTAGAAGATGCTTCCTAAGTTTGCTAGATTGAATGCAAAATGCACGTGCGCGCGCGCACACACACACACACACACACACACACACACACACACTCGTGAGCACATGCACGAGGGAGGATGAATGAATACACTGTTCTGAGAATAAAATCCAGGTCCTTATCCTGCCTGCGAGGCTGTGCGTGTTTGGTTCTGCGTCGTTCTGCTCCTCCAGGTCCCACACCCTCAGCACCCCTGTCTAAGCTGCGGGGCCACCTCTGGGCCCAAGTCTGTCCCCACCACGGGGCTTTAGCAATTGCTGACCTTTCTGCTGAAACCCTTCTCTCCGACTCTTTCCCATCTGGAACCGGACCAGGCCTGCCGTTCTGTTTTCCCCAGTGCGCCTCTTAAACGCTGGGAGCGCAGCTGCTGAGAATCGCCCTGTGTCACAGCTGCACGGCTCCCATCCGTGAGGGCAGGCAGCGTGCACAGCACAGCATCCCTGCACGCAGAGGAGGGGGCGTGGCAGGCGCTGACAGGAAACGAGGGGCGCAGATGGTATCATTGGCTAGTTTCAGGATTCGTAAGAGTTAAATGAGGCTGCTACTCAAGAGGAAATGATGAACCTACAAAAAAAAATTATTTACATAATGTAGCCAAAAAATGGAAAGTGGGTAGGTCACCCATAAAGAGAGATTTACGCTGTTTTTGTGTTCTACTTCAGACAGCGGAAAGTGTCTTGGAGATTTAGATTTTCCTGAGTCTGAAACTTCTAAAGTCCTCTCACTGTGCCTAGAGCTTACCGGTTGCAGGGGTTGGAATCTGACCCACAGACAACCTACACCAACGAAGCTACACTGTCAAGGAAGGACTTGGGCTCCACCTGACAAGTTGGCTTCACAGTTTAGCTCTGTAGCAGACATTCAATTACCAGTCTTAGCAATAAATACTTCCCCAAAAACTCCGAGATCTAGTCCATGCCAAAACGAAACAAAACAAACAAAACAAAACAAAACAAAACCACCAAAGAAAACGTAGTGCCTCTGACCAGAACTCGCCCAGGCCCACGTCCCAGGGTGCCCCATGCTGCTGTTAGGTGTGTATGCCGGAAGGGCAGGGACTGTGTTGGCCAGGCCTGAGCACAAGCTCCAGCCCTCAGTCACAGGCAGCTGTCAGCATCACAAGCATCTAGAATTAAAGGTGCATAGGAGACGGCTCTGCCTTTCTCTTGTGTTATTCTCTTTAAAACCCTACGTGTTTATTTCAGTCCAGTGAAAGAAGTCCCACCTCAATTAAGGTAAATACAGCAGCCTGTGTCTTTCACCTGGGCGGTGCATGTAGAATACACATTTCCCGTATTTCCCCAGGGAGATGATGCCTTTCAAAGCTCAATCATATCCATGAGGTAGCAATGATCTTTCCCCTAGGGCCCGGGCAAGACATACCCCCTCAGCCTCTGAGGCTGCTAGGGGAGCCTTCCAGAAGTCCAATAAGTGATGAAGGTAGAGAATGCTGCATGGGGGGACTGCTGCCCCCCTCCCTCTCTGTCCCCCCTTCTACTGATGGGAACAGCAGGCCAGAGAGGGAACAACAGTCCTCTGAGCGAGGGGAAGGGCACCTCGCTTTCCTATTCAATGCTCTTCTCGTATACCATTCCTGCTCTTACATCCATGTCAGAATCCAGCGATATGAACAGTAAACAACAGAACAGACACCCCCCTACCCCACCCCAAGACCCTCACAGCCAGCCCTGTCACTACACAGGGGCACAGCTGTTCCATATGCTGCGTGATGAGACCTCCAAGGCATTTCTGAGGCTAAGCCAAATCTTTGCCTAAGCCAAATCCGAAAAGATCATTCGCTGAACTAGATGGTCAGAGGCCTTGCTGGCCCCATACCCTGGGACACTGGCTCCCTCGAGGGGTGTCCACAGCCCTGTGTGGTCACCAATATACTAGTTTTTAACTACCACTTGCTGCCAGGCCCAGCTGTTGTTGTGCATTTACCCCAAGACTTGGAGGAAGCAGTGAGGTGGTGGAGCCAGGGATCATGTTGAGGTGCCTGATACCGGGGCCGTCAGCAGACTTACTGCTTGGCGCTGTGTGACGCCACGTCACTCGCCCTCTCCGATGCTCTTGCCTCCCTCACACAACACCTGGCACAGACAGGTGCTCTCTTCTTTTCTTCCTTCCTGTCTTCGGATTCACGTATTAGCTCATTCTCACCTCCCTTCCCCATAGAAATGATAAAAATATCATGAGTGCATTTATATATATATATATATATATATATATATATGATCTTACTTAATCCTCAGTAACCTCAGTAACTTAAAAGCTTGCTATTATCCACACTTTGGAGATAGAAACACGGAATGACCCCTGGATCCCACAGCAAGTGAGAGACAGAGTCGGATCCCAAACCAAGACAGTTAGGAGAGCAGGTGGTCATCGAGGGAGCAGAGATGGACGGCCCCACCGCAAAGAGGAGGGGCCATGACAAGGAGTCGGGCTTTATTTTGATGGCGATGGTTCAAGATGGAGCCACTGGGGGCTGAGAAGAAGCGGGGACCAGTCCTGACTTTCAGAAGAATGCTCTGCCCAATGTTTGGGAATGAAATGTGCAAGGGTAAAATGAAAAGGGAAAAACAAGTAAGCTGGGTATTTCTCAAGCAGAAGTTCTTCTGATGTGGCTCAATCCACTTCCTCTCTGGGACCACACCCCCAAATTAAAGCTTCTTCCAAAAATACCCGTGTCCTCCACACCCACCGAGAGCCACTGCTGGATGGCACCAAGATGCCCAGCTGGAACTCAAGGCCACATTCCATTGCTAACTGTGCACCCAGCAGGCCACTAAACACTACCGACCCTGATGCCACGACACTTCTGAAATCCGGTGCCAGGGCCCTCCTGAGGCTTGAGCAAGCCCAGCCAAGCCCGTTCACAGCCCCCAACTCTGCTCCCTCCCACCCGCTGATCGAGCCACTTTCTTGTCAAAACCTTACATGACACCTGACGTCGGGCAAGTCCTTCCACTGTCACCCACTGCTCTGGCAAACCCTCTTGGCAGCTGGCGTGCCCACTCTGCCTCTAAGTCTTCCCTCTCTCCACCTAGCGTCCACATTAATACCAAATCCTCTCCCTGCACATAAGACCCCAGGGGTGCTATGCCGGTGAATGTGAACTCTGCTTCCTCAGTGACACTGTACCTCTGCCTTTTCCCCACCATTATGTAAGCTCATTGTCCACCTTAAGATTGGGTTTTTATCATCCTGCTGTAAAAGCCACCCAGACCAGCTAAGCGAGAAGATCTTTATTCCCTCGGGCTGTGATTTTTTTCCCTTTCCAGTCCTAACCCCAGCAAGTGGAAGCTATTCATCTTTTGCGATACTACATGGTATATAGGTTCTTTCTGCTTTTTATTTGTTGTTTTTATCACGTTGTCTATTTTTTACAACTTTATAAGGAGAAAAAGATACCTCAGTATTGTTTCACTTGGAATTTAAAGTGATCAGTGTGGTTGCTTATGTTTACAGTTCTGTGCTAATGTAGCTCAGGGAAATGCACTCAGTGTAAAGTGCAATTTGCATTCCGTGCTACAAAACTGCTCTGACATTTGACACAAGCAATTCCGTCTCAGGGATTACCATTAAAAGTCTCAGCACTGAGTCAATAATAGGCAAAAAAAAAAGGATCCTATACAGCATGTTACCAGGTTTTATAATATGAAAGGCTAGAAATAACCTCAAACCAATAACACAGGTAGCAAAACAAACACACAGGGCTTTTCACATGGTTACTAAAGCTTATGTGGGCAGCGTAAGGGTGTAGCCTGTGATGCGTGCAAATATTATTTTTAAAAGATTTATTTATTTATACATACAAGAACTGGGGTATAGGCCAGAGGTGTGAGGGGTGAGAGGGTTCACCTGAGACACAGTAGGGAGCGGAACAGGCAGATATGCTGAAATACACTGCTGAGGGGAGCAGCGGGTGAGACAGGAGAGGTCTGCCGTGTCGTGTGGGTCACCTCCCTGGCCGGGGATCGAACTCGTGCTGCAGTGGTTGTGGGCCGCAGTGCTGCGCTTTAACCGGCTGCACCACCAGGGAGGGCCCAGTATGGGCGAATATTAAGAAACACCATTATTGGGAGCTGGGGAAGAGAGAAAAAGAAATCCCAGTATTCAGAATATAAAATCACATATTTTATCTACAAAGTGGAAGTATCTAGAAATGTAAAGTTTACAGACATACATAAAGAAGTTTAAGAATTGTTGCTATGTGGGCCTATTTCAATGAGGAAGTTTTTTCTTTTAAAATAATTTTCTTGTACAATGCCCTAAGGTTGACTGAGCACTGGTTTTCTTAAGCCTGTGAAGAGTGTCTTATAGTAACGATGTTCGGCTTTCCCAAGACCCAACGAGACGCCGCTCACTCTTCTAGGAACCAAGGAAGAAACAGCACATACGCTCAGTCGTTTCCTTGTTGCTTTGCAAACTGTACATTTAAAAAATTAGTAGAATATTGTGTTTCAAGAGCTCCTGTCTGGGGCCGAAGAGAAAACTGTAATCACGGCAATTACCTTGTGAACCTCTAATTTCTGTTGTAGCTCTCGCGCTCGGAGCAGCTCACCACCCACAGCCCTGGCTCGCTCATCTCGAAGCGCTTTCAGCTCCACTCTTGGGAAAATAATAATTACAGGTGCAACAAGGTACTTAAAGACCAAAAAACAGTCATGAAAACACCATTTCCGTGTTGGAACGGAATGAGAGTTCCCTAAAAGAATTAAAACTGAGGCAGAAAGAAGTTTCCGGAGCCACATGTTTTCAGATGTGAACTGTTTTGCCGGCAAAGAGATTAGCAGCCCCTGAGCTGGTGGGCCTGGTTGTGAGAACTCTGTCAAACACTGAAGGAAGGGAGGGGCGGAGCGGGAGAGAAGACTGGAGAAGGCGAGGGGGCACGTGCGCAGCAGGGAGACGTGAAGTCCCGCTTGCTTCTCGGCTTGGGACTCGCACCAGGGATGCCGTCCCACAGAAGGAGTCGCAGGGAGTCGAGACGTGGAGAGAAGAGACGAGGGCGGGAGGCCCGTGGGGAGGCCGACAGTGGCAGCTGCCACCTTGGTTTCTGCTCTGATGTCACTCCTTTCACCCGAAACTTGCCTGGCCCCTTCTGCCTCTTTCCTGTGGTTCCCCACCAGCGGTGTTTTAGGTTTGTGGCAATGTCTTGAGTCTCAGTGGCCCGAATCTGGGCCAATCCCCTTTGCCTGGCATTTACCCACGAGGGGGAGGCCAACTTTAGGTGTTTTATTAGGAAACCATTATCCTTTCTTTTCTCGGTAAGAACACTAGTTCTGCAAAAGTCTTTCACACTGAGAGCGTGCTTCGTCTTTATGTGGTGGACGGCAGAACCTATTTAAAGTATGCAAGTTTGGGAGCTCTGCGCTCTTGACAGGCCTCTTAGCTGTGCAGCTACAAAAAGCTACGAAAAACAAATGAAAAATAGATATCACCCCTTTGGTGTTTCCTACCAAGAGCTACTCAGGTCACACACTTTTGCTTTACTGAAAAAAGGAAACCTTTGTTTTTTTGAACATAACACCAAACAAAACTAAAAAAGCAAAAGCAAAAAGTTTAAACTTTTAGCCATAATTCCACGAATCAAAGACATTATTTTCTTTTTCTTGACTTCTAGCTCTGCTTGCATACACAGTATCTGTATTTATACATCAATATTATGCATCAGTATTTTACAGCATTTTCCTCCTTGACATACATAACACTGCAAATACTCTCTATTTGCCTGTGTGGGCATAGCCAGGCCCGCGGCTGTACAGCCTTTCATTGCTCAGGCAGTTACCTGCTCCCCATACATCCCTGTTGCTAAAAGGTAATGGCCAGTTTTCTCACTTTCATAAATACAGGCATATGCTTAAGAGCTACTTTCAGCATGGTTGTCAAATAATGATGTTTCTTTTAATAAGGGTAATTTTAAGTTGTATATGTTTTTAAACATGATTATGAAGTACCAGTAGGCACTAATGATATCTCTTAGTATACTAATAATTCACATGCCCCTAAGTCACAACACTGAAAAAGTCTTAAGTTTTTGACTCATGGACCAGAAACGTTACTAAGCTCTAAATAACCCTCTTGCAAATTACAGTTGAGTGCAATTTAGGATAGTGGTTAACCCAAAGGCATCTTAAAAGAGTTCTGTGGCTAATGCAGAAACCCCACCTCCCCACACACAAATACACAATAGCTGGTCTTTAATACACAGCCTTTCAAATACACTCCCCCAGGACAGCCAATCCAGACAGCCTTCTCAGCAGGGGGCTGCTCTCAGACCCCAGGACATAATGATTAAATGTACTGCAGGAAAACAGGCACGAGGTACCAGTTTGCTCTGAAGCACACATAAGTATTACGTTCCACTGGGTGTTGTTTCCACAATGGTTAATCTCCCTGTTTACACAAGTTGAAGTACTCCATAAACCAAGCCTTTGAAATAAAATATTGTTTTCTCAAAGATACACATGATCATTTCAGAACAGGCATCAGGTTTTATTATTTTAGCAGAGAGAGTCCTTTGGCAATGTCAAAGACAGCTCTCATGTCCAGACTGTGGGCGCACAAGCTTACTTGAAAACAAGGGTACATCCAAAGTAGCTGGAGAAAAACTCTAATCGCCACTTCTGGGAATTCATTCAGCTGACAAATACGCTGTAGAAATAATACTGACAGTGGAGGAAGAACTGGTCCCTTACCTGAGCAATGGTGATGAATTAGCTCAATCATGTTTATTAGATATTTGGGTACAAAAGACTTTAAAATATAAAAGCTTCCCTTTAATGTGACATTGGGAATAAATTTGCTAAGACAGTAATAAACTTACCTAGAATCTAATAAGATGTGCTAACTTTCAGAAAATATTTAAGAAAATAGCTTAAGGCAGAGAAATGATAAAGAAGAGTCAAACTCTTTGATAAATATAAACAAACTGAGTTATGCTATAAAAGGGGGAACACAAATTTCCTTTGAATGATGTTTTAGTCAACCACACTGGGAAGAAAATTAAAGAGATAGTATATTAATAGTTTCCGAAGTGGTTTCCATTTCAAATGAAAACACTTTAAAAATTGGAGCCGGAGTATGAGGGGCGCTAAGAAAACATCCCAGCTCCAAACTGCCAACTTCAAGGACACCACGCTAATAATTTCCCAAAGTCCATCCTGACTCTTCAGTAAAGCACCCCGAGCAGTGGGGCCTATTCGCCTGAGAGCCAGTGCTGCTCCTCTAGCATACACCCTTCACGGGAGGCTGCTCCCCTTCAAATACTCACTAACTGCTACAGTGCCACGCAATACAACGTCAAGCGACCTCACTGTCTACAGGCCCCAAAGCTCCTCTACGTGACTACGCTGGCCAAAGTGGACAACCTCAGCTCACCATCCAACGACGAGGCCCACTGGGACAAGGCGAATGGTTTGGACCCAGGAGGTCACACCCTGATAAACGAGAGTTCCGCTACTGTTCGACAAGCACGATGCTGGACACGAAGCCCGAGGAGGCCGCTCTGCATGAATATTTCATTCCACCAGCTTTCACCTGACAGGTACAAGTGTCACAAAGTATAGGATTTCTGGGCTTTCACGTACTTGGAATATGCTTAAATTTGAGAACTAGTCACTAAGATCAGTATCTCCCCAATTCCATGCCCAGCAAGTCTGATTAACAATAGGGGAGGTGGGGAGGTGTCTAATTTAGGCTTGGGAAATGCTCCCTTCAAAGATTCAAAGATTAAAAATCCATGAGGTTCCTGTGTAGAATTTTTTAAAAAATTAACCTTAACATCGTATTTCCCAAAATTACTTGGCCACCAGAGCACACTTCCTACCTTGAGCCTGTTTTAGACGTGCCTACCAACAACTCAAACTAGTTCTCCAAATTATACAATTTAGGTAAGACAGACTCGAATCATATTCCAGAAAATCTGTTATCATTTATATCAGAGAATGCAAATGAGTGGCTCATAGTCCAAATTCAACTTGCATGAATTTTTTTTAATATGGCATGCATATGTTTTGTAAATTTCTGATTTAGCTTCCAAATACTTAAAACTTGGGAGATTTAAAGTAAAATTCACAAGGCTAATATTCCCTATACAATGTCTGGGTTGAGCTGATCTCACCTTTGTCCTGTAATAACAACCAAGGGGTCTAGGAAGAGGTGCCACTTTGGGGTCCCCCAGTGGCCGCAAGGCTCCCCCATAGGTTCTACCTGTGTTTTGGGCAATGGCTCCCTCATGGAAGTCGCTGGGGCAAAGCTGGAGTTGGGAGCAGGTCACTGTCAATCCCATCCGCTCAGCCTGCTTTTACCATGAAGCGCATGACACAGTAGTTTGGCAAAGACCGTGCCTGTCTACACCCATTCCCTGGCATGATGAGTTGAGTTAACAGAGCTACTCTCACTCTTGCCCCACTCTGGATAAGCTAGAGGGCCCCGTAACCTGAGAAGCCTCCCCAGATATCCCTGACATTCATGCATATCCTTACCCTCAGGTCCCCTGGATACGCAGTAGCACAGAGAGCTCTCTACTTATTGCTCCATGTGAGCGTTGGCACAAGGCAGACATCAGAGTCTAGATGACCCGGGGCTGAGCTTGAACTCTGCCTCTGGCTGGCACTGTGAGTTGGACCAAGTTGTCTCGTCCCTCTTGGATTCGGGACCTTCACCCCACTAGTTCACAGAGTTAATGGGAGATGAGAGATGCAGCACGTTTGGTACAGAGAGGCATTCAACCAACAGCAGTTGGTTATTTCTCCGTGCAACCATAGGTATCTCCTTCACAGCTCTAACATCCCAAATGCAAAGATTCTGGGTTCTCAGGGTAGATACACAAGATAAGATTGTTGACTAATGCAGTAATTTATTTGTTCACTTGAAAAGGGGAAAAAAAACCCTCAAGAGATACCTTTGTCTCTATTCTCATGATTATTTGTCTCCAATTTTGGATTGAGTAGGAAAGGAAATTATTCCCTATTTGTTTCATCAATTAAAAAAAAATTACTTCCCCCCACCCCTTTGTTTTGAACACTGGAAGTAAGGAGAAGGAAGAAATTCTCCCCACAGAATACGGTCCACAAAAAATCCATGACTTGTTGATGGAGAAATAACAACCTGCCTGTAATTTAGAGAAATAAAGTAATGACTCACTAAATTGGGCTGGATTTTTTTTCTCCCTCCCTGCCAGGGGATTACTAAACAGCAGAGAAATCTCCCTTGGGATTTTCCCCAAAGCCTCTATTTGTTCCCAACAAGCATCAAACGTTTTCTTATTTTCCACTCCTTTTAAATTTGTCTCCTTTCATTCTAGCTAAAAACTGAAGTAAATTCTCATGAGCTGTTGCTATGAAAGGAACCCTCAAAATGGATGTCAAATGCTTAAAACTCATCTTACACCCTTGCCAGGCCTCTTTTGTGAGGCGACAGGAGATGGTCCTGGCCGCGGGCCTCTTCTGCTGTGGCCTTTTCTCTCCAGCTCAGATCCAAGGGCTGGATAGGCAGAAGAAAGCAGCTCCGACGCAGCAGTGCCTTCTATGGGTTGGCTATGACTACACAAAGACTTCACGCAGAATTAGCATAAATTAGAAAAGCTGTTCTTAAAACCCAACCTCATGAACCGTCATTATCTTGTCATGCGAGTGAGCTACGCCACTGCCTCACTGTCACACCTTTCCCTGTCTGAAGATGGATAGGAAGGGGGAGGGGGAGGCGGGAGGTGTTTGCCTTTCTACAAAGTCTTCACCTGAGTAAGAAATTACAGAAGGCTGTATTAGATCTGCGTTCAGTGAGCCAGGAACTTGAAAATAAGCAGATTGTATTTAGTTGACTATTTCTTGTGTGAGGATTAAGAGATACTGATGCTTTCAAAGTGATTGCATGTATCTAAGAGGGATCGTGTACTGCAGATTCTGAACAATATCAGATCCTAAGTGATTCTTCAAAGCATTTGGGGATAATGGATAGAGGACATACTATAATTCCTTTTTTTGGGGGGAAGACGGCCAGCCAACATTGTTCAGTTGTGTACTGCCCAGGAGGGCTCCCCCCTAGAATCTGGTCTCTCCTCTCTGTTCAGTGGCTATCCTCGTCTGTCCGGCTGCCGCTGGGGCAGTAAAGGCAAGGCAAGCCTAATGACGACTGGCGGTGGTCGGTGAAGACTGGGTGAGCCCCGCCACAGGGTATCCTGCACTCCCCACTCTCTCCCTGCCGAGTCACTGCCACGCTGATTGTTCTCAAGGGGCTGCTCGTGAGCTTTCTGTAAATAAGAGTTATCTTTACTTTTCTCGCCTCCATGGGCATTCAATTAGCCTCTATGTTAACAATATTTCAGCCATTTTCTCAATTTCTAACAGTGAATGAGAGTTTATCCCATTTCCATGAACCACAGAGCTGGGGAAATTAAATTGCCACATATTATTTTTATTTTTAAAAAAGATTTATTCATTCATACAGAACTGGGGTACAGACCAGAGGTGCAGGGGTGGTGAGAGGATCCACCACAGGCAGAGTGGGGAGCAGAACAGGCTGACTGATGAAGTACACTGTTGAGGGGAGCAGCGGGCGGGTCAGCTCCCTGCTGGGGATCGAACCCCTGCTGAAGCTGCTACAGCTTGCTTCTCAATGCTGTGCTCTAACCCGCTGTGCCACCAGGGAGGGCCCACATTTTATTTTTAAAACAAAGGCAATAGCTGAACTCTTGAGAGCTTAAGTGACCTGCCTAACTTCACAAAGGATTGTTTAATACCAGGACTAAACCCAGATCTTCCCTTCCACTAAGATGCAACCGGAATTCTGAACTGGCCCTGGGTGGGCAGTGATCGACAGCTCTGAACTCCCACTGATGTGACACCCTAGGGGTCAAGTGGGCCTGCTGGCTCTCTCTGCGCTGACCTGCCCACTTCTTCAAACACTTCGATGTGGGATGTCTAATATCCACTTCATTCTGGAGAAATTGGAGGCTGAGAAGTCCTCAGGTGGAAGTATCCTGCGACAATTATCAGCCAGTGTAGCAGGATCCTGACACAGCATCAAATCTCCACAGCTCATGCAAATGTACCTGTGGGGGAGGCAGGGGAACCCTGGAGGGAGCAGGCAGCTGGACCAAGATCTGTCCCTCTTGTAGCCTTTTTTAAAAGATTTATTTATTTATGCATACAAGAACTGGGGTACAGGCCAGAGGCGTGGGGGATGAGAAGATGCAAAGCAGGGAGTAGAACAGGCCGATCCACCGAAATCCACTACTGAGGGGAGCAGCGGGCGGGTCAGAAGAGGTCTGCTGCACCATGTGGGCCCCTCTGGGGCGGGGTGGAACTGGCTGGCTTCCGAGAGCGTCACAGTCTGCGCTTTAACTCTCTGCGCCAGCAGGGAGGGCCCCTCTTTTGCTTTCTTAGTTCTGTGACTACTGACAGTTGACCCCCAATGCTATCCTGGTTCTAAAACTCTCACAGAATGAATAAACAAATACAGTCAACAGGTATAAAAGGAAAAACAATGACCCTGAACAATTGCTACAGAAACTTGAACTGTATGCTCTAAAAGTAGCTCTTTTTCTTTTTAGAGATTTATTTAAAGGTGGGCAAGAAAGGGCCATGCTAATAACCAACATGGGAGAACGTATACTTCACAGGCTGTCTTCATGTTCCCCATGCTGCGTAAACAGGCCGACGTGGGGTCCCCCAAGGTTGGACAGGGGGTGAGCTTACTATTCTTTTCAGCAAACACTGGGATGAAAAATCATTTTTAAGTATGAATAAAGTAGTCTTTGAATGTTAGTTTGGATTGTCACTTCCTCAAATGCTTTTACCTAGTATTTAAGCTGTAAGAACCCCTCACTTTTCCAGGGCCTCTGCTGTGATATGGGATATGACAAAATGTTCAAAATATTTATAACCCCCCCCACACACACACACAGACACACATACAAGTCCAGAGAACAGGTCACAAATTAAGTTTATCTTTAGCTGGTTTATTACATGCTTCAGATTTTTTACTTCTGGAGAAGGATAAACACAGAGGCCTGTTCCATGACCCTTCAGTCAGGATTTTCTTGAATGACACAAGAGTGAAAAATGCAAACCAGTGGAAGTCTTGACTCACTGCACCAGATTGCTACATTCCAACCGAAGAGCTGCCTTTCATCAACAGAAGAAACAGCTCCCAAAGAGCAAGGTCATCCTTACTTACAGCTCTTGTACTGAGACAGCTCTGCTCTTGTGTCGTCGCATTAACACAGAACACACTCCCCACATACTTGCTTACTACTATGGGCACTTCCCAGTTACTTGGCCTAATGTCTCATTTTGTGTGCTGATAACTTCTTCTACCTTCAAACATCCCAACTCAAACACCAGGTAAGAAACAGCCGTTCTGGGGCCCTTGCTGGTGGAGCAGTGGGTTAGGATGCAGCACTGCAAGCTGGCCACAGCCGCTGCTTCAGTGTGAGTTCGATCCCCAGCCCTGGAGCTGACCCACATGGCACAGCAGCAGACCTCTCCTGACCCACCCGCTGCTCCCCTCAGCAGTGTACTTCATCGATCTGCCTGTTCTGCTCCCCACTCTGTCTCTGGTAAAGTCTCTCCCCACCCTTGCACCTCTGACTTGTACTCCAGTTCTGTATGCATAAATAAATAAATCTTGAAAAGAAAAGAAAAGAAACAGCTGTTCTGGAGCAAGGTGCGTAAGCTAAATGGGGCCTGGAAGTTAGCTTTAGCCCGGGGCTTCCCAGCAACCCATGATGTAATGGCAGAAAGCAAGCTGGACCAATCTGATGCCTCTCTCAGGAATGTGCATCAGAGCGGGGGCTGTGATGGAGCAGGCACGTAACCCTGTGCTGCAACCGAGAGGCCAGTCCAGGCTGGGGAGGAGAGGGAGGGGGGTGAACATATCCAGGTGCACTAAGGACACATTGCTGAGAGAATGCAAAGATCAATGCGAATTTAATAAAGTTCCAGCAGGAAAAAATAGAGGAAAAGGATGGCGAGGTGAATGAAGAAAAGTAGCTCTATGCGTTTCTCAGAATACATCACTTAGCCATTTCTTAGGCACTTCCTACAGGTAACCCAAACCACAGCAGCCATTATCAGGACACAAAGGACAGCAGCCCCTTCCTGCACACCCAGCCGGGAAGCCTTTGTAAAGCCAGTGGAAGGCAAGAGAGTATTGTTGGAAGTTGACAGTGATACCTAATAGCAGCTCCTTAGGCTACTGGAATTCAGAGAGACTTAGAAGAGCTTCAGTGCTCACACAATCCACAGACCTGCAGGAATGGGTAGAGTCCTGCGATGAGACCCTGACACCCTGACCAAGACAGTCTGCGCAAGACACTGTGCGGAGCCATTTGGATGAAGCATCAGATTAAACCCTCCCAATGACCCAACGACATGGGGACAGTCAGGTGATAGTGAGGATGACTTTACAGACAAGGAAGGCTGAGAGCCTTGCCAGAGACACAAAGCAGTTCAGGGGGGTGGGGGAGGTCAAACCCAAATAGCTGAACTCCGCAAGTAGGCCTTAACCATTTGATGCAGAACAGAAACCCCTCCCCCTCCATGGAAACCTCCTTGGTAACTAGTAAATACACTGTGTGCTGGAGGGACTCCCCAAATGACAAAACAGGGAAGTCACACGCTCCTCGGGGTAAGCTGTTTTCCTTCACACCAGCAGTAAACTCAGACGTGACCATCATGTTTTCTCTTTGGGAAAGGCCCTCGTTCTGCAGAAAAACTAAGTAACTCACGAGCTCTGAGCTGGTCAGCACACTGAACGAGGAGGCTTTCCAAAACAGAGAGTCTTCTTCGGGGCTACCAGTGCTACATGATACTTGGACAAAGCAATATATATATGGCAGCGCCAGGTTTCAAAAGATGGAGAGCCATCCTCCTTGTTCACGAACCTAAGTTCTGGAAAAACATCCCAAGGACATCATTCACCAGGGGGGGAAAAGCCAACGACACAAAGAAGTGAATTACTCATTGATAGTCTCGGCCAAATGCAGGCAATCTCTGGAGATGCAATACCACAAATGGTTTAGTGAATTAGGGGCATCTCCATGATAGTATTATGTGGCACTTAAAATCATGACTACGGACAGACTACAGAGCAACATTCATGCTATTAGATTAAGTAAAAAAGCAAAGTTCAAAGTGGCAACAATTTCAAACAATATATGCAACCAGCAAGGGCTGAAGAATAATAACTAAACATAGTTGGGTTTGGATGGTAGGAGTTGTGGGTGATCTTTTCTCTCCAAGTATTTAAAAAATTCATTATTGTTGCATGGTATACTAAATCTGAAGGGAAAAAAAAAGGCATTCAGGCTTCTAGATAACTCTTAGCTCAAGCATCATGTGCCGTCTCCACAAAATTAGACTACTGTTTGTTAAACTAAATTCTTTTCTGCGAAGCACTTCTCCAACAATTTTGCCAATGCTCTTACATTATGCAGGACAAGAACAGTCTCAAGTTACTTAGCATGATCAAGAAACCTGGGGGAGGAGAAGGACCAGTCTAAGGCACTTAAACCACCAACAAAAAAGTACTGTGGCTTGTACATAAAACCATGATTGGCCTCCGTGCAGATTATCAGTCCAATAATACATTTCTGTTTTAGACTTAAAAAAAAAGTGTACTTGAAACCAGAACAGGCCTTGAATTTCAAACACACAGAACTAAAGGAATGCCGCAGAGGGAGAATTAAGGTCAACTGAAATTGGCCTTTTGTCTGGGATGCATTCTTCAGACTTGGATAAAGGCACAGTTGGGTTTAGCTGTGGATGAATTTGAAAGTAAAATCTGTGGTTTTCTGAATTACCCACACAGTGAGAACTAGAACTCCAATGCCGATCTCTGTGATATGGTTTCCAAATAAAATAGCCATTGTGTGACCTTGACTAGACCTTGAGCTACAAGAGGAGTGGACAGAAACGTGTCACCAGGAGGTCCTGGGAATACAGGTAGTGGCCATGCAAATGGCTGTTCACACACATTTGGAGAGCACCAGCAGGACAGGAAAGGAAAGTTAATGCCAGCATGCTGGACGGCCACTCAGACAACTGCACCTCCAAGCGGCCTCTCCTGCAAATCTCGGCTACCTATGGGGACCCCCACAGCTCCTACAGATGATGTAGGACTTGATCATTCTGTGTATCTGGCTCTCTCCCTGTGCACCAGCCACATCTGTTTCCTAAATCTCCTTCGCGCAGAGAACGAGGGCTGTCAGGGTCACTGTGGGCCACCGGCTTGGGAAAGCCGAAAGGAAGGTAAAAGCGAAGCCTCTGAACTCGTGCCAAGTAGTTACGCTTGAGTGCTGCGTCAGCCAGTAGGCGAGTAAACCCTGAACGCGCTCCAACCACCCCAGGCCAGTACTCCGAGGCATGACTCCCAAGCCTAAGCAGCTTCAAGCATCTAAGGCCACGGCTCAGCACTCTCCCCTTTGACGTGCACCCCCCGCCCCCCAGCCAGAGTGCCTCTTCTGCAGCAATGCCCCTACCAGCTCACTTCCTGCCCAGCAGTGTGCTACTACCGCACTTTGAATGTTTCTGACCCTGGCACCTTGGATGGGGCTGGGTTCTACCATACAGCCACCATCATCGTCTCTACGATGGAAACAGCTGTGAGTGAGGCAGTGCGAATGCCTCACCTTGTTAAAGAAGCTTGACTGGATAACCAGTTGCACAGACTAGTTTCTTACATAATCAGAGGTTTTCGTTATGGTATTATGCTTGTTGCAGATAAAAATATTTTTCAGTTCAAACATGCATAAAAATTAAAAATTGGGCCCTCCCTGGTGGCGCAGTGGGTTAAAGCGCAGCACTGAGAAGCTAAAGCCAGTTCTGCATGAGTTCGATCCCCGCCTGCCCTGGAGGTGACCACATGGCGCGGCAGACCTCTCCCGACCGCCCGCTGCTCCCCTCAGCAGTACACTTCATTGATCTGCCTGTTCCACTCCCCACTCTGTCTCTGGTGAAGCCTCTCGCCGCCCCTGAGCCTCTGGCCTGTACCCCAGTTCTGTATGCACAAATAAATAAATCTTTAAAAAAAAAATTAAAAATTAAGCAAACTGGGCCAGACCTTCCTCCTGTATATTTCTTTGGGAGAAAGCAATTCAGTACTACCGTGCAAGCTAAACACACACCACCCCTCTAAAATGTGCAGGGGGGCAAATTCTGCCCAGTAAGTTCACACTGCTGGGGGTTGGGGGGACAATGCCAATGGGAGGGTTACAGATCTAACTCCAGGGTCTCCCCTTACCTTTGAAAGTCATTTCCCAGCTCTGTTCGGATTAAATTTTCCCAGCAATCACATTAACTTCCCTTGTTTGAAACAGAAATGCACACGGAGTCATTCATCTCATGGTTTCAGATGAGTCGCCAGCGCTAAAAACGAGGGCTCCAGGCCGCTGTTTCTCCCCTAAGCCCTCGTGGGCCTGGTGCACCTGGGGTCACCATGGCTGGCAGCAAGACTGACTGCTGGTCCCCAACAAGGCCCTCAACAGCCAACAGAGCCGCTGCAGTGGGGGATGGCGGCCTGGTCTCACCTGCTCTGTGAGCTGCCAACCCTTCTTGCCCCAATTTCCCTTTCCTCCAGCCAGGAAAGGGGCTGCTCTAAGCCTGTGCTACCTACCTCCCCAGCCTCAATTTTTCAGATGAAAGGGCCTTGGAAAGGGGCAGTTTATTCCATGTGCGGCTTCATGTCGGTCTACTGTTTTTCATAAAGTGAAATTACTAATTACAATGATGTGTGATGAAACACTGTGTCACTCGTACGCCACCTGATGCTAAGGGTCGTTTACCAAGAAAGTACACCGTACAGAAAGGAGAGGAAACCAAAACCAGCAGCCTTTCTTGGCTCCTAGTTTCGCAGGCTCGTGCTCAGTCTATTCTGTGGCCTTTGATGGTTCACTTCCTACACTTAGCAACTCACACCTCTGTATCTCCTGGTCTTCTCTTTGTGCTTTCTTCTGAAAAATGATAAAAGGTTTTTTTTTTAATGGCACCGTATGTTGATAATAAAAATGGCAAGGCTTATCACTCATGGAGCAAATTTGTTTTCACTAATGGGATGTCCTATCATCGAGAAATGGTCTCTGGTGAAACTAGATGATTTTCATGTGGTTATCCCCATGCCAAGATTACTCAACTTAAGTTTCTCCTTCTCCTGTCTCCAACTGACAGTCGTGCTCCTCTTTGTGAGAGATATTCTCCTTACCATTTACATGTACATTATGCGAGGGCTTGATTTATTTCATAATTTCAACAGCTGCTCCCAAAGCGTAGGTGCACACCTTTGATCACAGAATGGTCTGTGTCAGAAAGACGTAGAGTTCATTCCAGATGGTGATTCACATTCAACAAAGATCTGTAACGCTCACCCCATCTTCTTACTCTACCCTCAAATGTATGAATCTTCAAATATATAAACTTAGCCAGAATAATCTTGATCCCTAATAGTTCTACCTGTGAAGTAGTACTATGTGGGGTTTTCAGTGAAGAAACAGCTAGAAAAAAATAACTTGCTCAAAAGTCACCTGCAAATTCAAATACCACTTTTCCATTGGTTTTTAGAGCTGTACAAGTTCCTTCCAGTCTCTGACAAAGCAAATCCAAGTAAGCTATTGTTTCCACTGTGCACTGCTATCACAAATCTGCTTGTTTTCCAATACTGCATACTTTAAAATTGGTATCACAAAACCTTTACACAGTACCAGGGCAAAGTAAAGACAGAACTGAAGTATCAAGAATAGATCACACTTATATTTAAAGCCATGAGATTGTACATGGTGGGAGAGGTGACGAGCAGAATCAATCCCCCAAAAACACAGCTCTAAAAATTGTCTCCCCAAACTAAAATTCTCTAGGACATCTCTGAGCACAGTATCCTACCAAGAATAATGACGTGAAGGGCAAAACACAGGGAGTATACAAAAGAAGCCTGCAGACACTAAGGAATCCTATTTAAAGGAGTAAGTTAGAAGGGAGGGAAATATGAGTTTTTCCTTGAAATGTGAACACTTTCCATCAAAAGAAATTACACGACAATGCATTTTGCAATTGTGTCTTCCTGGGGTGGGTTCGTAGTCTATTCATTTATTTTCTTTATATGTGAAAAACGATTACGCAATGCTTCATAAAAATGTAATACAAAGTCCTAGAATCAGAAAGAAGAAAAGTCAGTACAGTGACGTTTAAATGTCCCCAAAGTGAAAATGTCCCCACACAGAAAGGGGCTGGGGGGGAGGAGAATGAATGTAATTTCTCATTTCTGAGAATACTGCAAGTAAATGGTAGCACATTTCTCCAGCGCGGCTGCTGTAGCAAAGCAGATCCCTGCATACACGACGGCAAAAAGGAACACTTCTTCTGGGATGCTGGATGTGCTGCCACCTGGCAGGACCAGTGTCCAGGGAAGCTGCAAAGGGCAGCTTCACACACTGCTTTTCTTCCTTTTTTAAAGGGTGGGCTAATGGGAAAGACACCATCCACCGCTTACTCACCAGGTTCATTTTAGCAGTACAGTCAACATGCATCACTTTCCAAATAATATGAAGAGAACCTATATTCTCAGTACCCTTTCCTTTTGATGGAGAAAAACATCTAAAGCAATATATAGCCCTGAAGTTTGGCGGCCTGTTCCAGGCTGGCTGTGCAGAAGGGGAATGAGGAGGGACAGGGCAGAGTTTTGGGAGAAGTCGGCAAGGGACCGTAGGGGAGATCAAACTATGACCAGAACACTGGATGTTTCCATCAACTAACTGGGGCCGTGTTTTAGTGCGGAAGCCTGGCTCCAGAACCCCTGGAGAGGACACGGTGGAGTAACAGACCAATGCTTGGAATCTGCTCAACCATTGTCCTGGGGACTATGGTGGAGGTTGTCCACAGGCCACATCTGGAGAAAACTTTGCAATGTTGTGTCTAAGATGACAATCTGAGCAGGTGACAGAAGTCGCACCTCGACTGTGACGCAATTCCAGGGTGTGCTGAGTTGAGAGCACTCAACCAGGCTGAGCGCTGTCCTGGGGGTGGGGTTCAGAGGCCCAGATGAAGCTTACCGATCTTGCCTGCTGTGATCACAAAGCATATTATTCTTACCCAACTCCTGTTCAGCCCCAGCGGCCTCCATGGGATGCAGGGTTGGGGGGAGGGATACAAAACTTGCGCCTGAGAGTAGACAGACCGGATTTCTTGCCTTGATTCACTAATAGGCCTTGAGATCTTAACAGGCCTTTATCTCTTCTGGGCTTCAGTTTCCCCATTTGTAAAAAGGAAATGGCTGCAGTAAAATTCCTCAGGGCATAGCATTCTGTCTTTCACAGAACCTTAAACATGATCCTATTTTTTTAAAGGTTTATTTATTTGTGCATAAAGAACTGGGGTACAGGCCAGAGGTGTGGGGGCAGTGAGAGGATTCACCAGAGACAGAGTAGGAAGAAGAGCAGACAGATGACAAAGTACACAGCTGAGGGGAGCAGTGGATGAGACAGGAAAGGTCTGCTGTGCCAGGCGGGTCACCTCCAGGGCTGGGGATTGAACTCGCAGTGAAGCAGACGACAGAAAGGCAGTGGTTGGGCTGCAGTGCTGTGGTTTAACCCTTTGCACCACCAGCGAGGGCCCAACATGATGCTATTTTGTCCCTCTCAGACCAGTGGTGTCTTCCTGCCAGCACTGCGTCCTCTTGAGGCCAGTCTAGAGGTCCCGAGGGAATGGCAGGCTGGTGTTCCCACCGGGGCAGAGAGTGGCATGGAAGAGGGGCCTCGCTATTTCCAGAGGCCAAGTCTTTGTGCTCGCTGTACATGGGGCAAGCTGTTTCAATTCCTGGGGAGGATAGTGGGGCACAATCGGGGTGGCTATGTCCTCTTCTTTGGCAGAGAGGGTGATGGGTGATAGCTATTTGGCGGAGAACCAGGCTTAATAACCAGGAGGCTGTGGCTTCTGCTCTGAACCCTGATACTCAGTCACTCAGTCTACCTGGAACCACCATTTACCTAATGCATGTCACATTTCTCAAAGGGGAAACGGGGAAAGAGGGTGCTTAACCTCCGGGTTATGCCCAAGAATGTCAACGATACAGCCACTTCTCTCTCACTACCTCGGGGATCTACCGTGGGCATTGACATCTGATGTTATGCAATTTTATTTCACCCAGATCTCATCAACACGAGGCCATTTCCTTGGGAGCTAGAGAGTGGCTGGCAATTCAGCCACCCCCGCAGAGCACCGGGCACAGAGCAGACGTGAGCTGGCGAGAGCTGGCGGGATGCCCGCCCCTTGCACAGGCCCCGCACCGCTGCTGGCACGGGGTGCCGCTAGGCCGTCCCTGTGCCTACTGGAAATCTTGTTTCCCTCCTCCCTGGAGGAAGAAATGGGAGATGGAGCTCGTCCTCGCCCCACCAGCCCCGGGCAGCCTCGGAGCAGCCACCGAGAGTAGGCAGAAGAGCCCTGGCAGCTCCTGACTAAAACTGGGTGGGTGACCTCAGGCTAGTTTTTCAAGTTTCTTAGGCCCTGTCACTACATCTGCAGAACAGGATGGGGTAACTAACTGCAGCCATCCTGAGCACACACCCGGCCCCTGGCCTCTGGAGACGGCCAGCCAGTGGCAGCTCCTTCTCTGTAAGTGCGCTGAAACCCTGCAGTGAGGTTCTGGCCCCCGCCTAAGGCAGTAAGTGGGTGCACAAATGGAGCCTGTGCAGGGCTTCCTAGCTCGTAAAGAGCTACAGAAAAGCCCGCTAATTCATTTATCAAGCATTCCTGGAAGGCAGCAGTAATGGCTTTGGTCTGTTACCCACTTAGGCACATTCAGACAGCTGACCTCAGGGTCAACGCCCCTCTCTCAATTACCAGCCCCCAGAGGCCTGCTGCTGGTGTGCCAAAGCTCTTCTCGAGGCCAGCACCAGGGTAGTGAGCACTTTAGAAACAAGGGAATTCACAGAGAAGTAAAACAGTCACTGAAGAAACCCTAGCAGGCACTAGAAAGATCTATTTTGTTTGCTTTTCAGTTTTACAAAGGAAAAACACCTAGAAGGTGTTTCTATTCTTCATGGGCACTAGAGCCCCAGGACTGGAAAGGGACCTAGATAACAGGCCTGCGTCTCACCGGGCCTCGGCAGCTCTGAGAGCAGATTCTAGGAAGTCACCAAGGGAAGAGGCGGTTCCAACACAAAGAGGGAAGTGGCTGAGGCTCCTGACAGGCGCCCTGAGACAGAGAAAGAGCTGCAAAAGAGTGGGGGGCAGGTGCACCACAGGGTGGGGCGGTACCCCGCCCGGTGTGAGTGTCTGGGTGAGCACCCAACCTACGTCTGCCCCAACAGGGCTGACGGACTTGCAGGCACAGAATGAACTGACGAAAATGAAGACGACGTCTCCTGACTTCTGAGCCCAGATGGAAACACCCTGGCACAGGAAAGGGCTCTGTGGCGGTGTGAGCGCCCCCCGCTGACAGGCAGGGGCGAGGGCAGGGAGCAGGGGGTGGGCAGCTGAGGCTGGCGTCTGAAGCAGCAGAGGCCGGGAGGGAGAACACACGTCCGAAGGCAGGGGATGGAAAGGCCGCTGCCCACAGGCCAGCCCCCGGGGTGGAAGCGAGTCCTCCTACCCTTCAGAGACAGAACTGCACCTGTCTACGGGAGGCCTCCTGGTCCAGGCAGGTCCAGGCCTGCCTTGGCCTCACCCCAGCCCACTCCATGACACAGCCACCCGTGTGAGTGCTTGAAAACAGACACCAGGGCCCCCACACCCCCACTCCCTCCAGATCAGGTTCTCCAACAAATGTGCTATATGTTCCAGCTGACAACTACAGCTCACAGAAACCCAGTGAGACTGAGGAGAAGGCACAGAGTTGCCAAGCAGAACGAGAGAACAAGAGCAGCCACTGGCCTCCGTCTGCTGCAGCCTGGCCACTCACTCACCTTCACGGTGGTTCCCGGGAACAGCCATTTTGTGTGAAGGCTGTAAGGAGGGAAGGAGATGCTGTCTGCACTGGGCCTTGTTTGTTCTCTATTTCCCACGAGGTCAAGTAAAAAGACAAAGTTGTCAAAGATGAGGTGAAAGACCCAGAAAATACACTGGACACGGTCGAAACAAATTCAAATTCCACTTTTTGCCACGTGGAAAAATGTTGAGACAATCCCACTTTGGAAAGTGTAAGGAAAAAAAAAAGTAAAAAACCAAGAAGATAAACACACAAAGCAGGCAACGTGGCACTGAGTGTTCTGGGGCGAAAGCCCCACAACCGGGGTGCAGTACTCACAAGCTGACATCACGGCACCAAAAGCAGTCTGACAGGGTGTGGGAAGGGAGGGGGAGAGCCAAGGAGTACCGACACAGAAACGGCTTCGAATGTGGAGACACCGCAAACAGCCACCAGCTCAGATTTGGAAATGATTTCTGTGAGACTTCTCACCACAGTTTCCAGATCTGTCCCTGGATTATGTAAATGTCTTCGCGGCTCACACTGTGTCTGCAGCCTGATGCCACGGGCCTCTGTGGGCCCCTCGCTGAACTCAGAGGGGAGGTCCAGGCAGCGGCGGCCCTCACAGGGGTGTGTGTGGCGTGGCAGGGCGCCCCCCACCCAGGCTGGGAGGAGGCTCAGCTTCAGGCATGTTCTCTTAGCAATGCAGGGATCATTCATTTCCCTGCGCCATCAGTAGAGTCCAAAGTGTTGAATTTCCTGAGCCCGGATCTTTAGGATGGATCTGACCAAGCACAGAAAGCTGAACATATTCCAGACGTATTTTATTATTTGAGAGGGGTGTGGCAGGTGGAACCCACCATCCCTATGCTAAACGGAAAGAGAAAACATGACCCTGTCCAGAAAACCAACTGCATTTTTTTGCTGACATCAACAATGTCAGAGTGGAAACACAGAAACAAGCCAGAGACCCATCGGCTTCTGTTTCATTGAAAACACATGAAGACAGTATCTGCCAATAAGAAAACATTCTTCTTTCTCTGCAGAAGCCTTCCATGCACATCAGTGCTCCTATTTTTTCTCCCAAAGTTCCGTCCTGTCTTTTGGCTCAGGAGCGGAGACAGAAGACTGAGGCAAAAGCGTAACGGAGACGAGAGATAAAGGACAAACAGCCCCAGATGACTCCTCGACTATTTACCACATGCGCACTGTGTGTCTGCTGAATACACGTACACAGCAATGGAACACCAGAGACAGCTTCTGTTCCCGGGCCTCCCCGCAATCCATTCACCCAGACCAGTGACCACACCCGAGCGGCGCCAGAGAGCTAGCACAGGTCTTTGCCTCATCCTTTGACACCTCTTCATGAAAGTCGCAACCAGAGTCTTCGGCATGGTAACAAAGCCATTCTTCACGGATCTGTTGAGTCAAAACAGCCCTGAGAAACAAGCGAGGCAACAACCCTGAACCCATTTCACAGACGAGAAAGGAGACCGGAGATCATGCAGCTGATAAGGAATGGAACAGACCCAAGTTTCTGGCTCTCAATCTGCTTATCAGGTAAAAGCGAAAAACCAGAGGTCCAGTATGTGATTCACATGCGCCTGAGAGAAAAGAAATGAACAGAATACAATTCCTACAGCTTCCTCTGAACTAAGTGGTGGCGGTAGCCCAGAAGTATGTGGGGGAGGCAGAGGAAATTACTCTTTTCTCACATCAGGTCTGAATCACACCCCCAATGGCAGGGCTTCTGGAGATGCCGCCACCTCTTGCCATGATCTGCTTCTCTGCGAGATGCACCAGCACCTCCCACCCTCGAAGACCGGAGCACAGCAAGCAGGGTGCAAGTCCCTGCTCAGACCACAGTCAATGACAATGGCAGGTGCTAGAAATCTACTTCTGCAGAGAACACTGGGTTTTCTCTTTGGAGCACATTTTAAAGTCGGGGTGAGGGAGTCCCCAGTCCATAGGAACCAAATTTTAAAAGCAGCATGGTGTGGTAAATACAGATCTGCATTAAAATGGCGCAGATGGGGATCACCAGCTTGGCTGCTTATTAGCTGTGAGCTGATCTGTGCAACAAGCAGATCAACTAGATGATTTCTAGACAGAGCCTCCTCAAATCTAAAATTATTCAATAATTTCAATGGGGGAGAGAGAGAGAGAGAGAGAGAGAGAAATAGGAGAAGCCACGGCAGGAAAGGTCAGAGGGTGCTAAGCGGTTAGCTGGACCACAGAGAAGTTTGGGGATCAGTAACCCTACTCTTAGGGGAACCTACTGCCTCTCTTGGCCTGTTGCTCAAAATAAAATCTACAGCTTTAAAAAGGAGGAGGGAATTCACCCTTAGTGAACAGTAACTAGGTACCAGATCAGAAACTTGAGTCTTTGTCTCAGTTCAGGAACTTCGCAGTTACAGAGTATCTCAAACTGGCACTTGAATGCCCATTATTTTATGTCTAAGAGAGGCCGCAGAGTTTATGTTTTGCCTCCAAGTTGCTGATGAAGAACCACCATGCAGAGGAATCAAACAGTCATACAAAGGTGATTGCGGATACTCTGATAGTGACGACAGTGATGCCTCTCCTGACAGTTCTGCACACCGTGGCTCCGATGCTTGCAGGGATTCCCAGCACAGAGCCTATTTCAGGAGGCTTGGCCTCACGGTGCCAGCGGCCTCTGTGTCGACACGGGGCCTATTCTTGCACTACAACTCATGTGACCTAATTATTCACTTGACGTGAACTCCTCCAGCTTAGGCCACAGTAGTTCTCTCTCCATGCCCATAAAAGGCAATAGGAAGGTGCGAGAGAGGCACATAAATGCTCATCAGAAATGCTATTGTAGAATGAAAACGTGTAGTAAAATAATAAAAGTACTCATTTACTTAAAGTTCTGAGCAATTATTAGGAGCTGGGGGGAAGGACAGAAATGCTCTCACAAAATCACAAAAATTTCACACTTTGATCAAAATTTCAGTAAGTCCAAATTTACCAGGCCGCTATTTTTAGGCAGTCGCAGCATCCTTCACAGAGAGTAAACCAGAAGTGGAGCATGGCAATGGTCTGTCTATGAACGGGCGGGTCTGTGCACTCAGAGAATTATTTTCCCAAACTTGTAACAGGTGTGCCAACAGGTGTGCCCTCTTTCCAGACAACGAAAGGGTGCGACCATGTGTGCATGCATCACGCCACACACAGCAAACACACCGCACGTGGTGGCAGTGCTGGAAGGAAGGCAGCAGAGACTTCAGGTCAGGAGACCTGAGGCTGCAGGACGCTGGCGTGGCATCTTAGCTCGGCGGACACAACTAGCTTCCCTGTAAAACTGGGATGATGTGCAACCCAAGGGCTGCTGGAAGGAACAAGCCAGCCAGCCGTCGGTAAAGGGTGCTACGCCTACCAGAGATCTGCAGATTGAGAAACAAAAAGCCAAAACCACCCCGTGTCTCCATACCATTTATGGCCTTTCTTCCTGCTTTCTACATCTTTTATAAATCTTTTTATGGCCATCAGTGTTTTTAATGCCATCAGTGTTTCTGAACATTTTTTCATAGAAAGACTGATGTGTGCTTATTAACTTTATTTTTTTAAAGATTTATTTATTCATGTATACAGAGCTGGGGTACAGGCCAGAGGTGCAGGGGCGGTGAGAGGCTTCACCAGAGACAGAGTGGGGAGCA
>NW_004567110.1:7148089-7150011 GCF_000260355.1 Condylura cristata | reverse complement strand
GCTGCGCCCCCAGGGAGGACCTTATTAACTGTATTTTAAGACTTACTACTAGGGGATGGGAAAGTCTTGTTCTGGTCTTGATCCTTAATAATGCCAGAACTTTCTAAGAACAGGGACTTCTATCTCAAAAGTTTGGGGGTATAGGGATATTTAATTATGTACCGGTTCAATTTTTCAGACTGTAAGGGTCATCAAAAACTTCAAAAATAGGTCGTTTTAAAAAATGCAACTTAATTAGCTCTAATCTGAGACATATTTATATGGGATGAGGGGAACGCAAGACTCAAGAGACACCGCCTTAGCACATGTCAGCTCACGTCTCCCCGGGAGGCGCTGCGTCTCGTGTGCGTTACACTCTGCAGTGCTGAGGAGCTGTGATGGCACCGATGGAGCAGCAAGATCCTGCCTTACACGGCGTCCCCGGCATTGGACAGTCTCTACGTGCATCATCATTTCTCTCCTCATTTACAACAGGAACATGTAAGAACCAAAAACAATGGCATTGTAACTACATGTTTTTAGGTGTCTTAGCGAAAACTTTCATTTTCATTTGCAGCTTTACATGAATCCCCCCTTTTGGAAAAATGGCATAATTATTACGAGTCCACCTGCAACAACTGAATCAAAATCCTTTCACAATCTCACCTGAAACTGCTTGCTGCCCACCAGCTGCAGTAAACCCATTCTGCCTGTCCCCTCGGGGTACAGCCCTGCCAGCTCTCATGGAGGGTGGTTAGGAACTCAGGAAGATCCCCTTTTGGCAAACTGAGACACTGTATACTTAAGTGAGTTTTTTCCCCACAGGCAGCTGCCCCAAAGAGAAAAGTCTACTCTCGATATGATTACCTGAGAATTTGATTACAGAGGCAAAAAAAAAAAAAAAGATTTACAAACAAACTGGGGGAATACCGAAAGCCACTCACACATACTTTCTTTCTCAAACATTTCCTGCGTGCAGGTCTCATTCTAGGTGCTAAGAACACAAAAGTAAGTAAACACGCAAACATGGCCTGACCATCGTGGGTTCAGAGGCAGGAAAGCAAGAGCTCGCCGCAGGGCAGAGAAGACCTGCAGGAGGCCAGCATGGAAGGACGGTCCAGGCCGAGGGTTTTGGAATTAGGACAAATCTGGGTGCAACGTTCACCTAGGAAACCACCACTTAAGTTCTTGCCTCAGTTTCTACATCCGTACAACAGGATGAGCTGCTACCTCACAAGTCTGTTGTGATGATTTTATTTATTTATTTATTTATTTGTGCATACAGAATCGGGGTACAGGCCAGAGGTGCAGGGGCAGTGAGTGGCTTCACCACAGACAGAGTAGGGAGCAGAATAAGCCAGCTGAAGAAGCACACTGCTGAGGGGAGCAGCGGGCGGGTCAGGAGACATCTGCCACCCCATGTGGATCACCTCTGGGGCAGGCGGGAATCGAACTCATGCGGAAGTGGCTTTAGCTTCTCAGTGCTGTGCTCTTACCCGCTGCGCCACCAGGGAGGGGCCCTGTTGCGCTGATAGATGGAACTACAGGACATAAAAGCCCCTCATATGAGCAAAGAAGTGGCCGGGATGCCCCACGGGTGCAGCAGGGACACACCTAAGCAGACTGGAGGACTTCCAGAAGTTCCATGCTGATGCTGAGGTTCAAGACTAGAGAAGAGGTCTAGGTCTACCTGGCGTGGTCCTAGACACGCTGAGTGAGACATCCTGCATGGACTTTGTTCACGACAGTTCAGGTGCGAGGCGAGGCTTCCCCTGCTGCCAGGTCAGGAAGCACAGACTAAGCAGAGGGGAAAGTTCTGTCACGGGTCATCACCCAGGGTGGCCAAGCTAAAGTGTCTAAAGCAATGACTTAGCAGCTCCCCACTGGGTACTAACACTCCTGGGGAAATCGTATTCATAAAAACAAGGCTTCCTTCCATACAT
>NW_004567110.1:7082838-7147884 GCF_000260355.1 Condylura cristata | reverse complement strand
GCCATGTGGTCACCTCCAGGGCAGGCGGGACTCGAACTCATGCGGAAGCGGCCTTAGATTCTCAGTGCTGTGCTTTAACCCGCTGCACCACCAGGGAGGGCCGAGAATAACAATTCAAAAATGCAAAGAGGGCAAGGGGAGAGGTAAGAAACCAAGGAATCCCAGCGCAAATGCTCACACTAGAGCCAGGGAGAAAGTCCAGGAAAAGCAAGTCTGGTCAATTTCAACAGGAAGAGGGGGCCTGTATCAACATGAAAGCAACATTCACCAGTTCAGAAAAGCAGCTGCTAATTAGTAACCTTCAGCTGGATTTTGCCACTGAGCAAATACAGTTGTGTTGATAGACTGTCTAATTTTTCAAAACAAGCCAGAAATCTAGCATGTATGTGGCATTTCCCAAAATGTGGACGACAGCCACGAGCCCCAATCTGTAGTCTGAGCTTGGCAGTAGCACCCCTAGAAGGAAGGGAAGGGACCACAGCCACGCGCCCCGGAGTAGCAGGGGCCGCCTGCAGGATTTGCTTTGCTGGGTGCAGAGGATCTAGACGATAGGAGAGGCCAAGCCAAGCGAAGATAGGAGGCGAAGGAGCACCGCTGGAGGGGGAAAGAGGGGACTGGCCTGAAAGAGTGGCAGCCGGAAGTGTGAGGCAGAGCCAGGGAGCAGGGGCCTTGCAAGCAGGCAGAGGCTGCGGTCTGGCTGGACGGGCAAAGGAGAACCCTGTGGGTAGCTGCCTGAACAGGAAAGTCCCACGACAGAGTGGCTGAAGAAACGGTGTCGTGTCTCCAGGGACACCCACGTGCGAGTGGAAGGTCAAGCAGCTCAAGACAAGCTCTCAGAGACTCTGAGGTGGGAAGACACCAGGAGCACACAGGTGCATTGGCACAGCCCGAGCGGCTCTTGGGCAGCGTCGACGACCGTCCCTGGGACTGCGCTGGGGTCGCGGTTAGACTCTCCGCCCTCGCATCCGCCTCAGCCCCCTGTCCCCAGCAAGAGGACAGAGGTCGTGGACAGGAACTCAGGTGACCAAGCAACTGTGCAGTGTCTCCTGAAGGTTCCTGGAGCCCTGCAGAGTGCCTTAAAACACGTCTCTACCTAAAGCTTGGAACTGTATCGATCGCAACACAAGCTCTCAAAACACTGGGACGGTAAAAGTGAAAAATGAAAATTGGGTCAATGAACGACCCCCAAAGAGCCGGACTCACACATGTATGAACTGCGTTCAGCTGACTATCGTGCAATCAGATAGGGAGCTCGGCTGCGGGCCACAGAGGCGCGGACGTGAGCCAAGCTGCACTAAGTAAACTTCTCCACAAAGGTGATGGAGAGCCCAAGGAAAGTCTCCGGCATGGTAGGGGGAGCTGTGTCTACAGACAAGGCGCTCTAGGGGCCGGGCCGGGACAAGAGGAAGGGGTGAGGCAGGTCAGAGCCAAGACAAGCGGCACCACTCAACAAGACCAGGCCTGGGGACACGTTCGGGGCGCGTGACCGCAACGTGCCCATGGCCACGCAAGCAGGTGCTGCGAGATGCGGCCAGTGGGAGGGGGTGTCTCGGTAAAGCCCCTGCCAGTATCTGGGCAACCGCAGCCGGAATGAGACCGCTGAGGAGAGAAACACGGTTCCTCATGACCCCTCCCCATCCTGAAAACAGTGTTTTCTCCTTAAGGGTGAAGATTCTTCCCTTCTTTTCCCTTTTCCTGAGTGTCTAATACCCATGAAAAAGACAAGTGGAAAATCTCCTGACCTTGAACGCTACTCAAGATGCAAGGAAACGAAGAGCGGTCTCCAGCAGTGGTGGCCGTCGGGCGGATGGACGAGCCCGGCCTTTCACCCCCCGCCTCTGCGGCTCTCACGCCAGCCTTGAGCGTGCGCTAGTGCAGAAGGCGCTTACGAGTCTGGGATGGGCAGGCGGGCCTGACTGCCTACCTGGGGCGGGGTGGCCGTGTGCAAGCGTGCACAGCTGAGCCTAGAGGCCAGGCTGTCAGGTGGCATCAGGCCAAACTGCCCGACAACAGAAGAGGCCAGACCACCAGATGACAGAGCGCGCCCAGGGAGAGCGGAAAGGTTCAGGGGGCTGGGAGGCTCGGCTGCCTGCCTGCTTCCAGCAGCCATGTCTGGCCCACGTCCTTGTGTGCCAGCCTCCGGCCGCTGGGCCTGTGTGCCTGGCTCCCTGAGCCCAAGGGAGCCCGAGGGCTCCAGGACCCCTTCGGCCCCCGGGCCCAGCCGACAGTGCCTGACCTGAGATGCTGGCACGACACGATCCCCGTGGTTCCGTCACGCGGGAGTCTCCCCTGCCCACGGCTGTGAAATACGCCAGAGAACACCAGACCAAAAGGAAAAGAAAGGCCTGGCGAGCCGCTTGCTTCCTGACGGGGAGCACCAAGGGAAAGGATCAGCAAAATAAATGCTGAGACCCACCGGGGCTGGCTCTGAACAGTTAGCCGTCCTTGTAGAACTCCCAAAAGGCGCACAAGTAAAAATGGAATATTCAGGAAGTTTTGAACCGTGAAGGAAACACGTAACTGACCTGACGCCGACTGTGATTACGGATGACAAGTTTTATCAATGTCTGCCAAGACAAAGTGACCTTATCCCCAGAATCATTTTTGGTGGTCTAAATAAAAACCAAGGAAAGTGTAATTATAATCACATTAACCATTCAAGAGCTATCTTGTGGAAATCTAAATTACTGAAAAGAATGAAACCGTCCTATGTGGAGTGGGTAAAACACCCAGCCAACTGAAGCGCTGACATCTTTGAGACATTAAACAGAAGACACACAGGCTGGTTTTGTTTCTCTGAGAGCTCTGGAAGGCACCGCGGTCCTGTCTGGCTTTAGCTTGAGCGGCCGTAGAGCTGCTGTGGGCCTGTGCTCCACGCCCAGCAGCCAGACTTTCTCAAGAGGCGTGGAGCGCTTGTCTGTGCGTGGCGGCGGGCCGGTTTGCTGCCTTGGGGTTCTGCTGTAACTTCATGGTGTTTTAGGTCCCTGCTGAGAAAAGTACCAGCGGGGCTGCAAATGCCAATGTGAAACAAAGCAAGCATGTAGCTGCGGCCTCAGTGGCAGCGAGAGTATAAATAATTCAGCGCCTTTTCTAAATTAAAAAACCACGCCTGCTAACTAACACAGTATCTCCCTCAACCCACCAGCAAATCTGCCGGCAGAATCACTACCTGCGCTTTCCGGACTAAGACAACGGGGCGCTGAGCAGCAGCATCTGCTCAGCATCAAAGGGCAGAGCAAGTTTCTGGAAGCAGCACCTTGGAGGTCTGGCCCAGCACCTCAGCCGTGCAGACAGGGCTGCAATAAAAAGCTGGAACAGAAGGAACTGACAGTTATTCTCAGCAAACTAAAAAAAAAAATAATAACGATGGCATTCATTCCGCTGATGTTTATCTCATCTCCTTCATGTGATTCCGTCTCTGTTCACAGTTTTAGCCCACCACTTAGTGTGCTTTGTGGAAAAATACCATTCACAAAAAAAAAAAAAAAAAAAAAAAAGCCAGTGTCACAGCGGGTAGAAGAACGAGTAGTTCCAGGTGCAGATGGTCCTGTGCTTCCGGAGGGTGTCGAGGGGTCAGATTTTCCGAGGTTTTTATCCTGCTTGAGCAAGATGCTTAACGCTGCTTCAGCTCCCCCTGTGAGGAGAGGGGTGCTGGAAGGATTTAAATGAGCCGAAGCACTAATGAAACTGGGGCCCCGCAGGGACCGGGCAGGACTGGCTCTCCTGCTGCCGGCTAAGTGGCAGAGCTGCTGGAAAGCGGTCACCGTTTGCCACCTGGTGCTGAAGGTGGCAGGGCAGTGCACGCAGGGGTGTGTGACGGACATTCACCACTGGCCCCCAGCGGCCCCGCTGGGGCGCCAAGCTGCAGGCAGAGGCCAGCAGTGGGTCCCACCGCACCACTCCAGGGCACAGCCCTGGGCTCAGGCCTGCAGGGAGGAGCATGGGGCCCACTGGGCCCGCTCCAGGCTGAGGTGCCCTAACACTGCAGGCAGCAGAGAGGCTCCGGGGTCCTGGGTGCAATGCGGCTCCCAGCAGCACCCACTCAGCAGCACCGCTGTAGGCTGCCCGCTTTACGCCAGCACACTGAGCTGGCTCCGAGCTCAGGGCAGGCCAGCTAGTGCAAGCACCCAGTTTCCCCTTTTATGTTTGGTGTCTGGATTGCAGAGTGAACTGATCAGGTGTGAGCTATGAAATGACAGGTGCCACATGGTCCAGTCACCCACAGGACTGAAATGGTCCAATCAAATCTGCACATGGCAGGTCCGGAAAGTGCTCATTTGGCAGGGCAGGCGCCAGCCTGGGAGACGTGGCCTCCCATTCTGTCCCTGGCTGCTGAGGAATGCAGAAAGAAGCACCTGGTAGCCGAGCTCTGAAGGAAAAGAAAACCCAAAAGCTGTACGGAGACACCGAAGAGCTGCTCAGAGCCCAGGCCAGCCACACCGGCCTGCAGCCCGATTCTCACATCGCCTGAAAGGAGCCTCAAGGGCCCTGGGCCTGCAGGTGCTAAGAGCTGCTGGTTCCAGTGTGAGCCAGCAAGTCACAAAGAGCTTAATGCTGGTACTTCTCACAGGGCTCCCAGTGGCTGGTGCTGACCGGCGCTCCTGGCTGGTGCGACCCAGCACTGCTGACTAGTCACCAGCATTCAGGGACCAGCACATCTGAGGGCTGTTAGCCGCTGCTTTGACCATTCAGCACCTCCGCCCAGGGCTACTGCCTCTATTGCTGTCTGGTTCAGCGTCCGGCTGCAGGCCAGGCTGCTGTGGCCCACAGCTTCTGTAAGATGGACCCCGGCCTGCTGTTTGCTGGCATGCCCCTCGTTGGTGAGACAGCGCCACCTTGGATAAGCGGTCTTTGTTGGGGACTTCTAGACACTGTGGACACTCTCTGGGGTGAGGCAGTCGGCCGCTTTGTGCCCACTATTTGTTAAATAAATCCCATTGTTGTTTCTTGAACTTGGTGGTCTCGCAATTGTGCACACAGGTGAGAACCCACCTTCCGCTGGGCACTGCCTGAGGCTAGAGAACTGCTACAGTCCTATCCTGCTTCACTAAGCACTGACTGAGTCACGTAAGTGCTTGGCAGAGGTACCTGCCATCATCACCTCATGTGACATTCAAACCGGCTGAAGAGGATGATCAGGCTCCGAGCATCCCACACACTTACTGAGCACAGAAGCGCCTGACTGTCAAACAATACACACGGCAGTGGCCAGCCAGACTGGGCGCCACCTCAGGAAATGGCACCGGAGGCCAGAGTGCGCGCCCCGGGAAGCACCTATGAACAAGACAGGCCAACACCAGGGAGTGGCCCCAGAGCGCATAGACCAAGAGGACGGCAGGCGGCTGCAGGAAGAGGACCGGTCACGAGAGGGAAGGTCCTGCCACGGGCGAGGGAGGCTGTGGAGACGCTGTTGGGCAGGGTAGGAACCAGCTCTGGGAACGGGGCCCCAAGGGGCGAGAGGGATGAAGCGTGGGGCAGGCCGTTAAGCAGGGTTTCCGGATTCTGATCAAACAAGGCTGGTCAGCACCTCGAGGCAGGGATCCCGCCTTGTACCCCTGTGCGTGTTCCCTGCCCACAGCACCGAGCCTCAACCGGAAATACTGACTAGAGGGAGGAAATTGAGAAGGGGTGGAAGGCTAGTTTAAAGAATAAAGATGCTAACGAGTGAGTAATCAAAGATTATTAAGCCTTCTGTTATTAACTCCTCGAAGAAATGGAACAGGGATGCACATGTAGGGGACACGGATCGCTCAGTCACACCCTCTGATGAACGTAGCTGAGTGTCCCGGGTTATCTCTGAGCAGCGCGGTAAACTGTGAGACCTGGGGGCGCGGGGGCTGGGGGTGTGAGGCCTAGTTAGTTAGGCTAACTGTGCCAGCCTAAAGGAAATACATCTGGATGCCAGGATGGGGGTATAAATTTGAGGGCCAGGACTGAATTCCAGTTCTGTGAGCAAAGCCAGCAAACCGTCAGCATTCGCGTTTCTCACCAGCAACCCAGGAATAAGGCCTACTCGCAAGGTGGAATGAACCAACAGTCGGACCATGTCGGGGTCACAACTGTGTCCCAGGAAACAGAGCGCTAAGCCTCTGTGTCCTCTCATAAACGAGCCTGGTGGGGCCTGTCTGTTTTACTAGCGTGTACCCCTGCTCCTCCGCCTTGGTCTAACATATAGCAGGGGCCGAGGGAGGGCTTGATAACTGACCTCATGTTTCCCCCAAATTTCAAACACATCATCTGTGGTTATCAGGTCCCTGCAGTACTTCCCCCTCAGGCTCCTCTCCCCAGAATCCTGTGTGCAATCAAGCACCAGCAGGAGAGATGCCCCGAAGTACACTTCTGAGCTCTGCTCCCACCCCACAGCCAGCCTCAGAACCGTCTCCCTTTGCCGAGCTGAAGTCACATGCACAGCTCAGCTCAATCAGAGCTGAACAGCTCAACCACTAATTGATGCAATGTGAGACACTTACCTCTTCCGGCCCCTGAACACTGCCCCAACATCCAATAAAGCTGGGACTTTATAGCTCATCCTAACCTTTTTAGTCCTAGTACTTGACTTCACGAACACCAGTTCTTCACTCAGTTCCCTACAAGTTATTCCAAGGAATCACTCCATTCTTTGGCAATGGGTGCTACAGAAAAGAAAAAAAAAATCAAAACAACATAATAAAAAGGATAGTTATGAGAGGACTCAGAGCTCATGTGACAGGTGTGCATCTTCGTTAATGCTGATCAGGAACTGGAGTGGCAGTGTCTGAAGGCTCCCCAGGGCTTACTGGGGTCTGGGAGCAAGAGGGAAGGGACAATGGAAGCCTATTACGTGTATCAATTCAGCAAATCTGCCTTGACCACCTTCTCCAAAAGATCAAGGACTCTTCTTCCTTCCCAACTTTAACTCCAGGGTTCCAGGTAGAGCTGGGGAAGCCTTCTGGAACAAGAAGCGGATCTGAGCCAGGGTTACAAGATGCCCTAGTCTAGCCCAGTCCACACAGGCTGTGTGTCTGGCTTCATAAAGAAGCCCTGAAGTGCTTCTGCTATCCCTCATCTTGATGCTGGTCACTCCACCAGTCTGCAGGCACCTTTCTGAGGCCTTTCAAAAACGTCCAACTGTTTTCAGCAGCTGATGTTCACATAGGGACGGTGCCCTACACCCTTGCAGCTTTCTGCGCCACCACAAAAGCTTGCATTTTAACAGCCGGGATGCTGTCTCTTCTTCCTTTCCTTGTGTGGAGGGTAGGACCAATACTTCATGCCCTATAAAATATCCTTCCCACACCTCTTGCTATGACAAGCGTTTGAGCTGCTGACATGTGACTTGGCTGAAAGGAAGTGGATACTAAGGGCTCTTGATGCAATCACTGTGTCATTCCAAGAGAGACCTCACGAGCAGGAGCTACTTCTGAAACCAAAGAACGTTTTGCAGGCTAAGAAACAGAAAGATGAGTCGCCCAGTTACTGTTTCAGGAATTCAGTTATCCTGACTTTTCCCTTAGGGCTTGCCTCTGCAGCAGCTAAAAATGAGCCTCGTTCCTGTATATCTCACAGGCCCCTCCAGCCAAACACAAGAGAAACCGGTATGTAAGTGAAAACACTACAGAACACTTTTAGAACGTGAATGTCAAATTCTCCTGTCGCAAAAAGTCAGAGATGAGGCTAGGACTGACACCCAAAGAAAAACGCGAGAGCCAGAAATAGACAACTGCTGGGGTATATGTTCCAAGTGGATTAATTCCAGGAAAAATAATTATATAAGATGTAGGCCAAACGGTTCCCTATTCATCTGCAACCCCCGACACCACGGCCTATCGCTGCCTTCGCCTGGCTCACGGAGAGAAAAGGTCTGTGCAAAGTCCTTCCTGCCCCTTTGCCCACGGTCTCAAGACCAAAGAACGGAAGGTGTGAGACAGCATTGCCGAGACAACCAAACACCTATCTCCTCCTCTCGACTCCCATAGGGAGGGCCCCAGGGAGAACAGCGAGCAGGAAGGAGAGAGCACTAGGGGGAAAGGGAAGGGAACCGTGACAGACGAGTGGGAAGGGAACCGTGACAGACGAGTGGGCGTAAAGGGATAAATGGAGGCGTGAGAGGTGCAAAAGTGAGTTGAGTACGTCTCGCTCTTGCCTAGCACGGGCCATCAGAGCCCGCTCTGGCCTAGCAGTAGGGCTCACGCCCGCGTCTATGAGCAGGCCAACTCAGTCGCTACCGGGCCGCCACGCGTTCTCCGCTCTGTGGGGCAAGCCTGAGGACTCCGGGCTTCCTAGGATGCCACTCACCCGCTGTACTGTCTCAGGGGCCCGGGGAAAGGGGCAGCACAGGCTACATGGCCGCAGTGCTGGCTACGCTCGCTCGAAGTGTAATGGGCCAGACCGCTCCCTCTCAAAAGGCTTCCCCCCACAAGTAGGTGAAGAGGAGCTAAACTAAACATTTGAGTTTTATCTCTCGCCCGAGCACTCCCTGCCCCCACTTGTGCTATGATATGCCATTAAAAATCCACAAAAAGGGAGCGACGGGGGAAAATGGCCCAAACCACAAAGTCGGGAACATGCATGTATTCCTACACTTAGCTTGTATGGAGGGCCAAAGCAAGCCAGGCTCTGGCGAAGCGATGGTGAACAGGGTGCATGCTGGGATCTCAGGGAGACTGCAGGCTGTCTGGGTAGATGGCTAAGACGGAGAGCTAAGATGTAGTGATCAGCTTTGCAACCGTGTGAATGAAGCATGAAACGGCCAACTCTATGCCCCACCCCCACCCGAAGGATGGCAGAGCAAGCACGGGGCTGTAAAGAGCTGGAGGTGAATGGGAAGCCAAGGGGCAGGAGACAAGTGGCTCACTGCTCCAGGATCTCAATCAGAAACAGCCACGAATCTTTCTGAAGCTGATTCATGCACAATTCCATTCCAGTGTTCCCCACCCAAAAGCCTCACGTCCCCGTGCGCACAAGACCAATGGCTTTGATGGAGAAATTTCTGATGTTTCAACGTGGAAATATCGAATGATTAAAGAAATAAGCAAACTCAGACTTTGGAGTTTTAAGGGCTCAGTTCAATTACTACTGATTTTACTGTGTGACACTGGGCTTGCAACAAAACCTCTCTGTGCTTTCAGTTTTATTTTTAAAGCAGAAATGAAGCTATCTCACGGCAAGCTGTGCGCTCAGAGGAGAGGCTGTATGCAAACGTCAGTTCCAATGCAGTGCTGATTTCATGGGCAATCATGCCACCTTTAAGCAGGCAGCAGCTCTGTTTGGAATGCTGCTGCTCCGAATACAGGATGTATTACAGAATGAGGGAGGCAGCCCTAGCTGGCAGCCTGGCTGGAAGACAGACAGCCACCGGCTCCAGGACCGAGGCCTTGTCCCTGCGCCCCAGCTGCAGAACCGCCCTTCCTTTCCCAAAGGAAATACTTTGGGACTGCACCGAAATACTTCGGAATCCTGTCACAAACCGGACTGTGTGATCCAATAGCTCCAGAGTAGAGGCTCAGAAGCAGCATTGCTAAAAGCTCCCAGCTGCCGATTCCGGTCCCTGCAGCCCCCTCTGTGAGCCGCAAGGTCATCAAGACCTTTCAAATCATTGAGGGGCTGCCCCGGTGGAAAGCCAGCCACCGAGTGAGCAGCAGGTGATTTCTGCCTCTTTCCCAACTCCCTCTGCCCCAGCCAGCCATCATTTTGAGACCAAGGAGCCTGTGACATTTGAAATCATCCTTCAGCCAGTAGTGGCCAGGCGTTCTCAGGCTAAGTCGCGCGTGACCCCACTTGGACACCCCACCTCAGACACCGCACCTGAGCCAAGAAGGAGGGCTTTGTGCACTGCAACCTCAAGGCCTGTCACCACTGGCCTGGTCACTTTACTTGGATTCTCGTGGTAAAGGGTCCGTAGGCCAGGAGGCATGAAGGCCTCGAGTGGGCCAGAGCCCTCATCTCCCGCCTGGGACAAGGACAGGGGCTCGTATCTGTGAGGAAGTGAAGGGGAAACAGGCCAACAGCTCACCAGCATTTGCTGAATGTGCACCACGGCGTGGCAGGCAGTGGCCTCACGCTGAGGAAGTGTCACAGCGAGCTCTCCCTGACTGCTAACACCACGTGAGGGCTGAGCACGCGCTGGTACGTAGGCCATCACCCCCATCTTCACAGTACGTATCAGGGCCCACAGCTGCTGAGGCGGAAATGCGCCACCACAAACAACCCCCCACTTAGCCCTGCCACCAAGCCACCCCAACCTTTCGTCACAATCAGTGGGATGTGGTAATGGGAGGAGCTGAGTTTGAATCCCAAATCCCCAGGGACCAGCTCTCTGAGCGCTGGGGACAGCACCAGCGCCTCCATGAGCAGAAAGAGCACACAAGACAACGTTCTTCCTGCGTGTGCATGTATGTAAGTGTCCGGGGCCCAGTGGGCTCCCCACTAACCAGCTCTCTTCTCGTCAGCCTGTGCTACTTCTGCAGTGGCAAGAGCACAGGCAGTCACAAGCCCTCCTCTGGCTAATGAGAACACAGCATTACTCTGACACAAATCAGCAAAAGGCCAGCTCCGGCAGCCATTTAAAGTCACAATCCAATTACTGAGGCAAATTACAAGTGACTCTTTGGTTTAACTCGGAAAGGAACAGAAGCGATTAGAAAGATGAGCTGTCTTCTTTATAAAATTAACATATCTGGAAGCCAAAAGATAAACAAAGCCAATTCATAAGATTGCAGACAATACATTACAGAGAAGGGGATAAAAATGTCCCAACTTTTCTCCCAGCTGGGTTTAAAGCCCTGTGGCCAACTCCCAGTTTTTGCAAGGACTGAACCACCCTGATTCCCCAGGACCCGCTGCGGGGAGACCAGACAGAACTGGTTTCTGGAAGCCCAGCACAAGAGGCCTGACCCTGGCAAGTTGCGAAAAGACCCGCAGCCTCATCTTCCTCCACAAACCAGGAGGAAGGGTACCTGCTGCAGTAACGTGACATCAGACCAGATAACGAACCCAAACACGTGAGCATTTGGGAGGCCGCCGTTTCCTCTACCGAGGTAGCTGGCTTACAACGCGTGTATGGTGTATGGGTGAGTGCAGCCAGCGGTGCGCCACACAGGACGCCCCCGAAGGCCGGCAGGAAGGGAAGGGAAGGCGGCCTCAGAGGGGTCCCTAGAAACAGCCTGAGGCCGCAATACGGCGGACCCGGTTACTCAGTCTAACCAGGCTTCACGGGCATTTCAGGAACATTCTGAGCGGGTTCTAGCTGTGGCACTGTCAGAGTTAAACAGACTGAGTTGAGGAGCTGGGTGATACTAAGTAGATGAAGGGAGGGGAAAACAAAAGGACGTTTCCCTGTCCCGTCCTGCTTCCTCAAGCCCTTCCTTTTACTTCCCGAACATCACCAATCCAAGGGACAGCAGGAAGACCTGGCCTCTGAGGCCCGGGCAGGAAGCTCCCTGGGAGCTGCTCAGTCTTTAATCTCCAGTTCAGCCCTTCCCAGCAGCTTCTCAGCCGCCTCACAAGCCAGCCTTCTTTCTCTGTAGGCAGCCTTGCTCGGAGCACGGACTTCTCAAAGGACAAGACGCCCCTTCTTCTGTGGACAGCGCTGTTCACTAGGCTGAGGTCTCCCGGGGAGATGCCAGAGAGAGGTGCCGTCTGTGTGTGGACGCGTCTCCGTGGGAAGCCAGGTATCCCTGGTGGTGAGTCACCTGGGGATCTGTGACATGTGCCCACTGCAGGGCGCGCTCGGCCCAGGGCGAGCCTCTGGGGACAGAGCGCAGAGCCGCCTGCCTGACTTCCATTATCTCCACCTTTGCTTTCCTCTTCTTTTCCTCAGCTCACGTTGTGGCCACGCTGAGCAGACGCTAGAGGCTGATCACTTGTCACATGCCCGATACCAGCCACCTGCCAGGCTCAGATCTCGCCTGCACCATCTAAGAAGGATTCACGGCTCTTCGACACAGAATCCATTTCTTCCTGCTATTTTTCTCTTAGCCCTTTCTTGGTAATCATTCACCTCTCTCTCTCTCTTCAGAGCACGAAAGGCAACACAAAACATTTTAGAGAAAATTTTAAAACTCAGTAAGCTTCCAGAAGCAGGGAGAACTTGCTCCCATATGTCCCTCCTGTCCCTCTGCTCCGGGCACTTGTAACGACTGCTGAGACCCTCCCTGCCCGAGGGCTCCTGTTCCAGGGCATGTACCTGGCACCTGCAGACCCCGGCACGGTTCAGGGAAGGTGAGGGAGGTAAGAGTTCACCTGTCTCCCTCATCAAGGAACCCAGAGGAGGGCACTAGGTAGTGGACAGCTGTGTGGTGCTTAAATTTAGTCTGGGACACAGAGCAATAAGCCGGCACAAACGCAGCGGCCTGTTCTTACCAACGATGTGCCAGGCCTGTCCGGGGTTTGATTTACCCCACCTCTCAAGATCCACAGTCTCATTCGTTAGGCCTCCACCTGCCTGATAAGCAACTTGCTGGAAGGCCCAGTGGCAGAACTGGGGTCAAAGCCAGTCTGACCCCTGAGCCCGGCTCCTAGCTGCCAGGCTGTGACCTATGGAAACACAGCACAACCACCTCTCACAAGGTCTGAAAGAAGCCCCGGAACGCTACTGCTCCTGGGGGGGGGGCCCAGGTCTGAGCTCACTGCTGACAGACACGGAGAAAGCAAGGAGGAAAAAATAAACGGGAGGGCAGCACTAGCAGAGGACACTCACCCGGTCACCTCTGCAGACGCCCAAAGTCACTCTCGGTTCTTTACCTGCCTCACAGTTTTAGACCAGCCCATGGCAGCTGAGGACTGTGAAAAGAGGAATTCTTGTAAGCAAAGTGGCCGGAGAAGAAGAGTTCAGCCCAAAGAGTCACCTGAGAGGGAGTGAAAATATCTGCGCTCCAGTGTCTGTCTCTGTGGGAGTCTGAGCAAGTCATTTCCCTTGTGGGGGCCACGTCGAGGAATCATTCTGCGCCAGCATTCCTGGACTCCAGGATTCTGACAGAGAGCCGGCGGTGAGTGTGATTTAACCCGGGGTTCTGGGAAGCAGGCGGGGGCGGTGGACCTGCCTGCGCGGCTGCCTTAGCGGGGAGCGCGGATGCACCTTCAACACGAAGAACACAGGTGAAGACCCAGCGTAACGGGCAGCAAGTCGAGTCCTCATTTTCAGGGGTCAAGCGTCGCTTCTTGTCCCGAGAGAGCAATCATGGGTCACAGATTTCAGGCGCCCCTCGCTCCCCAGCCGTCTGCACCCGCTCTTCTCTTCTCAGGCCAGGCAGCTACAGTTCTCCTGGGTCTCACCGCCGTCCACACCCTGGCCGCCCCTCAGGCACGCCGCCTGCCCCTGCACACAGTGGTCCTTCTCACGCAGCGCTCAGGGCTTTCTGGCTCAGTGGAAGCCTGCTCCGGCCGCGCCGTCAGCAGCTCCCCATCGCGCTCCAGCAAGAACACGTTTTACTTCCTCAGGAGTGGTGGGTTCTCGCCCACGTCCGTCTTTAGATCCCAGCTGAAGTCGCGTCTTCTGGAAATGCTCCTTTGAGCCAATAGACGAGGGAGGCCCCCTGCCCTGGACTCCCCGAGAACCCATACTCTTCACCAGAGCGCCGACCGAGCTTCACCGTGAATTCCTCTTGATGTCGCCGTCTCCCCTGCCGGACCACAGGTGTCACAGGGGCAGAAGCCACATCTGTCTTCTGCTCAGTCACATCTCAGCACTGGCAGAGGCTAGTACGCAGCACGAACCGCAGAGATGAGTGAACAAGCGAAAACTTTCGTCAACAGAAAGAATGGCCTCCTGAAGGCACAGAGAGCTAACTGGAGGGCTGAAAGGCGTGGCGGGCCGGCTGCTGAGAGCACGAGTTAACGCAGTGGCGGCCGCAGGCGCTGCCTCGCTGCTCTGCTACCTGCAGGTGTGCTGGCTCTACGCTGGCATCGGGCACTGAGAGCCGCTTACCCTCCTTCCACGCTCAGAGGTGCTGGCACTGAGAACATTCTCTGAGTGCTGCTCATCTGCGCCAGGGCCGGTGACGTAAAAGTAGGTCACAAATAAACGCAGTCATGCTAGGAAGGAACTGGAACCACTATCTAAATGTGCCAGCCCCCCTCTTTTTAAAGGATGTACACCCCAGACTGGATGTTCGCTAGAAAACAACATATAGGGTTGGTGGCTATATTTAAATTTAAATAAATGCTGCCGGCCCTCCCCGTAAGCGTGGCGAGCTAGAAAAGCAGTCAGGCGATGCACTTCAACAGCGAGTAAAACTGAAAAATGATTTAGGATTTAAAAAGCTGGTCATCGAGAAGATGGAAACGCTGCAGGAATTTTCCAGAGTTAAATGAGCCCATAATCAGAAGAAACAACACCAGCAGCAACAGAGGCAGCTCAGAGAAGGAAAATAAATTCTATTCAGAAGCACACTTTAGAACACTGCATTTCAAGATCAGAAACAACGTACTTTGGAAAAGCAGAGAGCATGAATATATGTTTCATACAAATCTTTCTATTCCGGTACAACAGAAAGCCACGGAAGGACAGGGTGTGTTGTGAAATGAGCCACATATGCAGGACATGGAAGTCAATCAAATGAGGAATTGGGCAGTTTCTTGAAAACAACTTAGCCAAAACCAAAAAATGGAAGACAAACAAGCTGTAACACATAGTGTTTCTTGGCCAAGTAAGAAGAAAAAGAAAAATTCTCCTCTCTCTCTCTCTCTCTCTCTCTCTCTCTCCCTCTCCCTCTCCCTCTCCCTCTCTCTCTCTCTCTCTCTCTCACACACACACACACACACACACACACACACACACACACACACACACGAGGGCGAAGTCAATGCAAAGAGGTGACAAGTGCCCAGAATTTTCCAGTCATCGGGCCATGGAGACAGGCGAGCAACAGCTATGGCTTTCTGCCTTAGTTAAATGTTTAAAATTAAACCAAGCTGAGACACTGAAACAAACTCACCCTGTCCTGCATTTCTCCTTTTATGGGGAGGGTAAAATTTCAACATTACCCCTATTCCCTAATTTTCAGAAGGTAGGTCCCTTTTCTTGTATTCGGGCATAGTACAGACGCACTCAGTCTGGCTGTCCAAGGGGGTCACTGGGGAGAGCCTGAACAGCCCCCACCTCCTCGCTCCCCTAGGGTTTCCCACTGACCTGGTCTGGGGTGTGGCCTGGGATTTCAATAGTTCTCAGCCTGATTCTGATGTGTACACAAGGTAGAGAACTGAAGTCAATGGCATTTCTGAGACTAGCATGGCAAGTTGTCCATTTCTGGCACAGTTCATGAAAATGAACTAAACTGGTTAGACTTGAAAGCCTCACTATCATTTCTAGAAAGAAATCACCTTTTCCTGCTTCTACACACCTGGATTCTTAAAGGCCCCACCACTCGCTGGCTCCTCTGGCCAAGACAAGTGGAGGAGACGCTGACCAACCCTTTACCCCCATCTGGCGCAGCCTTCAGTGGCTGATCAGCTGTCAGGGTGATGATTAATCTCTGCAAGAAGGTTGCCAGCACTTAGGGCTGACAGGAGCCCTCCCTCCTGGCCATACTGTGTCTGGAGAGCAGGATGCTATCGCTAAATCAAAACCCTGCCTGACAACGCTGTAATGGGGCTTCCCAGTGGAGAAATGCGTTCCCCTGATGCACTGAAGGAGACGATGCCAAAAAGTCCATTAGTTCGGAGGGGTGCACGGGGAGCCAGCATAACAGAGGACAGGCAAGACATAGTACCTTATACTTTATCCGCACTACCCTAATGACAAGGCCTTGCATCACTAATTAGGCTGCCTTCCTCCACCTGGCAGCTGAGCGCCTCATTCTTTCAGTGTGTACTGAGCAGGGCTTCCTTCATTCCCTCCACAGACAAAAACAGCGTGTTCTGCAAAACAAAAGAAATTCTAATGCAGGCACATGGCTGTTTCTTCCCTAGTAGCACTTTGCACACATTTCCACTAGTAAACAGAAATCATTACAACTTGTGCTCTAGCATGAGGCTCTGAGAGAGCAGCGCGGTCTGCGGGCTTCGCGGCGGGTCTGAGCTCCCCACACCCTGCCGCAGGAGACAGCACGTGCTCAAAGGAGCGGTCACTGCCGCTTCCTCTTCCTCCAGCCCAGGGGCATCCGCTCGACTGCTCCGCTCGCGTCCTTTCTTTACTGGTGGCACCTGTATGTTCATTATGAAAAAAAAAAATCACCCTTCGGCACCAATATCCAGAGATAGCTAATGCTAAACTTTCAGCTATCTTCCCAATTTTCCCTTCGCTGTCATTCCTTCCCGTGCGGTTCCTTCCCGCTCTCTGCTCCCCACCTCACAGATGGGGCTCTTCCTCTGCAGACAGGCCTCACCTTGCAGAGCTGCTTCCCCTTCTGCACTTGGGATTTCTCTCACCCTGGTCTGTGACAGTGTTTTTGTGATGCTAAACAAAGAATTCACAACCAATAAAATTCATGGAAGGAGAATGGCAGGGTGAGAAATGTAGTAAGAAGATTGTGACCTCCAAGAAGGCACAGGCTTCCCAAAAACCTACGGTGCTATTACTTGGGGAGGGCTCAGATACTACAAACCTCTGTGGTCCGAGCTCCAAAGGGAAGAAAAGGCATTAAACACCAGCAGGGCTGTTCTGACACTCGCGTGGTGTGCGCACACAAGCCCGGCCGCCGGCTCACTCACCTGCACGAAAGACTCCAAAGACCACATACATCCTGTTCGCTTAACCAACAAGAGGGTATCATTCCGGCCTTACCTAATAGACTTCTGTCAGGAGTCAGTGAACCTACTGGAAAGGACTCAGGGCTACTGTAAGTCCTTCAGATGGGGGCAGGTTAGGCCTGTGTGTGGGATTGTTGGGGGGCAAGGGGGGCTCCTTCTCTCCGGACACAGAATATGAAGCACTATGAGCAGGTACCTCCGAGGCTGAAAGAGATCAGAGAGAAAGCAAAAACGCCAAACAAACAAAACTCTGGCTTTTCAACCAACACCGCCAGCAACCCGGAGAACAGATCGAGAGGGCAGGCGTGCACTGGGCCCTGAAAAGAACAACCAGCCTCTTTATCCAGCTCAGCCACCATCTGCCTGGAGAACAGATCGGTGGCTCCCAGGCAGAACACCAGAGATGGCATCCAAGTCCTGAAGGCAGACGGAGAAGAAGTTTCTGCTTCCGGGACCAGAGCACTGAGGCACCAGGGAGCCGCTATCACTGGATCTTCACCTTCTGCGGCAAACACGTGAAAGGGGAGGAAAATATGAAGAAATAAGGAAAACGGCCACTCGATGGAAAGTTCTGAGACCAGAGAGTTTAAGGTCTCCCCATCTTCGTGCGCCTCCAGCTCTGAGTGCCTGATAGGTACTCAAAATGTCACTCAATTGGAGTGGAAAAGTGACAGGAAGTGTTAAGGCATCAAGGGAAAATAAGGAAGAGCATTTTGGTTAAAACAAAAGTCCTACAGCTAATGCAGCGGGGAGACCCAGCAGCCTCTAACTCCCTGTTGGCAAAATCACCTTCCCACCAAGAAGCAGAGATTTTGGATCTCGTCTTGTGTTTTGCAACCAAAACTACGTTTTGGTCTTCCGATAGAACCAATCATATAGTTACCTTTCACAGTGTTCAGAAGAGTAGCTTGCATTTAGTATTTACCAGTTCCGATCCAAAGTAGAAGCAAAAATAGCCAGTGTCCAGAGGAAGAGTTATTTTAGCACCTTTGACATGCTCACCCTAAAAAGCACATCACCCCCCGCAACAACTCTTGTTTATGTCTGCTGTTGTGACACCAACATCCAGAAGACCCCGGCAGTCATGGAAAGATACAGCAGGGTCAAAGCAGCCTTCATGGCCAGGCCGCCCCGCGTCGTGCTGCGCAGGTGATACTCACACTCCAAGGTCTGTGAGGCGCCTGCCCACCACCTGTTCTGCCCTGCAGTCTTGAGTTCTACTTCCATTTTGTTCAAACGTTTGCAAATGTTTCAATTTAATGCCAGGGTAGACCCTCAGATGGATGATAACTACACCGGACTCACTCCTACCGGGCGAGCACCTTCTACCCTGTATCCCAACATCTGGTTTCCAAGGGCCAGAGTCACTGTCCTTTTTAAAACTGTCGCTCCGAGTCCTCGGTCCTACTCAAGCTTCAGGGTAAAGGCAAAGTCCCAAAGGCACCAACACCAAGACCCACACAGTCTAGCTGCTGTCCTCCCACTGGACGCTGGGCCATGGGCCCTCCTACTGTTCTGTGAGCCAGGAGGGTCCTGCCTGTTGCACCGCCCTCCCCCTGCCCCCTGCAGGAGCTAGCTGCCTCCCGGCCTTCCAGGGACTGTCATGAAGCCCACCTGCTCCTGCACCTCCATTAATCCTTTTCCCACCTCTATGCCCCTCACAGTACCTATTACCACCTCATGAACCGTGTATGTAATTGCTGATTTCTTGCCTAGGTGTTCTGAGTAGAAAGCAGGCTCAGTGAGTGCGCTCCTTGGCCTGGCTTGCACTGCTCTACCTACTCCAGTCACTTGCAGGCACTCCATGATGATGGATGCATTCTTACAATGACTCACTGTGATTTATTTCACAAGTGGGGAAACTTGCTTTTGGTCCTTAAGGACCAAGACAGGTCACACTAACCTAGAGCCACAATTAACAAGTCATTTGCACTGTATGCAATTGCAAAACTGAACCATTTAAATGCACTTAGCACCAGCTGCTTCACTGGCCCCCAGGACACCCCAAGAGAGGTAACTGGAGGGACCAGAACAAAGAATTTCACATCCGGTAGGCAGTGCCCTATTACAAGGCACTGTACCAGCTGTCTGAGTTCCTCTTGTCCACATAGGTCTCCTGCTCATATCTGCCCCAGACACCATGCTGGGAAGTCCTTTGCTTACATTGCTTATTCAGGAGAAGAAGACATGACTTGTTATGATCAAGTCGGCCTCTGATCTGAGTTTCCTTCACCACCAACTGATTTATGAGATCTTTGGCAAAGAGGTTGACCTAGTGAAGCTTCAGGTTTCTCACCTGGAGAACAGTAATGCTAGACCAACCATGAAGGGCTCTTGGGAAAACTCCAAAAAATCAGGGGTAGAAAGGCCTCAGTCTCACCAGGAACCTGGCAGAGCTAATGCTTCCTAGGTGAGTTGGCTTTTATTGTAAATGTTGTTGAACAAGTCATCCACTCATTTGAGTAATGGCTTCTTTTTAAGGCCCCTCTTACCGCACTAACAAGCTTTGATAAAGGTCTTTTTGGTAAATTACAAAAATCAATTCAGAAGCAAAAAGAAAGCCTGATCCACTGTCATTAGCATAAAACCAGTGAGGTTTCCCAAGAGCAAAAGTCAAGGGTTTGATTAGAGCTAGACAGAGGTCAGTAACCTTAGGGCATGAGAAGGAACACACCCGGCTCCTGATTCAGTTGAAATCAGCAGGAGTGGGCTGGAAAGGCATTTCACACAAGCGCTTAGGCTGCGAAGTAGGAGCCAACACATGAATCTGCTGCACTCACAACGCTCCAACCAGGTAACTTAACGTTTATTTCCAATCTCCACTCCTCTGTTAAGGGCTACAGAACATTTCCTACACCAATTAAACATGTAAGTCTGTCAGGGCCAAACGAAACAGAGGTACGTCGCTCACTGCACCCTGCCTCCCCAGTTCAGAGCCTGAGTAAGGACCGGGCAGGCTGGCGCTCTCTCGGGGTCCAGGCGCAGCACAGACACCTCCTCGATCATCTCTGGCCAAGCCTTACTCAGGCCTGCTCCCCTTCCCCCCCCCCCCAAGTTGTCCAATTTCTTTCCTTCATGGCAGCTGTCACTGTCTGGATTTATCTTTACATCTGTTGGCTCCGTCTGTCTCCCCTAACATGTGTGCCCCGAGAAGACAGGGATTGCGCCTGCTTTTCCCTACTGCAGTCCTCAGCACCTAGAACAATTGCTCCACAAGTACATGATAGTTCTTCGATAGATGAACATAAGAAGTGTTCAGGAAATAATATTTAATTAACTAAGCCAATGACTTTCTCTGCTTCTGTGGAGAGGGTGGCGTGGGGTGGGGGTGGGTGGGCAGGAGTTAAAAAAAAAGAACCTCTGGACACACCCAGCACTCAGGTACAGGGCTCACAGCTGGAAGGTTCCCTTCCCCTCACTTGCCTTGGGAGCTGCGAAGGACAGGGATGCACACCGCCCCCACAGCCATCACCGCCCCACCGCTCCACCACCCCGCCCAATTCCCATGTTCCAATCTGCCAACAAAGAAAAACCAGCAGGCTCACAGCAGTAAAAACAGTAGCCCGAAGTCCCAAGTCCTGAGCTCTGGATGCTGAAAATTGAGAGGAGGTATTCCTGGCTCCAGACACTTACCCTGCCTCACTAAGCTGTTTTCCCAAACACACCATGGATTTTTTAAACTTTAGTATTAAAATGCACTTAAGAGAAATAACATTTGTACAGATTCAGTGCAGCTCCCCCCCCCCAAAGTTGTCTGTTTCCTGACACAGAATTAATTTAGAAAATGCTCACGTTTTAAATCCATACCTCAATTTGCTCCTTGTGACATACTCTTGAATTTATAACACTTTCACAAGCTCCCTAAAGTATTACTGAAGTATTGTAAATACATACAACTGTCCATTTTAGTAAGTTTTATAAGTCATAACGTCTACATTCAACTCTTAACTTTAAAAATATGTATCACAAGCTAAGATTTTCATAATTACCTAATTCAAAATATTAGGTATGGAGTGTTTTCTCCTATTGGATTATAAACACAGATTTTTTTCAACTCCAAACTTAAAACTTAAAATAACCAATTCCATGTTACGAAGTTTGAAGACCCATGGATGAAGTAAACAACACAATAGGTGAGATGTAAATCAAACAGTCTAAAATCAATCACTACATTTACGATTCTCTATGTAAGTCTGCAATCACAAATCATCCTTTTGGAATAAGGCACAAATGTTCTTTGAAAAATTATTGTTGTATCTTAGGCAAAAATTCTTTCCCAAGTGCAGGCTCTCTTGCTAAAACAATACTATGTAGTCATTTTATTTTATTATTTATTAAGGTTAGCGTCAGGAAAGAGAGGGAGGAAGTAAATCCCAAGCAAGGTCATTTCTGTGGTATTTTCAGCAACCGATTTCATTCTTCCACCGTGAATGATTTTGAGGGACATAAAAAACCATTTCAGTCACCTCAGTAGGTATCAGCTAACAAGAATTGAATATACAGAATAAAGTTTTGCAAAGAGTCAACAAACAACAGACAGCTGAAGGAAAGGAAGCTAACAGGCTCTCAACATTTGCCAGGGATACCCCACACCACCGGCAAGTTACATGCAGACAGTTAATAGGGGCGGCTGACGGAGTTCTAGTACTTCATCCTCAGCTCACGTGTTTAAACACAGGTGAGTTTGCATGTTATGCCAGATGAGCATGGGGTCAGGTGGTGTGACCACAGACAAATACGGGGGTTTTCAAGTCCTGAAGAGTGTGCTGTTTAAAAGATACAGGACTTGCATATAGTGTCTACTTGAGAAGTCATTCTCGGGGCAGTGGGTGGTGGGCTTAAAAGGAGACAGGTGAACAAATCATTTCAGCAGAATCAATACTGCGCTTGAGGTGTATGCGTTGCCATGAGATAACAGGCAAACTGAGAGACAGGCAGGAAGACTGGGGAGACAGGACACTCACACTGACTCCGACCTTGAGCAGCATCAATGAGGCAAAGGAACAGACAGCCAGGCCCTGGCACCTGCTGTGCCCTGAGTGTGGCTGAGAATGAGAGTCAGGTTTCAGCCAGCAGGGCCTGAGGAGCTGGACAAGAGCAGTGGCGCTCACCCTGGGAGCTCCAGGAGAGCCCAGGGATCAGCAAGACCTCCACCAGGGGTGTGTGGAAATTCCTGATGCCTCGCTCATGCCTGGGGGTGGGAATCACAGTACAGAGACTGGCTCTACGGAGAACAAGTGAAAACAGACCGGCTCCTGCAGATCTGGGATTTTAACACAAACACCACTGCCACATGGGCAGGGGCCACGTCCACAGGACGAAAACCGCTCAAAATCCACAGCCCAGCACCAGCTTTCAAACGTATTTTCTAAATGTTAACACTAGGGCAATCCCCCAAAGATCAGGCAATTATGAACAGAAGCTGTTTTCTACATTGCAATACCCCAGCCGCCCAGTTCCCATGCAGACGCCCCAATTCTGCCACCCACTAGCCATGAGCCCTTGGCATTCTCGCCCTAGCATTTCTTTGTCTCAGTTTCCTCATCTGCAAAACGAAGACGAAGACGAAGACGGCACCCACAGTGGAATCTGGGGGGAGCGGAATGTGGAAGCAATTAAATGACAGAACAAATACGAAAGGACTTTAAGAACCTAATCCTCCTCAAATGAAAAGAGGAATGCACTATAGGCTCAGCTGATATCATGGAACAGAAAATTATCAGAAGGAGGAAGTAGCTTCAATGCACTGATCAAAATTAAAAGGACGGTTTTAATTAAACAAGACATATTAGACCAGACACAAAGCAACCACTTATTTTTAATAGCATAAAACCACCGCCCAACCTCTCCTTGACCCGAGGAGTCATCAAGCAAACCCTAGGACAGACAGGGGTGAACAGTGCAAGCTTCAGGGTGATGGATGTGTCACGAAGTGGATTAAACCACAAAGGCAATTAAGTCATAAAAGCAGCAGCATTGATACTACCAGACAGAAGGTTCAGAGGATCATCTCTGAAAGATTTCATTACCTAAACCACAAAGACCTACTGGAAAGCACACCAGCAATCTAGTTAAAAGTGGGTCACCTTATTTATAGATTCCACCCCCAAATCACATATTACTTTAGGAAAAAAGTCTGATAATTTCCATGGACAGGCCAGTGAAAGGGGCTGCTTCATGCATGCCCATTAAAGGAAAGGAGGAAACAATGTTTAAGTTTTGGCCACACGCCAACAGAACATTTTTTCTCAATGGGCTGGGTGCAGACACTGTGCCAGTTCCATATCTCTGAGCTTCCTGCACACAGTGTGTAGTTTTCATTTTACTAGGGAACACACTTTAAGAGCACTGGGGGGGGGGGCGTCCTTGACGAGGTTCCAGCCTCTCTGGCAGGCTCAGCAGAAGCCCCCAGACCGGGAGGTCAGTGGTTCTGTGAAAACACCCCCGGCAGGCCATGGGGAGCTGAGCACAGGAGCAGTCACAGGCGGGGCCGGGAGTCCAGGGGCCACAAGTGCAGGCGACACCCCGATGCAAGTGCGGGGACCTGGCAGAGCAGCCCCGGGCGACTTTCAAATTGCGCTGATTTTGAGTTTCCCCATATTTTGTAAAGGTGGGAAAATAGATCCACACTGATCAGCACTTTGGAAAGTGCAGAGAAGACATATGACTAAAGAGCAAGGGCCCAGCCTATCATGCAGAAACCACTTCTACCGATGATGTGCTCTTTTATCAATGAACGTGTTTGTTTCCCCCGTGTGTTAAACTCTTATTTAAAAAGAACACACTGGGCCCTTCCTGGTGGTGCAGCGGGTTAAAGCGCAGCACTAAGACGCTTAAGCCGCTTCCGCATGAGTTCGACCCCCGCCTGCCCCGGAGGTGACCACAGGGCGCGGCAGACCTCTCCTGACCCGCCCGCTGCTCCCCTCAGCAGTGTGCTTTGTGGATCTGCCTGTTCTGCTCCCCGCTCTGTCTCTGGTGAATCCTCCCACCCTCTGCATCTCTGGCCTGTACCCCAGTTCTATATGAATAAATAAATCTTTCTTTAAAAAAAAAAAAAAAAGAACACACTAAGCGGTCTATATTACAGGTTGCCTACCTTTATAGGAAGAATGGTTGTTAGGTCAAAGGTTCCTAAGCCAAGCCAGATGACTAAAATCTACTAAAAAACATTCAGTTAACATTTGCTAACTTTTTAAAAAGTGGTAATTCAGGTATCAGCCATGAGCAGCATCCTCCTCTAAAAGAGGCGCTCTGAACGGTGGCCTGGGCAGAGCGGCGGGTGCATCCCTGCTCGTTCATCTCACTGGTTCTAGAGACCCTGCCACTAAGACGGAAGGGTCCGGAAGAAGGCCGCTGGTGCCGCTGCAGGGTTTCTGTTGCTGAGCCCCGGCCGTGGATGCCGACGGCCCTTGAACAGGGGCTCGAACAAAACGTCAGCTGGCACAGTTAACCAGAACATGACACCATGAAGAGGAAGAGGAAAATAAAATAAATCCTGGGCGCTGCACTGACTCCCGGGGTGCTCCCTCTGACGGGGCACTCTCTGTTTAGGGCCTTTCCAGTCGTAAGGTACGGGCTGTCTTAGGGAGCACGTGAAAGGTATTTTGGTCCTGTTCTGTGTGAGCAGGTGTCAGGGCCGACGGGCAGATAAACAGGGCCTTGAAGAAGGCTTTAGGCATCCACCACCCCCTTTAGATTATGTTGGTGGGTTAATGTCCCAACGTGCATCCAGGACACCGGACACTGGCCGGACACCTAGCAGTGCCAGCAGCACGGGGAAGCGGTGTGCTCCTGCACCTCACCCGCGGCTCACACCCGAGGGGCCTAACCTCTCAGAGCGTCTCCTCTGATCCCATTTTCATAGTTCTTTTCCTAACCATGATGCTCTCCCAGATACCCTTCTGGAGCCTCTGGATGTGAGAATTCAACAGCAGGACAACACAGCAAGTGACAGTCAGAATGGACTTAACGGCACAACTGTCACCACTGACACGAGCTGTGCGACCCCTGGGTATCTGCTTAGCCTCACGGAGCCTCCGTTTCCTCATCTACAACGTGGGGACAACGACAGCAGCTATTTACTTGCTTTGGAGTGAAGATTCGTGAGAATGTGCCACACCAGCTAGCTCGCCAGGAGAGGGTAGCTGCTCCCCTCAGATAGCCTCCGTGGTGCCCTGCTCCCTGGGACTGAAATCAGGGTGCCAGGAAAACGCAGATCTGGACCAGGATGGAAACCAAGTCACCTGCCAGGCCAGGCGAGAGGCCTCTGGAGGAGATGCTCCGTGCACACGGCTGGAGGGCAGTGTCTACCCAGGCCGGCAAGGTGTTTCCCCTTCCACCAGAGGGCACCCCGGCTTTCTCCTGCTGCCACACCCACTCCTTCCTACAGAAGGGGAAGTAAGTGGCAAGGGGAGGGGAGGCCTCTGGCCTTCCTCCAGATCTGTGCCCCCGCCACTGCTGGGCAGCGAGTCTTCAATCCCGGGCTCGGGGTGTCTGCTTTCCCGGACACAGGTCAGCCACCCAGCACACGCTTCAACCGTAAGCGAGGGGGTCACCTCTTGGCTTCCGGGTGCCCGCCCGCCCCTTTGCCTTGTTTCAGGATTTAGCCCAGACCGTAAGTAGGGGGACAGCACTACTTATTGGGCCTCCTCCAGTCCCCACAAATGCATCATCCCTTCCTCGTGCTGTGCAAGATTATTTCTCACAATAAAGAAAAAAAAATCACAATAAATCAAATGTTCTAGCTCACAGCCATTTTCACATTTTTATTTTTTACCTCCCGTTAGAAGAAGCGAGGAGCCAAAGAGGGAGAATTAACAAAGGGGCAGCATGGCGTAGAAACGCGCTGCGTGGAGTCCGTGCTTCTGTCCAGCGCCCCTTCGACTACATCACTGGTTCCTCTAGTTCTTTCCAGTCTTGCCTGGAAGGGGACACAGACCAGAGCACCGACTTGACCATCCATCTCGAGGTGAAGGACAGGGATATGTCGACTTCATTTCTGTGCTTGCAGGAACCATACGATTATTTTTCTGTTTTTAGATCTTCTGGCATGCTAACACCATTGAGGTGCACTTGTCCAAGGGCTCGCCCCTCGCACGGGGCCAGGAGACACCTGTGCCGCTGGACTTCCGGGGCTCTGGAGGCCCCGCGAGAGGAGGCCCCTTTTCCTTGTCAAGAACAGTCAGGTGTTAATTACTGGAGACAGCTGTGGGCCGGCCAGCCCCGCCACGGGGTGGCACACACGGCCTTCATGTGCAATCTCAGGGTACCCCCTTCCCCGTTCGGAGCCCTGGGGGCTGATGAGATGATGGTTAAAGTTCTGCCCCGAAATAATAAGGCTTCCTGGTATGCGAAAGCAGTGGCATTTGTTCTGGTGCAATATGACATCATATATCAAGAACTAACTCGAGTTCTACATGGAAATAAAGCTCGGTCTCCTGTATTTGTTACTGGCTGAACACTTTGAGAAGCACTGGCTCAGTCCACTTGTTTGAAAAAGATCTTTCCAGGTTTGAGTTAAACTTGGGGGGACCTGGTATCAGAATAGCTAAGTCAGCGAGAGAATGGAGGAAGGGCTGAAAGCTAGTCAGGCCCAAGCTGACGACGAGGAGAAAACCTTTCGGATAACAACTTAAGTAGTTGTGGTTGGTCCCAGAAAATAAAAAAAGGCCTTCACACCCCACCTCAGTGCCACTCTCGACAAAATAACCTTAAAATAAAAACTACTTCCTTTTCTCACCTTGCTACCCTCCCTTTCAGTGAGATCACATGGCAACTTAGCCTTCTTCCCAGTCTCTTGCCTGAGAAAGGAAACTGCTGCTTTTCTTTGCAACACTGGGTAAGCGCAGTCAGAGACACACCTTTGGACAACTGTAAGCTGGGCTCTCTGCAGAGCGGCAGACAAGCTATAGCACTCTCAAATTAAAGTGCCACGGCCCCACCACAGAGCTGCAAATGGAAAATTTGGCTTTGTGGCAAAGCACGCAATCAATGTGCTCACAGAAAACCTGAGGTGCAGTGAAAACAAACAAAATTTACTTCACTGACTAAACTCCTTAGTCCCAGCATCTTTGGAACTTACGACTTGCTAACTTACAACATTGTCCACATTCTAAGTAAACTAAGAAGTTGATGGCTTCATGTGCTCAGTTCTGACCACTGAACAGTCTTCACAGAGGGAAAGAGCAGGAGCCCTCTGGTGTGAAAACGTCTCCCTGTCTGCAGCCCGGGGCACCTAGCCAGCTCTCAGGGCCTCACTCTTCCTCCCGCTCCACCTCTGGCAAGCCCTGCAGAACGGGGCTTTCCTCACACCCCACTGTGCAGCCCACCCCGCGCCAGTGTGACGGGAAGTAAAGTACTGCAGGTAGGTGAGTGCTATCATGACAGGCTAGAATGGGTTACCCTCAAGAGCACCCCAAGTTAATCAGAAAAGACCATTTTTCAGAAGAGTCATTTGCCAAGGCTCTCACTCTGGATCAAAAAGGTAATAAATACTGCTCCCCACAGACTCACGCTACACATAAATTCTACCGAGTGGGAAGAGCGTTCAGATGGCGACATCTTTGACGGTATCTCCTAACCTTCTCGTCATTTTTATCAGGCCCTCCAAACACTGTGACAAGGAGGAGGGAGAGAAGGAAGGTGGAAGCTTGAGGCCCCAGCTGAACTGCTTGCTGGGCATGGTGCCTGACTCAAACGAACTGCAATATGGGTGTTACTGTGCCCGTTTTATAGATGAGAACTGGGGTCTGCAGACCTAGTGAATGGTCCGGGACTAACAGGTTTCTACCTCTATTGCGCAATGGGTAGGGTAGGAGCCCAGAAATGTAAAGGGGTGTGCCTCGGGTGGCAGGGCAAATGCCAGGCTAGGACTCTATACCAGCCCGGGGCACCCTGCCCTACAGCATGCTGCATGCCCCGCCCCGTGAGGCTGGCACCACAGAACCTGCTTCGCCGGGCAGGATGCAACGGCAGTACCGTCAAGACACTCAAGTGCGCAGTGGAAGAGGCTGAGCCACAGCCGATACTAACGCTAACAATCGGAGACCGGGTAGATGCAGTCGGGATAGGCAGACGACTGTTTCTGCCACAGCAGACCGACTCACAAGATTTTGTTCGAGCTGAGAACTCGACATTCCTTTGCTGGCCAGGAACCAGCACGTTAGACCAAGGGGAGACAGACGACCTGGGTTTCAACCCAGGGCTTCACAGACTGCCCGCGTGACCTCTGCTTTTTGATTGCAACATGAGTTAAGTAACATCTGCCTCCAACCGGTTTTACTGAGGATCAGAGGGGAAAAGTTGTGAAGAATAGACATCTGTAAATCATAAGGAGCCACACAAATGGAAAGACACAAATACCAGCAGGCACAGAGCGTCTCATATGGATTTCGAGGAGAGAGGCTCGGTGTGCACCCACTCCCAAGACCTTACTGCCCCCATCCTCAGGTATCACCTGTCTGCCAGTGCCTGGGTAGCTGGCCTGAAGGCTGGTATAGGAGGACCATTCCCCAAGAATAACTGGGTCGCCTAGTGACACAACAGTAAGAAAGACCTTCTTACTCTAGGGGAGCAAGGAATGGAGGGGAATGCTGAGCAAGACTGGTGAAGAAATGGTTGCCACACTACCACTTTTACAGAAATAGCGAAAATGAGGAATAGGAAGTTGTTTGCGAATGGGAGTGCAGAAAGCAACCACTGATAAGAGTTTCTATGACAAGAAATAGGGAGAACACTTAAGGGCTTGACGGGAGCCATGGAACAGATGGTATTTTTCTGATGAGGATTTTGTGATGTGGGGTTAGAGGGGTTAGGTGTGGGAGTGGGAGAGGGAGACTTCGGGAGGACGGCTACACACAGGCATGTACAAGGCATTTGCACGACCACCTTTCATCCTCACAGCCAGCAGGAGCCCACAGTGAAACAGCCTACTCAGGGCAGCTAACCTAACGTGCACTGAGGTGTCCACTGGATAGCCCGTGTCCTTCTCACCCTGCCAAGAGCCAGGCCGCAGTCATTGCCGGTCACAGACATGACAAGTGAAAGGTAGGGCCCTTTCCTAAGGTCTTAATACTGGCAAGCGCTGGCTGGGGCTCAGCCTCGTGCTGATATTATTCTAACTTCAAGTAAGGCCCAAGTGCTTGGAGAAGCCTTTCTCCTCCAGCCTGCAGTAAGACGCTGAGGAAACCAACCGGAGGACAGCAGGTCCGGGAGAACAGGTAGGCAGAAAAGATGAGGGGCCAGCAGGGGCCACTGGTCTGCCCTGGCAACAGCGGCTGAAATCAGAACTGGAAAGAGGAGAAACCAGCAACTCTAATGCCCAAAAGAGAACAAAGCTCAGGCTTCCGCTACATCTGCATGGAAATGACAAGAAAAGGAACACAATTTATTAGAATGTAAGACCATCACTCCTACCCTCAGCTCGGCTGTCAGTCTTCAGAAGTGATGCATAATCTCACTTCCTCTGCAGCAGCTACTGTGGGTACTTGGAGGAGCTGCAGGGGAGCAGAGCACCTTAGCAAAGAGCACAGAGATGGCAAGGAAGTCTGACATCAGAAATAGCATGTCCCCCCACCCCCAGTCACTGTCGGGCTGGATCGCAGAGCCAGAAGCAGCCCCCTGCTGCTGCTAATTTGAAGAGTCATTTATGTCCTTTTAAAAAAAAGGGAAGAAAAATAAAAACGGAAGAAAAGTATATTGAGAAAAATCCCTGGGACTTCCTCCCAGATGATGCTATTGATGAGCGAGGACTGCAGAGCACTTGGTGGCGGGGAGGAGGCAAATCAAAGGGCCATGTGACTCGCCCGCACTCTGCAGCGCCCCTCTTCCGTGCAGGGTGTGGGCGGGCGAGGCCTCCAGGAGAGCGCAAGCGTGTGCACACCCTGGTGGGAGTCAGAGCCCACCCAGCAAGCCAAGGTGGGGCACACAGCCCCTACCGGGAGCCTTCACTGCGGCTAAGACTTGATCTCTGGGAAGCCTCTGGAAACGTGTCAAAAAAGCCGTAACCCAGCAACGGAGACCCCTACTGTACAAGGACGGGCCAAGCAACGCGGGCAGGAGCCGCGAGACGGCAGGCCCAGCAGCAGCGGCAGGAGAGGCGACAGTAAAGTGGGCACAGACCCACACAGTGGGACGGCCTGCAGCCACTTAAACGGAGGCGAAGGCCCCCCTGGTGGCACAGGGGTCACGTCGCAGTGCTGCCATCACAAAGGCCCACTTCCGTGGCCTGAGTCCCAGCCAGAGAGTGACCCACAGGGCACAGCAGGTCCCCCCGTCTCCCGCTGCTCCCCTCAGCAGTGCGTTCAGTAGATCTGCCTGCCCTGCCCCCCCACTCTGTCTCTCTCGCATCCTCTCATCCCCTGCACCTCTGGCCTCTACCCCAGTTCTTCTATACATGAATAATAAATATATAAATCTTTAAAAAAATAAAACAGAGGGTAAAGAGGTTTATAACATGAGCAAACCCAGTAAGTGGAAAAAAAGGACATAAAGCTGTATCTACAACAGAATACTAACTGCATTTGCAGTAATTATTTACATGTCCTGTAGAAAGTCCCAACTCTTACTGTAATACATAGAAAAGTAAGCTTCATCGTATTCCTGTCCAGTCAGTAATTAGCAGTTATCAGAACTTTTAAAACGTGGTATGCTATTGCTCTATTCTCTATTTTTTTTTTAAAGATTTATTTGTTCATTCAGAACTGGGGTACAGGCCAGAGATGCGGAGGGTGAGAGGATTCACCAGGGACAGAGTGGGGAGCAGAACAGGCAGATCGACGAAGTCCACTGCTGAGGGGAGCAGCGGGCGGGTCAGGAGAGGTCTGCCGCGCCATGTGGTCACCTCCGGGGCAGGTGGGGATCGAGCTCATGCGGAAGTGGCTTAAGCTTCTTAGTACTGTGCTTTAACCCGCTGCGCCACCAGGGAGGGCCCTCTATTCTCTATTTTTTTACAAAGAGAAGACAATACATTTATAATCAGAAAGTCAACATATTTTAATGCAAAAATCAAATGTATCTGCACATTATCAATTTTCACTGGCAAAATGGATTATCAATGAACATATGTTACAGCGTTTCAAGGATTTGGGATTGTGAGAGAGTCTGGTGGGAGACGGGACAGCTAAATTAAAACATTGAGAAAATAGGACTTGGATGCCGGAGAAAACGACAAGCAACCTACTAGTCCTAGCTATCCGCACTCCCAGGACAAGTCCCTGTCTGCTTCTTGCGTCACGTAACCCAACAGTGGGAGAAAATCCATGGCTTCTCACAGTCTCTGGCTTGCCATTTGGAAAGTGGAATCTGCCTGTGGAAAAGAGTAAAATGACCCGCCCAGCTCAGGTCAGCAGACACCAATACCCCTGGCCTAGTTCTCTGCACGGGAGCAAGTCACACCCAGTTAAAGGCATCAGAACAAGAGTGGAGTAAACAACTTAGAGGCTACTCGCCTGTCTATCTTCACACAGAAACAAACTGGAAATTCAAGGAACCCTTCTGTCCTATTCCATACATGCCTAAAATAAGGAGCTGGGCCTCGGACAAAAGGCCCTTTCAACTTAAAATTCTGTGATGCCAAGATACAAATTCAATCTTGAGCCTAGTTAGTAAGTTGTCCTGTTTGAGACGAGCAGCTAATTAAATCTTCTTACAGGGGAGATAATTTCCTATGAAGACGCATGGGTGATAGGAGAACGCAGGAAAGCCTTGGAAGCTGGAGACTGCCGAAGCAGGCCTGGCGCTGACAACGCCGCAGCCTGGCTCCCCTGGGAGACCGCGTCTCCTGTGAGCCCCGCGGACGCTGCAAGAGCACCCAGCTGACACCACCGGACGCGAGGTGTGGTCCAGCACCAAGGCTTCTGAAGGATAAGGCACTGTAGCAGAGTCAAAAGGACAGCCCAGGCATTGGGAGTTGAAGCCTCACCTCAGTCAATGGGTGGGGGCCCTGGAGCCTCAGTTTCTCCATCTACAAAAGGGAAGATGGGGTCGCCCTCCAACTCTTCCACAAAGAGTCAAAAGCACTTACTCTAAGCATATCAAACTGCTTTGTTACCAACAGTCAGACACACTTTGCATTTTTCTCTGTGGTTTTTATACCCTTCTAATACAGACGTGACTGTTCACATACACAATGACTAGCCATTGTTTTTCATTGCTTAAGTACATCCTGTCCCCCCACAATGCCTCAGTAAAACCGACGCTCTCGAAAGACACACACACATCAATTCCTTCTAGCACATACTCCCTGGAACTACAACAGTGTAATCTAGAGGAGGCAGTTCCAGGTCCTCCACCCCAACCAATGAAAGGTGGAGCTGAGTGTGGGGGTCGGGAGAAGCCAAAAAGGACTTGGAAGAAAAGACTTGGAGGAAATTCCTAGAGCAGAGACATGTGCAAAAGAAGCCATGCTTGTTTCTTGGCCTTGACTCCCACCAGGGCCTCGGGGGATGCAGGTAAGACGTGGCCGAGACACAGTGAGAGGGACCCGCGCCGAGGCTGACAAGGGTAGCACTGACCTTGACTTGTGCTTGGACTTCGCTTCTGTCCTTCTCGACATGCCCAGCCCCTCTGGCCCTCTCCTATGGGTCCCCGCAAGAAGGTGGCTTAGACTTGCGGCCGGCCAGCAGGTCTCAGTGGTCTGCACTGTTTGTAGGGGTGGGCACTTTTGTGTGTTTCCTTAGGAAACCATATCATTTCTCTTCTCTATGCTCAAAAGTTCCACTAGGGGCCTTCTCTACTGGCAGTCTTATGCAGGAAGAGAGCGCTTCTATTTCACGCAGCAGATGGCAGAACCCACATCAGTGTGCAAGTGAGGAGGGCTCAGGGTAGCCTTTAGTCTGCACATAACAGCAGGACCAGGCAAGTTTCTTAAAAATCACACAATTTTCTCTGTCACCATTTTCTAGGATGCAATGAGATTGTGTCCATGAAGTGCCTGGCTTATTGTAGGTGGTCAAAAGACTGAATCCATTTGAATCCAACCAACCTGTTTTCTTCACCAAATGAAACCTGCCTTGAAAACCTGAGCAGAACGCCCTGCACAAACCCCACTGTGCTGAGGGCATCACTGCTGACGGTTCTTCACCTCTCGATTTTCTTGTTAAGAGAAATGAGGTGAGAACACCAATGATGCAGCAGATAAAACACACAAAAACCATAATGTCAGTGAAACAATAATAAAGGCGGCCTGACGGGGTGGGTACATGCAGCACCAAGCTGCCCACGGGCCCGAGAGAGAAAAACTCACTCTCGAGTTTAGGACCAAGCGGTCTCTCTGCAGATGAGTTTTATGCCATCTGTGATAAAACTGAAAATGCTGTAACTAGCCATGATTCCTTCTTTGTCTTAGATGCAGATAAATTCTGGAGTTACTCCAATCTGCTGAATTCAGGCATCCGAGTCCCTGCTGCCTCTTACAGAAGCAATATATTGATTTACCCCAAATTGTCTCATTTTATCTTGCTCGTAGTCTTTAGGCTGCCATATCCTTCGGGATGCAGATGGGAGACATATCTGAAATAGCTAACTAAATATAGAGCTGGGGGCAAGGAATTGCATAAGGGAAAGTAAATATTATTGACTTTGCAAAAAACAATTCCTTGTCTACTCAATAATGAAGACTCAGCTCAAAATAAATAATGCTATCTGGAATCAGTTCAATTCAACAAATATTTATTACAAGCTTATTTTGGCAAATCTTCATGCCAGGGATTGTGAAAAATGTATAGGACCCACAGTTCTTGGCAAGGTGAGTTAGTCGGTAGGGACAGAGGATGCACATATAAATAAGCAAGGAAGGTACAGTGTGGTAGGGGCAAGGAGAAGATGCAGTGGCCTGTTGCACACACGGGAAGGATCATCTCCAGGCCAGGGAGACCAGGAAACTTCACGGAGAATGCAGCACGCGCTTTCTGAAGCCATGTCCATCGGACCGGACCCGCTGCCTCAGTCTTCGTGGCACAGAATGCATCTGTGGGCGCAAACTGGGTGAGAGAAACTAAGACAAGAACGGGCAGGGCAACAGAAACATCAGCAAAGGCATCTGCTGTGCATGACAGCGGGGTGACTTCTGCAGAGAGGGGCTGCGAGTGGTGGCTCTGGGGGGGGGTAGCACCCACAGTCCTGGCCCCACGGATGCCTCCCCAGGACTGAAGCTAGTGGGTATGTGGACACCCCACTTTGGATAGCCATTCCGGGATATGGGTGCTGAAAGACAGACAGTCATTCTCAGTGTTTCTAAACACAGAAAACCAAACGGGAAATACCTGGTTCTACTTTTCTGAAAAACCAAAACCAAAACCAAGTAAGCCTTTAAAACAGAACCACCGCTAATTGCCAAGGGGAACGGCAGGCTTCAACTGGCGTAGCTCTTTCAGACGCAAGGCTTCGCGAGGCATTAGACGCTACCTGCCGAGTCCCGTGCCAGCTGACGGTGCCACCTGCGGCACAGCTAGGATGCCTCATCTGAACAGTCAGGTTCAACCCCACCCACATCCTTCTACTGTCCGTGGCCCCTGTCCCCTGCTCTAGCCAGAAGGCGTCCCCCCCCACTTCCTTTGTGTTCCCAAAGATCTTTGCAGAGACCATCTGGAACTTGCTGAATGCAATGTACAGAATTAGGTTGACATACACAAAGAACCCAGTGCAACAGTCAGGGACTCAGCAGATATGCGATAAATGCAGGTCACCTCCCCTCTAGTCTGTGAGGTTCTTGAGACGGTGCACTCATCTTATGACTTAGTAGAGTATCGGGCATAAAAAGTAATTCTCTGGATAAAGACGCAGGACAGCCATGTAGGAGAGGCCCTCTTTCCTGCCCAGGACTCCCAGAGCTGCCAGTGATTTCCTGACCAGGCCCCTACCTCAGCTACCCCTCAATTTTCCTCCAGGGGTCCAAAAACATGCAAGGCGCGCCCCATTCTGCCCTGCAAGCTAGGTTAGACCTAGAGCATCTCATCAGCATGAGCTGGTTGGCTGGGCAGGGCCTCCAATCCATGCAGGATCCTGACCCAACCCCACTTCTCAGGCTGCAGGCTAACCTCCTCTGTTTCCAGAAAAGCTGAGCTCACTTCTCTCTTCTCAGAATGGAGTGAGATGGCAAGCCTCAGGGGCCACTACACAGTGGCTCAGGGAGAAGCTGTGCGCACGTGGGCTGTTTAAGAGGCAAGAGGGATTAAAAGATTGAGCCCCATACCCAAGTGGACAGCTGACTCCTGATGCAGAAAAGCAATTTTAAAAAAAACTATAGCTAGGGCCTCCCTGGTGGCGCAGCGGGTTAAAGCACAGCACTGAGAATCTAAAGCCGCTTCCGCATGAGTTCGATCCCTGCCTGCCCCGGAGGTGACCACATGGTGTGGCAGACCTCTCCTGACCCGCCCACGGCTCCCGTCAGCAGTGTACTTCGTCCATCTGCCTGTTCTGTTCCCCACTCTGTCTCTGGTGAAGCCTCTCACCGCCCCTGAACCTCTGGCCTGTACCCCAGTTCTATATGCACAAATAAATAAAACTTTAAAAAAAAAAAAAAAAACTATAGCTAGGGCCTCCCTGGTGGCGTAGGGATTACGTCTCAGCACCTTCACCACTGTGGCCTGAATTCCATCCCCGCCAGGGAATGGCCCACACGGCAGCAGACCTCTCCTGTCCCGCCAGCTGCTTCCCCAGCAGTGTCTTTCAGTCCATCTGCCTGTTCTGCTCCCCACTGTCTCTGGTGAATCCTCTCAACTCCCTTGTCCCTACATCTCAGTTCTACAAAATAAATAAATGTCTAAAAATAAACACAGTTAAACAACCTTACAGGTGATTTAAGTCTGACCCTTTGTCCTCCAGAAGAAGAAACTTAGACATGCTGAGATGAACTGCATTTGTAGATCGCTTGGGTAGAGCAAGGACATCAAATAACCAGGAACTGACTGTTCACGGACTGGATGACTCAGCTAAGTTCATGGAGAATTAACTACATCTATTTAATTCAAAAGCAATTTGGGGAGCAGATTTTCTGACAGAGCATAAATTCTGTCAAAATGCAGGTCTCTGGTTTTATGTCTACGTGAATAGGGCTATGAATTTTGGTGGAACTCATAACTTCATCTGTTTCATTGAGGCTTAAGATTCTTATAACAAACATTCACAGAGCCCACATTTTACCCACTCAATCCTTAAAGCACCCCTTTTGAAAAACAAATTACTAGAAGCTAAGAGAAGGCCTCGGAATGGTAGTCAGGGAAATGTAGCTGAGCTCTGGCAATCTCGACTTGCATTTCCATTGCTCCTGAAAGGGGGGCCCTCACTCAGTGTTATTCTCTCTGAATTCAGTTTCTACCTGGAAGCAGGAAAGAGCAGAGAAAACAATACAATAACTGGAAGGTCTGAAGGCAGAGGGATGGTTGATAATTAGTACATCTATTTAACAAATACAGTACAGTCATTAGAAGTATGACTTGGAAATGTCCAGAACAAGCTCATTCACAAAACCAGAAACAGGGAGTCACAGTTAGTGGGTATAGGACTTTCTTTGGGGGGAGGGGTGTGATTTTTTAAAAGTTCAAAACTGAATTGTACAGCTGTGAAATACTAAAAATCACCAAATTGTTTACTCCAAGTGGGCGAAGTAAGGTATTTGTATTATACCTCAATAAAGTTGTTATAAAAACGGATGCTTTAGAAGAGAAATGGCCAACATAATGTTACAGGAAAATGGCAGGTTTTAAAGCAGATTACTCAAGAGGACTCCACTTTTGCTTGGGGTGCGGGGGGCGGTGGGAGGGGGAGTGTACGAAGCTCTGCCTAGATATGAACACAGCGAGAGAGATCTACACACACACCAGCACAGACACACCCTCAAAGGCTTATGGTCCAGTTCTGTTTCTGCTTCCACCTGCACTCTGCTGCTGGGTAGCAGAGCGCTTCCACTCAGGGCAGACACCGGCATAGCGCACACATTACTCATCTGTGTCACAAAGACATCTAAGACTGACATTATTATACAGCAGATTACGATGTGCAGACACGAAAAGCCCCTTGACCAAGTTCATACTGTATGTGACAGCACAGCAGCGTCAAAGGCAGGACCAGCGACCAAAGGCTAAGTGCCTGACCTCTGTGCCACACAGCACGGTGCCAAGAGCGTTCAAAGTAGTAAAAGCACAGATGACCTCGCTTAATGCTACTTTTCTCACAATAAGCACCCCTATCCCTGTAGGGGTACTGATTCTGGAATAGGGAGACTTAAGAAGTGCTTGTTTTTTGCCAAGCAGAAAAGCATTTTGCCAAATAAAAGCAAGACATGCTGAGCACCTGCCCTCTCAGGTAGGTCCTACGTGTGAACACCTTGACCACACAGCCCTGCACCAAACTATTCCCATAAGGAAGATGGGTCGCACTAAGACAGAAAGCGACACAAACCCATTACTGGGTTGTCGGAAAAGTCATGCTGTGTTTTGAAAAACATGTAAAAACTGTGTTGTTATTTTTCTGACAACCCAGAATGTCACCACTCAGTGTAGTGCTGCAAGACCTCCTGGGCTGGTTGAAAATCCAGGGCAATACCTTCTTTGCCCAGAATTCTGATAGTCAGAATGTGGCATCTGCTTGGATCATTCTGCTAAGGCCCTCGCTGCGGAGGCACCCCATTTTACTTCAGACCAGATGAAGGGTGCTCTTCCCACACCGACCTCGGTAATTGGGGTGCGGAAGCTCTCCAACTACCTTAACGTTTGCCTCGTCCCTCCTGCCGCCATCACTACTTCTCTGAGCCACTGTCATAAAGAGACTTCCAGCTCTGGGACTGTGTTAATCGCTGTCACTCCTCTCAATCCAGCAGAGCTGTAGGGGTTCTTGTGGACCTCCCTTGGCGAGGACACCCCAGACTGGACAAGGCGCCTGTTACTGAGGATGGTGAAAGATACTTAAGTGCTACCTCGCCAGGCGCAAGAACCCAGGACCTCAGACGTTCCCGCTCCACTTCCCACAGGCTGCTGTGCTCCATGGGCCCAAACCTTGCAGGTGTAGAAAGTCGCCTGTGTAGAGGCTATGACTCCCTCAAAGTCTCTGAAGGAATCGGTCTCCTGGGCTCTAGAGCCTCAGGCCGCTAAGGTTTCTGGCTCATGTTATATGAGTAGCTAACTAAACACTCCAGGTGCTTCCGAAGGCATGTCCTTAAGAAGGAGAGCTCTGAAACAGAGTTCTGGTTGCAATGAATGCCCCTAAATGGAAAGACCCGTGTCTGATTCTCTTTCGGTGAGCTGTTCCACTGCTGGGCAGTGTCACGTGGCCCGGCCTACGCTCTCCCTGGGGAAAACTCACAGGGCTCAGGGAGGAGTTGTATTTATTAATCAGCTAGAACAACACCGTTCTATTTTTTCATATTATTTTCTAGTCAACATACCCAGCAACCCTAAATCACACCAATCCTCCTGTCCTGGCCCCAGAGGGAGGGATGGTTGATGTTACAGCTAGCGCCTAGCTTTCAGGCAGAGAGGGTTGTAATCTAATTCCTCAATTTGTCATATAGGACATTTTCATTGCAGCTGGACCCAGCTGGAAATGAATCTCTCCCACACATCCTCAACAAAACATAAAACATAAAAGGCACTTAACAGAGAAGGACAGAGAGAGATTGATTGCTTCATCAAATCAACTGGATAGGCATGAAGTAAAGCAAATACAATTGCCATGAAAATAATCACCCTCCTACATCCCAGTGGAAGTCACCTAGGGTCCAGCCACATTGGGCCTTTGCTCAAACGGACTCCTCTGCCTGGAATGTTCTACTCATCTGTCCTTTATGGTGCAGATGAGAAAGGGCCATGGTTGGCACCAGTGGTGGCTTCACTTGTACTCGCAGCTAGCTATCCCAGCACTGGGCAGAGTCTAGGCCAATATGGCAGTTACGCCCACCTGCTGCAGGGCCTGGCAGACATGAGCTCCACCTTGCTTCCTGCCTTGATCAGTGAAGGAGATTACGTACTTTCTGAACCTCAGTTTCCTCATTTGAAAAAAGATATAATGCATCGGACTATTATGTCAAGGAAAGTAGGAGAGAGAGGGGCAAATCACCCTCAAGACTGTGCAGCGATCGTTTTTATTACAAAGAAGGTATTTTCAAAAGACATCTACATATACACATAGACACCGAACGGCCTTTGCCTAGACACATGAACAATGGCTCTCCAGGGGAGAACTTTCAGAATCTATAAAAGCTGCAAAGTGGAAGATGGAGGTTCAAAGCCAGAAAACCATAGCACAGACCCCTCAAGATTTCTAGGAACCCAGGTCTGAGGTCGGCTTTCAGAACAGTAACTCTGGAGACAGTGTGAGGGGTTATGTCAGAGGCGTACCCAGAGAGCAGAAGATATTACTATAACTGCTATTTTAAATCCAAGAGCAAAACCTTCTCTTTTGAGGCTTCCACTTACTTGGTTTTGGGTCATAGGGTTAAAAAATTCAAGGAGTATATACAGTTTTTCAGTCACCTTTGATGAGACAATCCGAGTGGTCAGTTTCTTGTGAAACTTCCTCCTTCTCCTTGGCATGTAAAAAATGATTTTAACGGAAGTAACACTGGTTTACAACAGAGGCTTCGGACATACAGCCTTCTAAACCAGCATCTCTGTGCTGCATTGTTTCTGGGGCTCTCCCTGAGGGCACTGCATGCTGGGACCATCACACTGGTAGTGTGGTACAGTACAGCCTCTCTCCCCTGCTTAAAGGGAAACTCAAGTTTACCCATCAACCCACCCACCAACCTGCACTTCCTAAATATCTAATACCACTGAAATTAAAGAACCACTTTTAAGGTAACTGAAATTTTTTGTCTTATTTGTACTCTGACAAAAATAATAATAAAGAACATCTGGTTTTACTTCAACATTTAAAAATTTTCATGATTCCAAATGCAGAATCATCAAGAACAATGCTTTAGGAAGTATTCCAGAAAAAAATGACTTTCGTTTTCTTATTAAGAAGTTTCCTTCTAAAGGGCTGAGAGTAAAAGCAAAAGCCTGCTTCCCTACTTAATCTCACCCTAACTTGCTTTCTGCCTCCCTTATCACTTCCCTCAATGAAAAGGGTAATCTTTATAAATACCCCCACATGGATGGAGAAACCCATTAAAATGTGCCATTTGGGCCCTCTCTGGTGGCACAATGGGTTAAAACAGCACTATGAAGCTATCTCCAGTCACTGTAGCACATCAAGAGTTTGATCCCTGCCCTGGCGGTGACCCACATGGCATGACAGACCTCCCCTGACAGGTCCCCGCCCACTGCTCCCCTCAGCAGTGTATTTCAGTACATCGGCCTGTTCTGCTCCCCACTCTGTCTGTGGTTAATCCCCCCCACCCCCACACACCTCTGGCCTATACTCCAGGTTTTGTGTGCATAAATAAACACATCTTTTTTTTTTAATAGTGCCGATGTTTGCTTATGACTGGAAGGCATCTGAGACAGCATAACACACACACACGATGAATTCACCTCACTTTTATACAAATGCTGCAGGAAATAGTTTTATATAGAAATCCTTCGTAGATAAAGAAATTTTCTGAGGCAAAATAATAAAGCAATGATTTGTTGTCTAAGGAAAATGTATTCTTATTTCTTAAAGAATTAGACAGTAACATTCACAATGATTCCAGCAGAAAAAGGTTCAGTCTTTCACACTGAACTCGTGTCTGGAGACCAAACCATGCCATGCGTAAGTGGCTCTCAAACCTGTCCCCACCTCTCCTAAGCACACGCCCACACAAACTAGCTGGAGTATTTAAGAGGTTGTTTGAGGCTTTTGGGGGGAGAAACAAAATAACGAAAACTTTCTGTTCTAATGGACTTTGTGAACTGCTATGTACAAATGTTCACCACTTCTTACAGAAGAAAACATCACATTAAAACTTATATGAAGTAAGTACAGTGGTGAGAAAGAATATTAATTTTTTAAAAAGTGGGTTCACAGAACATAGGGTTGGTTCTAATACAGGAACTCAGGATCTCTCAAGCCAATGAACTATGTCCCCTGTCTGTCTAGTGAAAACACAGCCGTATGTGTCCATTCTAATAGCAAATGCATTTTTTACAAAAATGTTATTTCCAAATAGTTACATACAAAAATGTTAACTTTGAATATCTTTAGATGATGGGTTTACAGATGATTTTAAACTTTCTTGTTACATCTACAATAAATAAGCAGGCTATTTTTTAACCATAACAAGGTATTTCCTATTTTTTTTTAAAGATTTATTTATATGCAGATAAAAACTGGGGTACAGGCCAGAGATTCAGGAGGTGAGAGGGTTCACTAGAGACAGAGTAGGGAGTAGAACAATCAAACTGACTGAAATCCACTGCTGACAGGAGCTGTGGGCGAGACAAGGGAGGGCTGCTGAGCCATCTGGGTCAGCTCCCTGGCAGAGGATCGAACTCCCGCTGCAGTGGCTGCTGATAGCTTCACAGTGCTGCACTTTAATCCCTTGTGCCACCAGGGAGGGCCCAGTGTTTCCTATTTTTTAAGCAAAATGTTTTACATCCAATGGTCTCAAGATCAACAGGTATTTTCGCAAATGGGTGTAGATAAAATGAAACTACCATGACTAGACACACTTATCCTTTCAGGGGTGTTGCTGGAGGACCCTGACAGCGAGGCTGCCATGCAGGAGTCGACTGGGCACCATGGAGCTGGGCCAGGCGTCAGAGAGAAGCACGCAGGTGAGGTCTTCTAAGGAAGTGACATCTATCTGAGTCAGTCCACAAACAAAGAGTGGGACCCCTCTGGTGGGGACAGGGAGGGCAGGAGATGCTTGCAAGCTGCTTCTGCTCCTTCAGGAAAGGAGGGCGGGGAGGCTCAGGCCCTGCCTGGGCTTGGCTGCTACAGAGAATGGACTTTATTCCGTAAGCCGTGCAGAGCCATGGGGCTTAATTAAGACTTACACCTTTACCTCCAGGTAGTAAAAACTGGGTGTATCAAGCTTGCTTCCTGGGTACCAGAAAAAGAAAACACACGGTGAGATGCTGTCACAAACTCCAGCTCTGCATTTATTTACAAGCCAATTCTGCTACAAACCTCAGTCTCCCCAAAATTCCTGCACGCCACTCAAATTCAGCTAAAATTCGGGAGACAAAGCTGTCTACTTTATACTTTTAAAACTTGAAGACAAGTAACCAAGTCTGAATAGAACTTCACTCCCTAAGACAAGTGCAGTTATCTTGATACTATTCCACAGTTCTACTGTGACTGCTTAAAAATTACTTCAAGCTGTAGCATGTGACCAATATAAACGTTTACTTAGCAATTCAGAGGAAACAAAACACAACATGAATGAAAGATCTATTATAGTTCATGTGTGGAGTGATTTCCTGTCCCTTTCACACTGCTGGCAGCCCCGGATGTATCAGAGTGCTTTTTATACTACAGTGTCAACAAAAATCCCTTTACAGGCTCTGGAAAAATTGGACATCTTTCTGAAATACCAACACCTCTCCAGATCATAATGAAAGAGCAGTGTGATTAAGAGCAATCCCCCACTAACAAAGCGCCTTCATCAGAAGCTTTCCCATTAGACTAACCGAGGACAGAGCCTCACACCTCCCTCATCCAGTCCCGTCACTACCTCCCTGTGCTCACACTCATTCCCAAATTTTCTTTGGTCACACTGCTCTGTCCCTGATGAAGAAAGCATGAAGATGGCTGATTCAGTCTCGCCTCCCTTCACAGAGAACCAGGCTCCAGAGAACTAAAGCACACATCCTCCCGGCTACCCCCTCCTTTAACATAACTACTGGCTTTCCCAAGGTTTCTTTCCCTTTGAGGACACCTTCATCACCACCAGACTGACTGACCACTGACTGGCTGGGCATGTGTCATGCAGGAGTCTCCCCCAGGCCTCTGAATTCATTCATTCATTTCATCCTCAAGGTCACTCAATGAGGTCAGCATCTGAACGCTATTTTCTGGCAAGGAAGCCAAGGTGCAAAGAAGCTGATGGCAGAGGGGTGCAGTAGATGCAGGGAGTAACACACCAGGGCCCAAAGCTTCAAAGTCTGCTCGGTCACACTTCTACTCAGAAGCAGCAAAGAGAACAGGAACCACCTGTCTGTGTCTGCCGACAGACAGAAGACGGACCAAAGCCAGGACCACTGTGTCGGGAGTGCCTGGCCGCCTTCATGGCAAAGAGAGGAAAAGGGAAGTGCAGGGAGCAGATTCCAGCCCGAGACTTTGCTTCTCATGGGTGAGCAAGTGCCGCTCCCCACTCCCTGACTCCTGGGGTGCTCTGGCCAGAGAGACAGTGGCCAGCCCGGAAACGCAGCACACGAGAAAGCCCTGGGAACAATTCAGCACTGACTGCTCGGCAAGTGTGAGCGTAAACGAGGAGTTAGTCACACTGTCATGGGAATTATCATTTCGTTTATGACGCTGCTGAGTCAGTCCAGTGATTTGCAGTTAAGTGTTCAGGATGATTAAAAAACCACCACCACCACATTCCAGTACAAACTCTAGGCACCTTAACAAAAATGAGGTATGATCACTGGGAACTGAGATTTCCAAGTGGGCATGGGAGTGGAGCCCTGGTGGAGGCAGGCTCCAGTCCAGGGACTGGCTGACTCCAGATGCCATCCGGTCACTGCCCGCCAGCAGTGCACACCTGGACCGGAATGCTGAACAAAGCAGCCTCAGAATCTGCCCTCTGCAAACAAGTGGGCCTTCCACTGGCATGATCCGACATCAGGGCTTACTGAGGGAATGACTCCTGACTCGCACTGAACGAGGACAGCACAGAAGAAGGCAAAGTTAAACAAGGGCTTGCATGTGCGTGAGGCAGGGCTTGGTCAGTGTCTCGCCCTCGCTGTTCAGGTGGGGCTGTGTACCGGCACTGCCTGAGAGCTCCACAGAAATACAGTCAGAGTCCTCCCTAAAGCCCGTGAAGTCAAGAGCAGCACTTTCCGGACTCCCCAGTGACACGCAGATACAACAGTCTGGGAAAGAGGGGCCTGGCTATGAAGCATTCAAAGCAAGATGTGTAAAGACAAGGCAAAAAGCCTCAAGCAACTTCTATGCAAGTCGCTCGCCTACATGCCAGATGGCATTTAGGAGGAACAGGATGCATGAAGAGGGCCAGCGCCCATTCTGCCACACCCAGAAAGACCCAGCACCCTGATTTCTAGTTCAGTGGCAGCATGGTAAGGCCAACTGAGGGGAAACACCTCCCCTTCCACAGTCCCCATTTCAATATTGGTTACCACACAAGGGGGAAAAAGTACCTATTTGCATCTTCAGTAAAAGATGCTAGTGAGCCAGAAAGGGATAATTTACTCCACATCCAAACTGGACAGACAGTTGTCCCAAAAGAAGAGCTAACCCACCAGAGAGTACTTAAAAGAAATGACTTCTGATATCAAAGGCTCCAATTCGAGGAAGAAATCTCCTCACATCTCCCCATAAGAAAACAGGTGGAACTTCAGCAGAACACAAGCCTACCAAGGGCTCTGAGAATATTCTGGGTCCCCAAGAGACCGTGCACAGTGGTCTGGGCCCTGCAAGCGGGACAGAGGGTCTCTTCCTGGCAAGCTGCTCACTTCTAGGGGCAAAACCAGCTTCAATAAAACAGCAGTAATTAAATAGTATTCAACTAAAATTTAGAAGGCAATAAATGAACTATTGTGAGGGGCTTCCAAAATGTCCTTTGGGTGGCTTGAATCATGTTATCAAAGATGGGTCTTTTTTTTTTTTATATAGACAATGTAAACATAAAACACACAGCTTGTCTGTTTATCAAAGCTCATAATTTGGCACCAGGACAGGAAAAGTTCACAATGTTTCTAACATGAAATCATTGCCTCTTAAAAACAAACAAAAACAATTATATTCTTCGGAGGGAAAAAAGTCACCCAGAGAGAAGCAACCAGCAACTAAACATGACTGCAAGCCACAAAGCCAGCTCCGGGGAGATGATTCACCCGGGCCAGCAGGTACTGGGGGTGGCGCTCCCTTGCGGCTTTCAGTCTTGGGCACAGGAAAAGAATCAAGCCAAGGGGCAGGGCAGGGAGTTCAAGTTCCAGCTCCAACACCCACACTACAGCTGTGTGAACAGGTCCCAGCATTCACTCAACAGCTGGTCCTACCAGTAATGACCCACGACTCAGCCAGGATCAGAAAAGAGACAAGAGGGGAGAGAGACACATACTCCAACCAACTCGCAAAAGTGGGAAGGGACAACTGAAATACAAAACTATCCTTCTTCCTTCTTTACCTGCGAGGGCCCAAGCCCCTGGGGGAAAGACCTGGAAATGGTTTCCTCCTCAAGAATCATCCAGAAACGAGTGCTGCTACAGATCGTGCTCAGTTCTTTCTCCTGTCTTTAGGGTCATGGGCTCCCTCAATGTGGGGTACAGCTGATCAAGTCAATGTGCTAATGGCTAATATACTAATAAGGAAGTCTGGAGACCAGCCAGCACGCTCAAGGAACTCAGGTGCAGAGACTCAGAAGCAGAAACAAAGACACCGCCACAGGTAAGGGAGCCCTGTTGTAACTGTTTGGGTCTGACCCAAAGCGTGGGGATGCCAGCAGGGCCCACGTGAGGGCACAAATGAAAACAGGGCAACTACCAAGCAACTCCATGACAAAATATAACCAAGTTCCCACCTTAAAGGAATTCTGATATGGACGGGAGGAATGCAACAGTGACCACTCCCCAGCACAGGACGATGTCAGCTCTGTATCAGATCAACAATATCACCAAACTACACTCTCCGAGAGAGGAAAGCCCAGCCGCCAGCAGGGTCTGCAGGAGATATGCAAGTCTAGGCCAGAGCGGAGTCGCAGGGCACCAGAGAGGAAGGTGGCGGGCTCCTTCTCTCAGGTTCCAGCTGCTGAGTCAATACATCACTATGGGAGGGGCGCTGTATCTCAGGCTGACCCTCGCTTGGAGGTCTGTGAATGACTGATGTGTCATTCAATAGATGTTTAATGAGCCACACACACTCTTGAAATATGTACCTACAGAAATAGAAAACCAGCAAGACGTAGTGCTGATGCGGAAGTTAGTCTACTTTTAGTCTAAACGGACAGGCCCATAAATCAGCAATGTAAATGGCAGATGCTGCCTTGGTGATATGTGTCTATAGCACAGCTATGAGCATCCTTGGTTTCACCAAACTGGATCATAGGGTGAAGGGAATAAAGACAGATCATCAGCTGGTGAAGAAAGGAATGTGACATCTCCTTACCGGCCGGAGGCTGACACCTAGCATTGCTTTCCTCCGTGGTCTGCAGCCCTAATACTTGTCCGAGGCAAAATTTCAGACCAGAAAGAAGGGGTGATGGGGTGATCTCCCAGTAAGCCACTGAGAGGGAGCAAGAAAAAAAGACAAGCAGGATGGAAGCACAGGTGGTGCCATTAAAATTCTACCATGGAGACTGGGACACATCACACAAAAGGGAGAATTCTTAAGTTCTTTGATGAAAATCACGGAAAAACTGCAAGGTCCAGCATTTCATCTCATGGATGTATCACTGAATTCTTAAGGAAACTGCTAACTCCTCAATCTTTATTTTCATTCTGAAAACAACCCTTCTAAGCAGCTGCCAGCAGGGATCCGACCCCACTACACTCTAGCCCTTTTGGTTTCAGCCTCTTTATGTTTTAACGTAAGTCACACACATTTAAAAACAAAAAAACCGCTATGCCTGGGAGGACACAAGCTATAGCCACTGCCTCTACAGAAACAGCAACAGCATGCCCCTGCGTGTAAAGGAAAGGCAACAGGCTGAGCGGCCCACACAGGGCTCGTGAGTTGGGGCCTACGTCCGGGAGAAACAGCCTGGTGCTCTTCTCCCTGAACGGCAGCTCCTGGGGACTGGTCACTGACCCTCATGTGAGGTGGCCTGGTGTGAAAAGCAGTGGTTCTCAAGCATCTTGGTCAGAACCCCTTTGGATCTTAAAATATCAGAAGACCCCAAAGAGGTTTGTTATTGCTTGCAAGTAGGTTGTATCTGATAGTGGCTATAATAGACATTAAAGCTGAGAAGACTTTCCCTGGAAATGACACCATCACGTGTCATGAATCTCTGGAAAAGTCCACTGTATGTTTATGAGAAAATAAGACTGAAAAATGTAAATAGTGTCCTGGTATTATTATGAAAATACTTTGTAATTCAAAGACCCTGAAAGGGCCTCAGGAGACTAGAGACCTCAACCATCCTCTTGAGAGTCTCTGCAATGACAAACAGCAAAGCAGACAGGCAAGCTCCCACCAGAGCTGGTAGCAAATAAGGAAAGACTTGGTCATTCAACAACTAGGTAATAATGGGACAGGCTGTGGAAAGGGCAGGATTGACTTTTTAAAAAATTAAAAGATGTTTATTGTTTTCCAAGTTAAATTACGTGTCTAAAGTTTGATTTGCATTTACTTATCACAACTATCATCTTATTCCAGATGAACAGGGCATGCTTCAGACAGTTCACAGGACGATCAATCAATAGAACATCTACTATCAGCTGGCAGCTGGGTGAGTTCCTGTTCCTCCTGTCCTTGCCTGATTCCTTACTGATAACGAAAGCCCCATGTTGAGGGCTCAGAAATAAGTTTCCACATGTAACAACAGAAGAAAAAGAGCCCCTGTTGTAAGTTTTAAGTCTTGAAAGCTGGCAAAACGTACTAATGATCTCCAGTTAATCAAATCCTAACATCGTCATGAAAGTTAAAATTAAAAGCCAGTGCTACTGCAGTGGACTGAATGTCTGCATACCCCCACATTCGTATGAAATCCCAACCCCCAAGGCGATGGTAGGCAGGGGCCTGGGGAGGTGCGTGAAGCCTGAGCATGGAGGCCCGTGACTGGGACTGCTGCCCTTGTAAGAGGGACCTGGAGACCTTCTTGGCCCTTCTGCCACGTGAAGACACAAACCGGCAGTCTCGGCCCTCAGGAGAGCCCTCCCCAGAATCCGACCATGCCAGCACCCGGCTTAGGCTTCCATTCTCCAGAACTGTGAGCCACAAGTCCTGGTGTGCCTCAGCCGCACGACTTCCACGCTGTGCTGAGCGGCCTACACTGAGACAGGATTCTCCTACCAGGAGGTAACAGCTGGGCAGGAGGGAGGCAGCTTCCCTGGCATCCCATGAAAATTTAGGTAGTAAAAGCTGGCAGTGCCTGGCCCACAGCTCCTCAAAGAGCTTCTATAACAGGGGTTCTTTTTCTTTTTTGCATTTGCTTTGGTTTTTACAAGCTTTTTAACTTGCCCCTACCTCAACCTGCAATTTCTGCCCTTCACCAAAGCATTCTCCTTTCTGAGTTTGAACAGAAACTGGCGAGTAGCTAGTCTAAGAGCAACCCCCAACCTCCTGCCTTGATCTAATAATCTAACCGCATGTCCTGTGTGTGGGGGTGATCTGAGGTTTGCAGGCACCATGAAGAGTGTGCATTTGCTGTGACCCCAACGACGAGCCCCAACAACCACCACGTAACTCCCTTCACCTCAACTGGCCTTTCAAGACAGTGTATGCCCACTTTGCAGATGAAGCAACAGCCTCAGAGGGTGGTGCGGCCTGCCCTACCTACATCACACAGGGAGGCACTGGGAAATCTGGGGATCAGATGACCTCCGTGGCCGATGACACCAACATGACGACAGCCCCATGCTCTGGTACACTACAAACAGTACGACTGGGAAGAAAGAACAGTCACCGGTGACGCTGGAAGCAGGCACCCGCGGCACAGAGACCCAAGCCATCTGCCCAAAACGGCACGTTAGCAAGGGCAGTGGCAGGCCTATACAGCACCTGCGTGGCGTTGTTTCAGTGACTGGCCTCAGTCCACTCCGGTGGCCTCTGACTTACAGCAGCCCTGCTGGCCGGGTACAGGAAGCACAACTCCCAGCGGCATGAGTGCCCGCTGCCCCAGACACACTCTGCAGGCTCCCTCGGGACGCTGGCTGGTCACCACATCTGTACAGAATTCTTCTGCTTCTGCTACGGAAAGCGTGCCACGGGGTGTGTGGTGGGAACTGGGAGTGCTGGTAGCAGTGGCCCTGGCGCCATCCCCTTCTGACAGAGCAGCCTCTCGGAGCCTGGGCGCCCTCAGCGGAAAGCAGGACAGTCTGCTCTTCCTGCACACCAGAGGCCCTAGGAGACAGCAAGACTCTGACGTCCTGCTGCTGCTCTGGCCAGCCCGTTCCCATGGGCCCCAGCTTTCTCTGTCGCTGCTCCCAGCCAGTGGCTGCTAGGTTTTTTTGCTAAGGGCTGGTCCAGAATTAGGGCTGCTGGCCTGAAAATCAAAGTCACAGGATGGGGGTAGGACAGAATACAAACCCACATGTTCTAGTAAGCTCCCTGCTTCCCCCCCTCAGAACAGGATAGGGCAGCTGAGGAGAAAGTGAGAAATGAATCCTCAAGTCCAAGGAATTCTAGGTAAGCAACTCGCCAGCAGGGCAGACTAGAAGGAAAACTGGGCTCTCTGTGGGGAACGAGCCACGGTCAGCTCACCAGCCCAGCTGTGCCGTGCTTAAGCTCTCCACATGGCCTTTGTGGAAAACAGAAGTTGTTAAGAGTCGACAATTCACAAGTCATCTCACTAAAACACGAAGGCAAGGCTGGAGCAGAAGGCACAGATGGGAAGCGGGGAGAGGGAGGGACAGAGAAGTCAATGGGGCTATCACAAGGTCCAGAGTGGGGCAAATGCTTCCACGTGAAGGCAGCTGTCTGACTGGTTTAGAGAACTTTCGAAACTCTTATTTTTCCCTGCCAAAGTTATCTCAGAGCTCAAACACAAAACAAAAATCAATTACTTAAACATAAAACGCAATGTGCTGATCAGTGGCTGTTTAAATCAATAAAGGCACTAAGTTAAAGAGCTCTGTATGGTTCCGTGCCCTGAGGTAGGGAGTGGCTGCAAACTCAGGGTTGATGAGAAACGATCTGGAAAATGAGGCGGCTGACCTCCTGGTCTCTACGGCTCTTGCTGGCTCTAAAATGCCAAGATGAAATGTGCTCAGTCCCGAAATTCCGCCTGTCCCCGTCCTGCCTGGCGCTAGACACCATCTCTCCCAGACTCCCTTCCCCTCAGTTGTTCCATGCCCAGGGCAGGTTCCTCTTGGCCTGACTCCTCATGACCCCACTAGGTGTGTGGTTTTTGTTCATTCAAGTGGGGTTTGTTCTAACGGCTCCCTGGCGTGAGCCATATACCAACGCATGAGACACAGCACTGTCCTCTAAAGAGCTAGACAGACCTGGAACCAACATCTCAATACAGAAAAGACTGAACTGGCGAGAGGAGGGGATACAAGAAAACTTACAGTTTGCTAGCATCCCACAGATGTCAGAAAGAATGGATGTCTACAAGGCAAAGGGGAACTTCCCGGGGAATATAAAGTGGCCCATTTCTCCTTGAGAGGCAGGAGACAGACTACCATCACAGCGGAGCCCACAAGAGTCAGTGAAACAAGTTAGGCAGCCAGCAAGCCACCGCGCCTCTCCACAAACCAACACAAAGGCACTGGCTCCAGGTAAGGAGCGCTGGGGGTGGGGCAAATCTCCCCAACGCCCGCCTATCCTAACCTTTCTAGGGGAAAGAGCATAAGCAGAAACGAAGTATCTGGCTAGTAAGTATTGGTATTACCTACATTTTTTAGACTACGAATTTTAAAACTGTCATTTTAACTGCTTTCTCTTAACAGACGCGGATGCCTAAGGCAGTGAAGTGACACCCAACAAATCCGGCTTGAAACTTCGCTCTACTCTATGCCAGTTGTGCAAGCTGATCTTTTACTAAATATCTACTTTATCCCTATAAAATGGGGAAACTCCTCGAAAGCTGTCTAAAGGTTTAGAAATAGTGACATCCATAAGACTTAGCACGATACAAGGTTCCAAAGATAAGCTTATTAGGCAGCAGCTATTAGAACGTTAGAGTGGCTCCTGAAGGCTTCTTCCTCAATCATTCTAATGGCTGCCGGCACATTTCCAGAAGGTTTCATAACACTACGCTTTGTTTTTTGGGTGGGGAAGGGTATTCTGGAATATTTTTTCTGCTTATTGGATTTTTTTTTAAGCCAACATTTAGTGTGGTTTGGTAATGTCACTTGGCTGTGGAGGGATGTACTAGATCACACTGTCACTAAGTGATGTGGCATGATGTGGCATGATGTGGCAGGTCAGGCAGGAAGCAAACTTGACACAACCCTTAAGTGACAGTTTCAGAATGAAGTGTGTAGGTGTGTGCACCAGGAAGGTCACCCTACTGCCCCCAATGGATGGGTATGATTCAAGGGTCACAAGTCAAGCTCCTGTTCATTACTTGCTCATCTCCAGTAAGCCCGGACAAAGCACTCAGCATGCAGACCATGAGTAGACTTGAGCAAGCAGCATTAGGGCACGCTGGGTAAGAAGTCCCAGTCCACAGAGCGTTCAAGAGCAAAGACCAGGAGACGTGGGGTGAGACTGTCTGAATCTTGATTCCCTTCCTTCATAACCTGAGCCAGGAAACCAGCCCCCTCCTGGCTCCTCATCTGAAAATTCAAGTATCACATCACAGATTTGTTGCGAGGTAAAAATGACATATATACATGGGTCTTCTCCCATTGTCCACATAGTGGACACCTAAGAATCCACTGTGGCAGATGCAAAGATTAAATTAGGTCTCTTGCTGCCCAGCCACTAAACTGGTTCAGTCACCAAAGGGCTTCAGGTTCACCGAATGGGATTCAGGAACATGTTGGAAATGGAAAACCATGACTTATGAAATAACTTAGTAATAGCAAAAGGGTTGCAAGAAATTGAGGGTTCAAATTGAAGAGGCTCGAAGAATCTGGCACCATTTTTCCAAGGGTTCCCTGGCCTGAGATAGAGAGGGAGCGACAGTCAGCTCTATCCTACAGGGGGTCTCCTTGCCCAACCCCTAAAACCATCTCAAGTTCCACTCCACAATGGCCGAAAGCCCACCAGTCTGCCGGATCAGGGCTTTATGCCCCCAGAGACAGACACACAGCTCCAGAAGGGGTGAATGCTGGGACACCTCACCGAGCATTGACACTCTTAAGTGACTCGCAATGAGGTGTTCTTCCAAAAACGAGGTGGAAGTGGACTTGGTAAAGAAAATCTAGGTCCTAAGGCAGGACAGTCACCACTAAGAGTGTAAGTGGAAGCAAGAAGTCTAAAGAGGGAAGGAGAACGACACTGTCCTGGAAGACCATGGGCCTGGAAGACCACGGCCTTACAGACAATGGCCCCGCTGCCCTGACTGCAGACCCTGGTTGAGCTGCTGTCTCCTCTGTTCCTGACGTTCTCATCTGTGAAATGAAGTGAACACTGCTTACTCTCCAGAGGACTGTTGATTCGCTAGCACATGTGAAGCACTCAGCATGGAACCCAGCATGTTCTACCATGTGGCAAGTCCATGCTCACATGAAATCCCACTGGGACCCCAGGCCCCAGAAAGCCCTTGTCTGGACCCCCTAGGGCAGCAGAACCCCAACACAAGCAGAAGGCACCTCAGATTTCAGAATGGGCTCTCTGGAACCTCTGGAACTGAGAAGGCATCAAGACTTAGAAAACATTAGTGGTTGGGGTTCTGGGTTAATTGAAGATAATCGCTTTACATACCCCCAAAATAACCAATTCCAGTGACAAAGTGAAAGAATGTACTAGCCAAGGACCAACTCAAAGACATCGGCTATACAAATTGGCATCTAAAAACCTTCCGTACCAACTCTCAGAAAGATGAGTTCATGTGGCTTAAGGCGCCTATTCCTCCTTGGCTTCTCCTCTCAGAATGTTCCCAAGGCCCTGGCCCTGGTGGCCTATGAGGCCCACCTGACTTCCAGGAGTGTCCCCCTTTCTAAAACACCTTCCCCTCCTGACTTTGCAGTTAAGTGTTAAATAAGAAACAATCCAACGCAGCTAATTCACAGCCGTGTGTAAATGATGCAGCAGTACTGCATCTGCCCAAGGCAGTTCCTAAGGTCAAGGGGTCTCAGCTGGAGCCATGATCCAGGGAGTCCAGAAAGGGAAGCGGAACTGACCCACCAGCCAGGAAAAGGAAGAGGAGCGACGCGACATCCTGGCTGGGAGTCTTCTACACTCAGATTGAAGGCTGTCTTTATGCCTGAACCCAGCAAGGCCCTGCCTTCCACAGTTACTGCCAGGGGAAGTGAGAATGTTGGCAGGGAGGCTGGAGGGAACAGCTCAAGAAGTCAGCACTGAGGGCTGGAGGGCTGGGAAGGCAGGAGCGCCTGCTTCCCTGTGACACTGAGGTGACACAAGCTCTCAGTTCTCTGCTCTGCTAAACAAACGATCTACAAACACCCATACTCACTCAGTCTCATCTTCACTACTCAGCCGTTAGCAACCAACCATAAACAAGGGCAGCTGCATACCCCAAGAACAATTTTTATCTCTGCAGAAATGTTTAACTCAAAGTGTTCTATTGGGGAAAAGCACTTTCACCGCATGCCTAGGGCTGGGTGTGTCATGTGGACAGGGCACCTTTCTGGGAACCTGGAAATGACAGGTGTATTCAAATAAGCACTGCTAGTGATTCACTGCTTTCGCCTGCAGTCCTCTGGGGCAAGTGCTAAGTCAACTGTTTAGAACACAAAACCTCCTCCTAAGTTGGGGGCAACTTATGCCGTGAAGTATTAATACACTGACATGCCATAAAACACCACTGGGGAGTTTTTGGTAACCTCGGGAAATGCTCACAAAACGTTAAATGAATGCAAACAGGATCCAGGGTATATCTGGAAGAAATCCCGAAAGTGTTAACTGTGATTATTTCTCATTGGTGGAGTCATGGATAACTTTTAAATTTCCTCTTTGATACGTTTGCTGGTTTCCCACAAAGGGAATACATTTCTTTTATTCTTCAGTGTGAAGAAGGTGTTAGCACCAAAAGTATGTGACGAATCGATGGCGGCCCATGTTAAGTGACACCAGAGAGATGTAATGTGCACCATCAGGCTACAGACTCTCTACAGGACAAACAACTCAGCCCTTCAACTAATAAATTACAAGGACAAAAAGAGGAGGGATACCCACAAAGGAAATTTAAAAATGTGTTAGTCGGTTTTAACATTCGGATCCTGATTTGAACAAATCATTACGACAATAAAAGTCAGCTGGGAAAATGTGAACATTTAATAATAATGAGAAAATACTCATTTTTAAAAGACAGTTATACGATGGTTCTTTTTTTTCCCCCAAAGTCCTTATCTCTTAGAGCTAAATCCTCAAATATTTTATTTATGGGTGAAATTAAACAATATCTGGGACTACTTTTTAAAAATCTGGGGTGCAGGCAGAAGGGAAAGCCAGATGGCTAAAAGCAGACCTCTGCTGCGGCCTGGTGACAGAGACGTGGGCATTCCCCGTGTCTCTACTTAGGGGTTTGGGTAAAAGTCAGACACAAATCAGCCACTGAAACAGAAAACGTGTCCAAAGAGAAAGCCACTGAAAGGACTGTCTACAAGGGGACGGGTGGCGATGGGTGGGCATGTGGGGGGGAGAGGTGTGCATGTGTTGGTGCTCGTCAAGCGAACTATCACAAGATTACCCAACAATAAAATCCATAGTTTTTTCCATTCCAAAGATACTCGTTTAACATCTTGATAAACACCCGTGTCCTTCAGGTGGTGAGCTGCTGGGGGCAGAGGCAGTTGAGACTGGACACCCATCTTAAACCTCAGCCTGACACTTCCTCGGTCTTATCACCTCTGACGAGTCATTGTGAATTTCTGAGCCTCAGTTTCCTCATTGCCGATTGAGGAAATGGCAGCATCACGGCCTAGCAAAGCACTGTGGGGGGTGCAAGGAGACTTTATGAAAACACTCCGTGCGCTGCTTGAGCTGAGTGCCAAGAAAAAAAGAGTAAACCCCAGGCACAGTTGCTCGTAAAAACATGATTCACTACTTACCATTCATGACGAAAAGTCAGGGGTCAGCTCATTTTGAAAATACCAATTCTCTCATTAATCTCTTTGATATCACATCATGAACCAGTTGCTCGTGTTGGGTAATGTAAATTATCTAAACGTAAAAGCCTCCCACTCAACCTGAGCAAATCAGGAGGGAAAAATGCTTTCCTTTTTCACTTGTTTCGTTTGCATGTGTATGTGTCTGCTTCCAGTAAGAGGGTAAACACTAACCCCTACCCTTCCATTCCAGTGCACACTGCTGCTAAGTCACTGAGCAAAGTCAGGTGTGGGGGCGGGGGCTGGGGGGCACCGGGCATGCAGCCTGACAAATGCTGCTCTGAGATCTGACTCCATCCTGTCCTCACTGGAGGACACGAGGGTCCGTTCCCCAGCCTGTCTCTGACAAACTATCCCCAAAACCAAGGGTAAAAATGCCACTTCTGTGACCACCCAGTTAGTATCGTAATACTGTCAGAAGTTCTGAATTCGACTCTGGCTTAAGCGTCCCAAGCTTCAGCTGAAGCCGCGCTCCCGATGAGTCTCAGCAGTCCATCCACCATATAAGGAAGGCAGCTTCAATCTGAGGGGCAGGAAGTGACGGCTGGGTGGGCCCTCTCTAGCCCAGCTCATCACGTGTGAGAGAGGGAAATAGCACCCACCCCACAGAGCTGCTGCTGGGTTAAATTAAGTGAGTCGACGCGTGCAGAGCATCCAGGAGTGCCCAGCAGAGAGCAGGTGCTCAACTGTAGTGTTCACAGATTCCAAATTTTGTTCAGACTCATACAAGCCTTGGGACGGTGACAGCATATTTGCCTGGCACCATTTTATTTATTGGAGGCAGGGCATGCACTTGCCTTGCTATGAAAAATATGACTATTATTAAAGCAGCAGCAGCTGCTGGGCCAGCAGTGAATGTTTATTTTGGTCTGCACTTTGTGGAAATAAGGAATATCTAATTTTATGTAAGTGCTATTAATGTGAATAAACACTGCAAGGAAAAGGAAATGGACTTCACAGAAAAAATGATTAATGAAACATAAAGGACTCCACACTTCACAACAATGAAGCTGCTCAAATTTTATTTTGTGCGTAACTGGTCAATGAAGAAGCCACTTAATGGCAGGAAAGTTGTCAGTCCTCATCAGACTGCCCAGTTTCTGACAGATAGTAACCCTGGGAGAAGGCCGGCCAAACTCCCAATAGAGCCCCGTTGTTCTGAGTCTTCCATCCATCCTGGGTGTCCATGGGCGGTTATTTCCAAGCACCATGTCACCACCTGGGATTTACAGAGCAAGGTGGTGTCTCCTCTGCCCACACCTGTGTGGAATGCTGGTCTCTCCTGCCCATTGCAGGAAAGCTATCGCTGGGCAGCACAGACATGTGACCACAGCCCTTTCATTTGCTCTCCAACAAATGCAGAGCAGAAGGGGGGGGAGGGAGGAGGAGGAGGAGCAGAGACTGACATCTCCCCAGGGCTCCTGGGAGCCAGGCATGGCCAAGCCTTTCTGTCCCTACCTGTTCTCTCCCAATATCTCTGTGCAATTCTGTCCTCTCCAATGAGCTCTCACTTCATGAAGATTCAAGATGATGGGGCCGGGAGACCTGGGCTTTGCGCTGAGGCCTGCCATCACAACCCCTCCATGCTGAAAGGAAACGCTTAGCCTTACCCTCAGGGAGCCTCACGAAACCAAGCAAAGCTGACAGGAGCACTTCCTAGAGGTCTCCTGACCCAGGGAGCCAGTCCTAGTCTCCCTCCCAGAGGTTCAGACCAAACCCAGAGACTTGGCTGGTGTGGGCAAGGGAGCCGGGGGGCATTAGAGTTGAAGCCAATCCTCTTCCATTGGCCAGAGGAAAACACCCTCGTTTCCTATCATTCTGCCCCTCATGTTCCATTAAATACCGTGACTCCTTCCTTTAGGTCTACCTAGTGCCTGAACTAGCATTTTGTTTTGCTGGGGAGAGAGAGGGTCTGTTACTTCAAATAAAAGACCCTGATACCCTTGAGTTTTCTGAGGCTCAATTTCGTCATTCGCATGAAGGAGGAGTTAGATGAGATGGCCCCTGAGGCCTCCTCCAGCTGTCAGGTTTATCTGGTAATGATACAGTCACGGTATCGTGCTAGGCCAGGCGCTGGCCCCTGGGCACAAAGCTGGAGAAAGATGAGGTATCCAGGCTGCACCAATAGTAAGAGCTTGGAGAGCTTAGGCTTTTCTCCTGTCTGAAGGGATGGCTTAGCTTGGCGAGGCCGATCCTGCTTTTCTGTAAGAGCTGGTACCAAAGTGCAATCAGACTGTGGGCTTTACCTCCCCGACACACGAGGTTCTCATTTTCTTCTCTAGCTCTGAGTGGCTAAATTGTGCGCTGTCTTACCAAAGGGACATATATCCTAGTTCTCTGGGGAAAATTATACCATAGCCTTGGCATTAAAATTCAGTTCTTACGTAAGTGACCACAACAGCACCAAGACACAGAGCCGCTCAGACTGCTCTGACCAGAAAAGCCCACCACAAATTCTTCTGTTAAGACCAAGCAGGGTCCAGTGCCTCCAGACCCAACCAGACCCTGCTCCACAAATAATCCAAACTCATTTTACGGACAACAGAAAGAAGCGAGCAGGTACTCGGAAGTACAAATGCGGGTTAGCTCCATTCCTCTTGAAGGCTCTTGCCTCCAAACCAAAATAGAATTCCTGTGGCCGCAGAGCTCCAGGCTGTCAGCAGGGCACTCCACCAGCTGTGCCGGGTGCAGGCAGCGCCACCCCAGCAGCGCTCTCCCGGCACCTCCCCGCAAATGACCAGAACCAAATACCTGCATTCATTATGTAACAGAGAAGGCCGCGCGTTACCCCAAGGCCCTGGGAAAACCAAAAGGGACAGCAGTGCCCCAGCTCTGACGCCCCAGTGGAGAGGACACAGTGGAGGCGGGCTGGGCTGGGGAGAAGACTCAGCAGCGGCCCAAGGTGGGGCTGCGTGAGCGCAGCCACCGGCTGGCCGGGCTCAGAGGGGCAGCACTGGCCCCTTCCTTTTGGGTAGCCCACCCAGGACCGGGCAGACAGTAGAATTGAGTTGGCAGTCTGCTCTGGATCAGCTGGCCTTGCCCATGATGCCCAGCGGTCAAAGTGCTCAGTGCAGTCCTAGTCGCTCGCCTAGTCCCAACTGTGTCTCCAACATCCAGGTCCTTGAGGGAATACAGCGTCTGACCTCAGCGGCCACTCTTCTGAAATGGGTCTACCACGTCTCATCCTATCAGTCACAAGGTGAACAGTGACAGCAACGAGGATACGAGAAGGTGCCGGCACGGTTCTAGGCACGCTGAGAGGCAGCGTTGGCGGACAGCTCCCGGGTGAGGTAACATACGGGAGGAGACAACAGGGCAGCCAGTGGCCCACACAGGCGCTCTCAACGTCCGTCACCCCAAATGCCATCACAGGCCTCAGTGGAGAAGCCCCTGCCCTTGCACTGAGGAAGAAACACCTCTCACTCTGCTTGTTCCCACGGGAGGAGGGCAGATGTTCGGTCACTTCTTGACTGGTCAAGTGAAGCGCAATGAAGTCCCTTGATCAGTGCTCACAGGCACCTCTCTACTTAATCGGCAAAACAACGCCTCTATGTAGCAGATGAGGAGACTGAGGCGCGGAAGCACGTGAAGCCCAGCCTTGGTTCTGGTTCATGTGGATGGAAGCCACCTCTAAGAGGCTCGCCTGAGGCACACACATGAGATGTCTGGCTGGTGTCTAAACGTCCAACACCACAAATGCTCCAGTGACTGTCCCCAACACCAGGCGGGGCTTCTGTGGTGAGGGGAGGACTCAGGCCAGCGGGCTGGTTACGTGGTCAGCCTCCTGAGTTCAGGCCACTCTCCACTCCCCTCCTACATGTAACCAAGTTGTGGGCTGGGGAATGGAAAAGACTCCCTCCCTGAAATTATCTCCATCCAGTCCTGGGTTTGGAACTAGGAGACATGAATTGAAACACCTGCATCATTTCCTTCCCATCTGTTGGCACGGTCCCACAGGTGAAAGTGGCTGTGCTCGGCTGTGTGGGTCCCCATTGCTCAGGAGTTTTCCCCCACGGAGGATACAAAACTCGAAGGTTCTTCTAGCAAACCAATCACAGGAATGCTATAGCACTTTGCTCCCCGGTTTCAGGAGTCTAACCGCAATCCAAGCATCTGATCAGCAGAAGATGAGCGGAGCTAGCCACCTGAGCTGATGTATTTCCACCCAAATCAAAGGTATTTGACCTAAGAGTTATGTTGAGCCACATCACCAGCGATGTCTACTACATTTTTGTAAACAGTGCACGTAGCTAACATAGACCCCCATTCACGACTTTCATTGCAAGCACTGAATTCACTTTTTCTCCAAGGTTCCTTCAACTCTGAGCCCTCACGACTTCCTAGCACCCAACAGGAAGCGGGGCTGTGGGTGGCCAGGAAGCTGAGGTGCAGAGGCCTGCAGCAGCCCAACCAGGAGAGGTGCTGCTTCAGTCAGGGCTGAGGGCAGCTCCTTGGAAAGACAGGCTGGCCACCCTCCGGACCAAGGAGGCCGGGCGAGCTGCGAGCAGGGCAGCAGGCTGGGCTCGCCTCTGCTCAGCAAGCTGGGAGGACTGCCGGCCCCAGCTCTGATACAAAGGACAGAGAGTTCAGAGAAATCCAGCAAGAGCACGCCCAGGAACAGAGAAAGGGAACTGTCTTTCCCTTTTTCTTTACCTCAAACGTTCGCACTGGCAGTAAAAATCAAGTACACATAAGAACAAGTAACCAAGTGTCTTTTTTATGAGCCTGCAAGACAAAAAACTAGCAGACCGGAAACATACACCATAGGTGACACAGAAGAGACAGGGTTTAGGGTCCCAGAAGCCCTGCAGTCAGGAGCTGCTGCTGTCACTGCCATGCCATCCTTCACTTTCCCTCTTAGGTCTTGGTCTAGTCTTAGGTCAAAGAGCAAAGAAAGCTACCAGACAAGGGTCATACTAGTAGCAGATGTTACTAGTAACATCTTACTAGTGGACAATGTTTTAAACCCTAAGATGGATACAAAAGACAAATAACATTAGCATGGAATACCTGCTAATAGATGGGTGTCTTGTTTTGGAAAGACAATGAACTCTGGTACTTAAGAGAATCCTTTTCTCTCTGCTTATCCAGGCAGCAGCTAACCTTTGGTGGTAATGTCCACAGAAAATGCTCCCTAAGTACATCTGGGATGGGTCAGAAGACGGGGTCACTGAGTCCAGAATTATCTGCGCGGCAGCAGCATCAAAGGAAGGCTGGTTAACTTTACAATGGTCTATCTTCAGGAGGTCAGGGATAAACAGCACATTTTTTTACCTTCAGCAATGCATGGACCAACGCTGATTTTATCTAAACCCTTCCTGCGACTTGTTTTCCTTTAAGACTACAGTTTGGCAGCTGCTTTACAAAGCAGATACACTAAACTATTAAGTTTACTAGCTTTCAAAATTTAAGAGAAGTAATGCAACTGTATTCTACAACACTAGGATCTGATGAAAATGAGACTTCAAGACCTGGCCAGAGAAGTCTTATGTGTGAGATTCCATGAACTGAAATGTAACCCTAAAGGCATTAGTGAAAGATTAAAGACTTTCAGGCATCAGCCCAAAGAATGTGGATAAAAATTAAAAGGAACATGGAAAGGAGAAAGACACACACAGTGAAGTCTGCACAGGGACCCCCAGAAACGGGATCCCCACTCTACCACTTGCTGCTTTGGGTGACCTGGGACAAACACTTAGCTGCCGTAAGATGGGGTCAGTAATAACAACAGGGTGACTGCAGCATTAAGTAGGGTATACAGGGCTTGCACACAGTAGGAACACTAATAAGTGACTAGTGTTACATGAAAAAAGCCCCCCAATGAATCTATATTGCACACCTTCTCGCTCCACGGTTCCTCTACCTTCAAGCCTGAACACATCATCAGAATTTGTTAAGACAAGCTAGTCTCTAATGATCCATGCTTGAGTGTCAGCGCCCTTAAAACTTTTAGACCACCCACTTCTTGAAGGCAAGATTGACATCTTAGTATTCCCAGTTCTAAGCCCACTGCTGGCACCAGACCATCTGTATATTGACGGATGATCTGAGTGATTAACTGAATTGCTGGTATGAATGCCCCATGCCAACTCCCAACCTACCAACTGCCCTCTTTCTACCTTATGAGTGGCAACCCTATTTCTCTTTCGTAAATGTTAGTTTCACCATAACAATGGAGATAATAACCCCAACACCTCAACAAGGCTGTCCATAGCTGTGCTCCCCGAAATATGAAGAGTAAATGTTATTCCTAGATTATGGTCAGAAAAATTCCCACTTTTAATCTGCAAAAGCACATCCAAATCTTTCAATGGGATGGAGCGTGATGGGGGGGGGGGAACAGCATATTTAAGTATTAAGAATTCTCTAGTCTGTGAACCTGAAGAACAATGAAGCCATTTAGGAGCTTAGGTACCTCTGCTTCATGAAACCAAAATTAGAAGCTGCAATGAGAGTAAAGTCCCTTGTTTTTCGCAAAGCTGTTGAAATAAGTCTTTGTAAATATTTACAACATTTATTTTACATCTTAACTCTTTAAGTGCCTCCTAACTTCATTTACTTACAAGTTATTTGTGCTGGGAGACAAATCTGGGTCTCCACTTCTTATCTTAGTAAAATGGAGAAAATAACTGTCCTTCCTTCACAAGCTCCATGAGTGTCAACAGAGGTCAGGCATGCCGTGTGCCTGCAACTGGTCCAGAGCAACTGCTCAACAGTTGCAAATGGACAGAACATGCCCCCTGCACGCTCACCAAAGACAAAATCCTGGCCTGACATTAAACAACCAGGCCAGCTTCGTCTGTCATGCCTCCTCCCTCTCACCGAGCACTGACACAGGCCAACCTAAGTCTTTAAGCGGAGAGTGCCTCCACTCATCCTCGGTGGTCCTGAAAGGTGCTTGGCTCCCGCCTAGGGAAACTGTCTTCTGGCACTTACTCATAGCTTCCAAGTGGCCACGAGTGAAATGGCACCTCTTCGCGCTATGGCTGCTGAATAAGTAAAGCACTGGCTTTTTGCTTGGAAAACACTCGCTCCCCAGGAGGAAACCTTGGCGTCCAATCCCGCCTTGCCTCCCAGTGGCAGCCGCTCCCCACGACTCCAGTCATGTGAGACCCTAGGCCCTGAAAGATGAAGTCCAGAAATAAACTCCTGGCTTCTTTTACCACCTATTTCTGACCCATTTCCTAGAGTGCTCATCACAGACTTTAAAAAAAAAAAAAACATTTACCAAGCACAACACACTCCTGATCAAGGTGACAGAGCAAATGAAAGGATGCGGGTAAATCTGGGACTCCCAAGCTTAGAGACCTAACACAGTCTTTTAGTTAAAATGTGTGTGTCCAAAATTAGGGATCCGAGGGCCCTCCCTGGTGGCACAAAGAGTTAAAGAAACACTGTGAAGCTAGCTACCCTGCTTTAGCGCGCAAGTTCGATCCAGGGCCTGGGAGCTGGGAGGTGGGAGGTGAGCCATGTGGCTCAAAGACCTCTGCTGTCTCCCCGCTGCTCCCCTCAGCAGTGTACTTCAGTAGATCTGCCTGTCATGCTCCCCACTCTGTCTCTGGTGAATCCTCTCACCACCCCTGCAGCTCTGGCCTACACCCCAGTTCTGTATGCATTAATCAATAATTTTTTTAAAAAAATACACAAGACAAAATTAGGGATCCAGAGAGCAAAAACATTTGCAAATAAGCAGGAAAGTATTTTATTAGTAGAACCAGAAAATGATTTTAAAACAAGGAAAAAAAAAGAGCTCCAAGCTGATTCCTGCTCCTGGGTTTCCACACCATCAAAAAGTACTCAAAACCTTTATGCCTCAGAATAACCACAAGATAACACAAACGGCAATTGTAAAGTGTCCAAGTATCTCACTTGTGAAATCTATGCTAACATCATTTTGTGATTTGCTGAAAACTGTTCCCTATACTTTGAGGGTAATCGTTAAAGCCTTATTGTGTGTAAGCTGAGGAAGAGGGTGACGGGGGTGACAATCCAGCCGTGGTGATTATCTGTCAGTAAGAAACTAACAGGAACCGTTCGCATTTAAGCGAAAGGCAGCCATTCCTGAGTCCAACCTCAAGCAATAGGAATCAAGAGTTAAAATGTACAGCCGAGTGCCATACCCATGTTCAGAAAAAGAATTACAAGATCATTGTGACATTCTGAACGAACCACTTACTGTGATATTTCTGAGAACACGTGTGTTATCAATATCCTCTAACACGTGACACTTCTCACGTCTAGCCTGGCTCCAATTCCTCCTCAACTTCAAATGGGACTACACCTGGGTCATGATTTACTTTTTCATCTAATCTTGCAAAACACTGTTCTTCACACACAAATCCTATCTGTTGCATTCACTTTCAAATATAGTTATTTCTTTCAAATATAGTTATTTCAAACTAAGATCAACAGCAACTGCTACCCTCTGGAGTTTCTGCAAAATATGCTCACACCGCCCTAACAGACACAACAACCAACTTACCATTATCACACCTTGCACAAAAAGAACAGTCTTACTATCTGAATGCACAGAAAGGGAAAGTTAAAGTAACTGACAGCTCTATTAGCAGGGCCTGAGGAACTTATCTAGAAGGAAAATGACCACTCAGTCTAATCGATGTCACAACCTTTAGAAGCATATACAATTAGTACAGAAAAAGGATGCAAAATGTTCCTGTCTCAGCATGTTCCAATTTATCACCACTAAGGGAAGGCCACATCATGGGGCTGGAATCCTGGCAACAGCTACAATCCCAGTCACCAAGGCTTGGGATATTGCAAAGGACTTACAGAGACCGACCCCCACCCTGCCCGCCCACCCCAACACACACCTTTCAAGAAAATATAGTTTAGGTGGCATTTCTCCAACCTTTTCAAACTTCAATCCAATCACCCAACACTAACTTGAGAAAGAACGATAGAAACATCCCCAAGTGGAGTAAATTTTCAGATTCATTCACAGCACCAGGCAGAGCAGGCAAAATGAAAGCCACAACAAAAATCTCTCCCCTCCTAACATTTTGGACCCTGGGCTTCATTGTAACTTGGTCTGAAGAACAGTATTAAACCAGAAGCCCCAAAGTCTCAACATTAAGGAGAGTTGGCCATGATGAGCTGAAATCAGAAGCTCTCCAAACCTCAAATAAACCAACCACACACAGATCCACCCAGGGAAATTGATCTTGTTTCCCAGCTTCCCCCAGTGCGCTCCTTTTCTGTTGAAATAGGTTTGGCTTGTTGCAAGGGGAGTGCTGCTTTAAAGCACTTAAAGATGGTGCAGCGTTCCAGGGTAAACGTGTTATATGTATTGAGTGAGGTACAGCGACTTCTGTAGTTCTTGGGCTTGTGGGGTTTTCGCTTACCCACCCCACCCTATTGGCAATTCATTTAAAATTTGCCCTTGGCCTTCTGCACCCTCCCCCCTTCCTGGTCACCCACAACACACTTCCCTGGAGGGTCTAGATAAGCAAAGTTGCTCTTTGCACAGTCTTGGTCCAACCTCCTCTAGACGGTATGCCTTCCCCTGCAGCATCCGCCTCTCAGTCTATGAGCACCCTTCCCGCAGGACGGCTGTTGCAGCAGCTTTTAGCTTTCACCGTGCAGGCGATGGGAACAGATGAGGAGGGGCCAGTGGACACAGCTATCTTGCCGCAGAAGGCTTTAGGTACTGGGGGCCAGGAATGAAGAATCCTAGAACAGAGGCAGTCGCAGCCCCGGTTCCCTGTCATCCCTTTGGATAGTTCCACGGCCCTTGACTATGCAGCTAAATCGGCCTGGCAGAGCCGGCACCAGAGCGGTGCATTCAGTGACCATCTCCCTGTCCCTCGCTGGTGACCTTGGCCACATCGCTTGGCCTCCCTCTGGCCCGACATCACCTACTTCGCAGGTTAAGAGAGGGTCCCAAGGAGTCGGAAACCGAGTACACTGCCTGGCTCCAAGGCAGGACTCAAGACAGAAAAGACTTCCCTCTTTTCTCTCCGGGCGTCCAAGGCTCTCTGTCCTCTCCCCACCGCAGGCCTCTGGGATCAGCGCCCCGGCCAATGGAGCTGAGGCCGCACATCTCAGCCCCCCCATTCACCAGGGAGCTGGGGACCGGGGCAGGCCGGAGGGGGTGTGGCTCCTCCAGCCCCCTGGCCCCCGGTCCTCCCGGCTCCGCCATCCCGATCACCCCAGAGCGAGGATGCAGCGGCGGCGACCCGAGCCTGCGAGGCGGCCCCGCCGGCCGGGGTCCTGGGAGCGCGCAGGGGGCGCCGGCCGCCACCTACCTCCTCCAGCAGCGTGACGGTGTTCCTGCAGTTGTGCAGCCGCGTGGTGAAGCTGGACGTGGTGGGCGAGTTGTAGTCCTCGGTGGTCTCGGCGATGAACTCGGAGACGGAGATCTGGTCCGGCATCCTGCCGGGGGGACGAGACACAAGCGGGGGCGGGGGGTGAGTGGCGG
>NW_004567110.1:7044930-7082097 GCF_000260355.1 Condylura cristata | reverse complement strand
GTGCGGCCGCGGGGCCGCCCCCGGAGCGGTTACTTCAGCGAGCTGCTTACGCGAGCATTTTGCAAGAAAGGGGGGCCAAAAAAAGTTGTGCGTGTTCTTTTTTAGTCCCGTGTGGGGGCTGGAAGCGAGGCCCGGAGAGCCGCGGCCCGGGGAGAGGGACAAGGGGCGCTGGGGCGGCCTCGGGGGGGCCCTCAGCCTGCAGCCGGCCCGGCGCCCCCTTCACTCCCTGCGCGGGGCGCTCATCGCCCGTGCAAGGGCCGGTTTTGTGCAGCCTGCTTAGGTCGCTGGCGTGCTAAGGGCAGGCAAATGAGGAGGTTTTGTCTTCCCTGTTAACCAGCTTTTAATCTGCCGTGGGCACTGTATTTGGCACCGGAGTTGACGGGTCGGGCGGTAACGGCCTGGCCGAGGGGCTAGTGGCGCACAGCGTGGGCAGATGCCAAATTTCTGCGGAAAAAAACTACCAACAGATCGGTCATTCCTCTGACCCGGCAGATGGCGACTTTTCCGACCAGCTCGAGCTGCCTAATCCAAAGAATCCATTTAATTTCTCACCACTGATTGAGGATGAAATTAGTTTTTAAAGTCGGGGGGCCAAGGAGGGGGAGGGCGCCTACTCAGGCCTCTGGGAAGCGCCGCCTGGTTGGCTCCAGTAATTGCAACCAATAGAAGCCGCCTCGGGCTTGTCTCCCAAATGCGCCCCCTCAGGGCGGAAGGCTGATCCTGTGGCGTCCCCCAGGGGGACAGGCTGCCATTTTGCAGGGTTGTCCTTTCACTGCTGTCCCCACCTCCAAGGGGATACTCCGGGGCAGGGGGATTGGCGCAGAGAAGTAGCCCCGGAGTTTCCAGAGAAAACGCATGTGACTATCGGCAAACACAGAGGAGGAGACGGGTGCCCTGGAGTCAGCCCTGCTCTCAAGAATTTCCCTTGCAGCAGAGAAACAGGCCAACCAAGTACATAAAGCGGAGTAAGACGGTGATGGAGTGACTCTAACAAAAGGATGTTTAGACAAGGCCTCCGACAAGGTGACACATGAGCTGGAAAGGACAGAGGCTGAGTCATGCAGCCACCCTCTTGGCTGCTGGACCTGAGCCTCCGTTCCTTCAGGTGAAGGGCACAACCGCAGAAGGCTGTCGTGGATGAGAAAGTGCTTAGTAAAGGACAGGAAAGCCACTTGGGACCAAAGGTGGCGTGTCCACCTGTTGGCTGCGCTGGACTGAGCTGTGCCTCCCGGAGGACCTGGTCACTGTCAGGTGGCCCAGGGCCCACACTGACAACGGGAAGTGCAGAAGGCCACGTGCACAAATAAAGCCTCTTCCCTGGCAACGGGCTGTTGGAGACGTCACCTTTGAGAGCTAGTCTAGAAAAAGATGTAAATAAATAGGCAGCTGCTTTTCTCCTTATTAGCACTTTGGAAATGTAGCTGAGGGCGCGCGGAGAGTGAGGTTCAGGAGAAATAGCCAGACAGTGATAGGCACCAGAAGACCTGTCCCTGGAGGGCGCTGGCTTGTGCGGTGGTTCACAGATCACAGCACCTGTGTAGGAGGCACCAGAGGAAAATCCCAAACCTTATTCTGCATACTGATGGGCCGCCTGCAGCTGGAAAGTTCTCTGACTGGAGTAAATATGGCCCAGTGAGCCTGAACTTCAATAACCTCACACTGCCCTGACTGTATCCACTCCAAATCAATTCAGAGTTGGATTTTGCATTTATTCCCTTCTCCTTATTCCAAGTGTCACCTCTGCTGTCTGCCAGCACCTTCTCTGTTCACGGCATCTAGTAATCACTCAATAAATATGAGCTACTTTTAAAAGCCTAGAGGCAGTGAATAAATGCCTCAGTTCCAGGCAAGTGAATAAAAGCCTGGGTTCCAGAACATTCTGTGAACTAATGCTATCACCTTGGACCTGGGTGTCCTTCATTGTTAAATAAAGAGTTGGGTGAGGTATCTACCCAAAAGACACAAAAAAAACACTGATTCAAAAAGACACCTGCACCCCCATGTTTACTGCTGCTTTATTTACCGTTGGAATCAACGCAAATGCCCAAAAGTAGATGACTGGATTAAAAAGATGTGGTACATATATACAATGGAATATTACTCAGCAACTAAAAATAAATAAATAAACACATGCCTTTTGCAGCAACGTGGATGGAGCTAGAAGGGATCATGCTTAGTGAAATAAGCCAGAAAGAAAAGGAAAAATACCGGGTGGTTTCACTCATAGCAGAAGCATAAAGGACCAGAGGAGAAAATAATAATAATAATGAACAACTATATACAAGAGACATTTTAAGGGGGTGGAGTGGGGAATGGGCTCAAAAATGGTGGGGGTGGGAGCCCATGGGACTATGGTGATGGCACACGGGTGAGATGGTGATGGGAAGCCCCACGGGTATTACAACTGAGATAGAAAAAGGCACAAAATAATGTAAAAAAAAAAAAAAGTAAACATTACTAAAAAAATAAAAATAAATCAATTAATAGAGAAAAACAAAGAGTCGGGTGTACCAAGATGACCTCTCTGCACACTCCCAGCTAGAGCCAAGGTTGTGCCTAGCTGCAGTTCCCAGGAGCAAGGAAGGTTATTACAACAAGCTACTAACTGCGAAGGTAAAGAGCGGAGATCTTGTTGCGATTAAATTCGCTGGGGCACCAAACTGCTCCCATCAATTGTTGTGTGTTTCACTTGAAGATTATGTTATATATCTGCTCCTCCTCCCCAAATCCTCCAGCCAAGAAAAGAATGAGATCTTGTCCCTTGTTAAGTAAATACCTACTCAAACTGGTCTCAATTAGAAACTCGAAGGTTCACGCCTCTTCCCCCCACTTCTGGGGCTCATAGGCCATAATCCTCTGTGTACTTGAAATCAAGCCCCAATGCAAGCCGTCTGTACCTCTCCTGTTCTCAAATACCCTGATGGCCATTCCTGGATATCAGAAAGTGAAGAGTCTGATGTAGGCAAAACTCAAAAGCTGGATTTCTTCATGTGCAGCTAGCTGCTCAGAAATACACATCCTCCTTTTCAGAGCCAGGAAACACGCCCCCGCCCCCAACCCGGTACTTGCCAGTGCCCAGCTTTGTACAAAGCACACATCATCCTCGGCCAGTCAAGGACAGCTCAAGCCTGTCTTACAGTCCAAGCACTGCTGACTGGTGACAGCGGACCTTCAAGACACCTTCAACTCTGTGAAAAGGGGCAGTAAGATGAGCAGTGACGTTTATAAGCAGTGGTGGTGCCACAGATGCTCTGTTCCCAGAGAACTGGCTGGGTTCTCTCTGTGGCTGGAGGCTTCATCCACACCCCAGGTGCCCAACCACCCGGGGGTGCATGTGCTGACATGTAGGGGGCCGGGTAGGTCACTCCCCCCAACAGTGCCAGCCAGCACCCAGATCTGATGGGATGGAAGCATGGTCTCCGTGAGACTACACCAAGCCCTTCCTGAGACGGGGCCATGGGGCAGGTGGGCAGAGAAGACGCTTTGTTAGCTAGTCCTGGATTTGATTGTCTCCTTTACCACATATTAGCCTTGTGCTCTCATCTGCAAAATTAGGGCTATAATAAAACTACGCTGCCAGTCACTCTGTGAGGTGAAATGAGCGGCTCTGGATAAAGCCCTTGACGTCTAGTGAATGATTAACCAGCGTGAGTTCCCTCTGGCCTCCTTTTTATATGACGTATTTAATAAATGCACCTCTTTTCATTCCACGACTCAACTACATCTCTAAATTAGTCACGTGGAAGAGGAAAAAAGTGGGAGAGGAGGAGACAGCACAGAAATTCCCAAAGTCTGGGATCTTGGATTTGGAAAGAGTCTAGATCTTGCTTATTCTCAGAGTACCCTTTTGGCTGAGCATTTACCCACCAGGGGTGGGTAACTTTAGGTGCTTGCTTTGGAAACTATTATATCTATTATTTTCCCGTCTCTAGATTGCACATCAATTGTACTAAAGTCCCTTTCCAACAAAGGTCTTATGCACTAGCGTGTTTTTGTCTTGATGTGGCAGATGGCAGAACCTATATAGAACAGGAAGGTTTTGGGGGTCTGTGGTGCCCCTCTCCTTGCCCAGTAACACTTTGTGAGGTCAGATCCACAAGTAGTTGTTTGGGATTTAGGAAGTAAATAAATCTCATGTAGAGTCAAATAAACAGGATGCCAGCTAAAGTGAACAGGCACCACACTGTCGAGATTTTCTCATGTAACACAGACCCCTTAAACAAGCTCTTCTATGCAAAGCAACTTCGGGAGAAAAGAATAAGACATTTATTTTGCAGGAACATGAATCACAGGTAGATTCTCATAGGAGAAACCCTGAGGTCCCATCTATGCCACATGGCAGCTCTGAGACCCTGTTTGAATAATTTACTTCACTGAACTCCGTTTTTATACCTACAAGGTGTGGCAATGATAGTAACTCTCTTTAGAATTCTGAGGTTTCAACAGGCTAAGGCACAAGATGTGCTTAGCAGGGGCTGAGATTTCATAAGTAGACCGCATTTTCAGATGGTCTGATGGGAATATTGAAAATCTACCTGGGGCTATCAGTTCTCATTGTACAAAAAATAAATGTCCACCAAGACCTGCTATGTACTGTGACATTGTTGGTACACTCCCTCTTCTTTAAACTCCAGGTAAATGCAATGACCCCAAACTTACCTGAGAAAAACTTGGGGTGGCATGGGGTCTGGGGTGCTACTTCCTGAGCTGCTGTCCTTGGCCAGGCTCTGCTCTGGTTGCTACATAAGTGGTGTTGAAATTCTTCCCCAAGAGCCCTGACGTGAACTACTGACACAATGGAGACTGACACGCAGTGACATCTCACTGCAGGGTAATTAATGTCCCAGGCCGGAAGATGAGACCCAGCGCTTTTTCTACTACCTGCAAAATCAGTCTGTTGACTATACTTTGTATCATGCTAACCTTGTAAGGTATTTGTCCCAGCCAAGCAACCTAAGAAACTTACTTCATTGGCTAACTTAGGAACTCATTTTGTACCATCTTCCTAAAGAAATAAAAGAAAGGAACACGTTTGGCAGAAGCAAGAGAAGCAGGGGATGTGTTTCCCTCCCAGCACCTTACTGCTAGGCTCAGGCTGCATATTCTGCCTGAGCTAAAGGTGCTTTTGCTCATGCCTGATGTGAGTATTTCCCCAGTGCACTCATGCAAGTTCATGTAATAAAAAGACAAAACTCCAGCCTCTAAATTTAAGTATTCCAGGTAAAACCACTGAACTCTTCTCAGTAAAGAGGAGCACATGCTTTGTTTGGGGACTTACAAACAAAAACTACTCTCTGTTCTGCCTCCCTGTTCCTGGACGGCTCCTTCCAATGGAGACAGGAGGGAAAGGGGCAGAGTGCGTGGAAACCCCCACGTCTCAATGAATGGTCAGGATGACAGCTCTGTCCCGTAAAAGAGTAACGGCATCAGCTAAGGGTGCGGCACTAAGAAGCTGATGTGCCCGCCACGTTCTGCATCATTCAGCTGTGACCCCACTGCCAGTCCCAACCACATCAAGCAGAGACGCCTATTATTACCATTTGATGCAGGGGGAAACCTGATGCTTGGAGGTCACCCTGGCAAGCGGTGGAGGAAGCCTGAACAGTCTCGTTTCACAGCCGCGTGATGACTGCCCTGCAAGACAGCTCATCCAAGATGGTGGGGGTGGGTCCCCAGCCCGGGGGACTTTTCTCAGTGCCAATGTGTTACCTTTTATTCCTCCCAGAAACCCATTACAAACCCAACTCAAATGCAAGCTTGACCAGCTTGGGGCTTCCTCACCACGCCCCCTTCCTCACACACGCCATCTTCCCAGGGAAGATGTCTGCAGTAGAGCCTGTCTCACTCTGCCCCAAGCAACCGAAGTCGGGCTGCTGTGTGTGGAAGGGCTTAGACTTTTGTCCACGTGGACTGACTGAGCACCAGTGTTAGCAGCAGGGCTCAGCTGAGAGCTTCCGGCTGAGTTTCCAGGGCTACAAAATTCCCAGACTGCCAATCCCAAGGACACCTGAGGACTAATTCCCATCCTTCCCTGCAGCACCTACGTCCCCAGGAACTGAGGGAGGGGCACAGGCCCCTGGAGCCCCAGGCTTGCTGGTTTTCAAGCTCCCTCTCTGTTGGAGAATCCAGAGACCTCTACAGCCTGTTCAAGGTCAACAGTAAGTGAGAGCTGCTGTTCGCAGCTGGTCTGAATCCAAACTGCAGGCTCGCTCTTCCCTGAGGGTTCTGTCTCAGACAGGCTCCCTGTGGGCCCCCAGTAAATGTGTTTCGGGTTGAACTCGCTCCGTTTTATGAGCTACATCATTTCTGATATACGTAAAACAACCTGCAGTGAAGAAAAATTGTGGTGTTATGTGGGATTCCTAAAAACTTGCACTTTGCAGAAGTGAGAAACTATAAATCTTTGTTTATTTCTGAAACCTGAAAAATGAGAGATACTTCTAGAACCTGCCTCTTTTATCCCCTTTTCTATGACATCATTTTCCAAATGTTTATATTCCTCTAGTTGGACTGTGAGCTCCCTGAGACCGGAACAGCTCAGGTGCCTAAGGGTTATTTCATGACAGATGGAGAGAAGAATGAAGGCAGGTGAATGAAGGAGCAAATGAAGGAATATTCAGGGGCAGGAGTGGGGCAGCAGAATCAGAAAGAGAATCCCGGTCATAGAGCCTCTTCCAGCATCTACATGATCACAAACTATCAGAACCAAGAAGAATCCCAAGGATGTGGTAGCTTCCAATCCTTTCACTTTTCTGGACGAGGAACGGCTTCCCAAGTGGTCATCCAGGGACTCAGGATTCCTTGACAGATTTGTGGGAAACCAGGGTGAGACGCCAGGCATCCTGGCTCCCACAGGTTCTCCCCCTCCGCCACCTCTGTCAGTTACATTTTAAGGATGGGAATAAAGAGCTTGTCTTCAGAAGATCTGAAATTCTGTCTAAGAACATCTTAGGTTCATCTTCGCATCATCGTATAAGGACTGTCCATAGGCTGTGTCTACTACATATTTAAAAACAGTAACTTTATAAAATGTATAGGCATAGGGTCACTTAGTGATCTCCCCCAACTTTGGGCAAAGAGACTATGGAAAATACTGAGACTAGAGTAACACCTACCGCCCTGGCATTCTTGTCTCCACTTTCTCCTCCCTCCCCTCCTTCAGGCACCTCTTTCTCCTCCCTCCCCTCCTTCAGGCACCTCTTTCTCCTCCCTCCCCTCCTTCAGGCACCTCTTTCTCTTCTCCAAAGCTGATGAAGAAGGTACTCAAGGCAGCCAGTGTATGGTGGCTAAGTCCCCCACTCGGCTCCCGCCTCTCCTAAGAGTCTTCACAAGAGCTAAGTCAGGAGAGTAAGAGAGATGTTTTGTGGCCATACCCTTCCCACTCACCCGCTGCTCCCCTCAGCAGTGTATTTCAGTCAATCTGCCTGTTCTTCCCCCCTCTGTTTCTGGTGAATCCTCTCACCCCCAAGCCGCCCCCCCTGCACCTCTAGGCTGTACCCAGTTTTTGTATGCATAAAGAAAGAAATCTCTTCTTAAAAAAAATAAATAAGGGCCCTCCCTGGTGGCGCAGCGGGTTAAAGCACTGCACTGAGAAACTAAAGCCACTTCCGCATGAGTTCGATTCCCGCCTGCCCCGGAGGCGACCACATGGCGTGGCAGACCTCTCCTGACCCGCCCGCTGCTCCCCTCAGCAGTGTACTTCGTCGATCTGCCTGTTCTGCTCCCGCTCTGTCTCTGGTGAATCCTCTCACCCTCCGCATCTCTGGCCTGTACCCCAGTTCTGTATGAATAAATAAATCTTTAAAAAAAAAATAAAATAAATAAATAAATAAATAAATAAATAATAATAATGCTTGCACTAAAGGGAGTGGAGGTTTTTTAAACAGGCCCCCTCTCCCATCTGTGGGTGCCCTGACAGCACACAGAGAGAGCAGCTGAGATTCCTCCTGAGGCCATTGTCTCCTGAGTGCCTGCAGTTATTCCTCAGGGGGTGCTGTGGTATTAGGATGGGACCCATCAGTCAGTTCCATGCTGTAGTTAACCTAGCGGCTCTAAAGCCTCTTCAGTGGTTAAGAGGGTGCGGGCCGGGCTCACATGACTGGGGTTCATTGCCCAGTTCTGCCACTTAATAGGGATGGTAACTTCACCAAGTGATTTCCTGATCTTTGAAAGGAAGACGATGAAAACCTCCCCGCCAAACAAACTTATTACAAAGTATAACCAAGAGAGCCCATGTAAGGTGCTTAGCCTCTCTGATGGCGCAGGCGTTAAGTCTCAGCACTGTGAAGCCATCTGCAGCCATTGTGGCAGGAGTTCAATCCTGACCCACGCAGCACAGCAGACCTCTCCTCTCTTGCCTGCTGCTCCCCTCAGCAGTGTATTTCAGTAGATTCGCCTGCTCTGCTCCTCACTCTGTCTCTGGTGAATCCTTTCACTCCCAACCCTCCACACCTCTGGCTTATACGCCAGCTCTTATATGCATAAATAAGTCAATTTAAAAAAAAGATGCTTACCACGGTGTTTGGTGCATAGTAAATCATCAATAAAAGTTAACGACTAATAACATTCATTATATTCTAAACAGAGCCTATGCTTGGCTCTTCAGGAGCCAAACAGATACATAAGCCATGGCCCCCGTCTTCATACGTAGGCAGAGATTCAAGTTTTTAGCGCAACTGCTGAAATGCTCAAAGAATCCAAGTGGAAAATAAATATGTATTCAAATATGTGACCTATGCAAAGACCCCAAAAAGGTTTTCCCTTATGGCTTTCTCTTAGACTTTCCAAAGCGAGGTAGACCTATTTTTTATGAGCACTTTTCCAAACTGCTGTTCATCTGAAACACTACCCAAGAAGTAACATGTGAGAAATGACAGCTCTTAGTGAGCTGAGTGTTCACTGCCCTTGTATTTAACACCAGAAGCCGAGGTAGAAGCTCTCGAGGTCCTGGGGCAATATCATCCTATAAATTAAGTTCTTTCTTATAGTATTACAATCGACCTCAAACACCTCCGATCCCTCCACCTGCCTCAAGGTCTACTCGTCGCCAAGGACAGTTGGGAACTCATCATTCCTGGTCGCCAATCCCTACTAGGTGGTCTCTATTATCGGAATCTATAACCGTATCTGGCTGTTGCTTTTCAAAAATATGATTTCACCCGCAATGTGTCTTAAACCACATCACAAAGAGCTGTATTGTAACAGAATTTTTCCATAATTATGTCAAATGTAGGGCATTGCTCGATTTGAAAAAGGAAAATTGCCCACCCACTGCAGTTTTCTTCTTAGCATATGCTATTTGGCTAACGTCTTTCTCAAATATGAACATTCCAAATCACACTAGGGGCTTTAGTTATAAACACACACACACACACACACACACACACACACAAATTCTACACACACAAACTGCTAACAAACCTGGCAAACATCTCGTTTCTAGTCCCTGTCCTTTCTTTTCTGATTTTCTTATTTTTGAAAAATTAGTCTTTTTGCTCTGGCCTCAGAGATTTAGAGATATTATACCAACTCACTTATTAAAATGCTATGGTTAAATAGACAGCAGAGAATTCATTGCTGATTGGGTCTGCAGATGATTATTTTCGGTATCTTTCATTTTTCTTTAGTGCATAAACTGACTCTTCTAGTATTTCATTTTGGGAATTAACTTTCATTTACTCCCAACTAATTTCAGCATCCGGAACTCATCAGCAGTGGAAATAGACCTTGTTGGAATTAAATTATTTTCTGTCTGCCCTACATACCCCTTCTTTTGGGGACTACCCACCCCAGCTCAGGATGACGCTCCAGAGACTGTCAACCACATGTCTCCATCCTTCCAACCAGAGGACTGGGCCCAGGCTTGCAAAGTACCGCAGCCACCTGAAGGCGGCCTGGGTGGCTACTCCCATGGGTGTGTAACCCACACCACAGCAATCAGGGTGCTTGACAGAGACCTGACAGGATTGGGGTGAAAAGCCATGTACCTTTTCTCTAGAAAGTCAAAGGGGACCTACCTGGTGGTGCAACAGGTTAAGATGCAGCATTGCAAGCTGGCCACAGCTGCTTCAGTGTGAGTTCGACTCCTAGCCCTGGAGGTGACCCACATGGCACAACAGACCTCTCCTGACCCAACCGCTGCTCCCCTCAGCAGTGTACCTTGTTTGTCTGCATGTTCTGCTCCTGGCAGAACAGGTGAATCCTCTCACTGCCAGTGCACCTCTGGCCTGTACCCCAGTTCTCTATGCATAAATAAATAAATCTTTAAAAAAAAAAAATACAGTCAAAGGACCCAGTAAGCCTTCAGCGGCTGGTGACCATCTTTGCCACATATGAGAGGACTTCCCCAAGGAGGGTGCTAACCAAAAGCTGGCAAGAGATGAAGAGATGGAGGAAAGAGAGAATGCTAGTGACATCTGAACAAGTTGTCTGAATCACATGCTTGATGTCAGTCCAACCTCGGATGTCCCAGGCATGTGAGCATTTTTCTGTCTTAGCATAAGCTGGTCTAAATTGGGTTTCTTCCAATAAAACTAAAGCAGCCCTGGTTAATCTTTTCCTGGGCTTCAGTACCAGCTTCAAAGTTAGGATAAGTGTTAACCTTAGCCAAACTAGTCACTGCCTCAGAACCCAGTGCCTCGTCTGTAAAATCAGGATAATAATATCCACATCGAAGACACGTTATAAAGAATAAATTCGATAATACAGAAGAAAATATTTACAAGTCTTATCTATTAAGGATCTGGAATCCAAATATATAAAATCTTATAATTGATAATAAAAGAAACTCAAATAACTAATTTAGAATAGAGACACACGACTTGAATAGACGCTTTCCAAAGAAGATGCACAGATCGGTACTAAGCATAAAGATGCTCAATCTCATTAGTTATTGGAGGAATGCACATCAAAACCACTTCATACCTAATAGGTTAGCTATTAAAAAAAAAAAAGGTGGGCAGTAACAAGTGTTGGGGAGGATGTGGAGAAACTCATGCAGCTGCTTTAGAAATAATCTGGTCGTTCCTCAAAAAGCACCACCATGTGACCCAGTAATTCCATTCCCACATATATACCCAAGAGAAATGGAAACATACATCTGCACAAAGACTTGTAGATCAATGTCATAGCAGCATTATTCGTTAATAGTCAAATAGCATAAACAATCATTATGCATTATTTGTTATCCATTAACAAATACATGGATAAACAAGCAGCATGTGACCTACCCATGGAATATCATTCAGTCATATAAAAGGAGTAAAGTCGATACATGCTACAGCACAGATGAAACTTTAAAGCACATCATGCTAAATGAAAAACACAAAGGCTGCATATGATCCCAGTCATATAAAACATCCCAACTAGGCAAATCCCTATCAGAAAGCAGTCCAGGTTGAAAGGGGCTGGCAAGGGGCAGGCAGAAAGAGAGACCATCAACATACAGGCAGTGTCTTTGGGAGAGGGATACTACTGCCTCAGAATCAAGATGGTGCTGCTTACACAACTTTGTGATACACTAAAAACCTTACCAGAGTATGAATTATGTGAATATATCAAAGAAATAATTACTACACTGATACAGGTCAGAAAGCACAACTTACTCATTAATAACTAAAGGGCACTATTTTTTTTTTATTTTTTTGAAGAGATTTATTATGCATTCAAAAATTGGAGTACAGGCCAGAGGCACAGGAGTGAGAGGATTCACCAGAGACAGATGGGGAGCAGAACAGGTGGATGTACAGAAATACACTGCTGAGGGGAGCAGCAGGCAAGAGAGGAAAAGTCTGCTGCACTATGTGGGTCAGCTCCCTGGCCGGGGATAGAACCTGTGCTTCAGTGGCTGTGGACAGCTTTATGGTGCAGCACTTTAACCCCCGGGCCACGAGGGAGACCCCTACATGGCACTATTTTCATATACACTATGTCCAAAACAATTTTTAATTTTGTTTAAACCTCATAACACTACAAGATAGCTTTCAGTCCTTGTGTTTAATGGGTAGGAATCTGGGGCTCAGATTCAATTAGAACTTCAAGAGCTAAGATTCAAACACAAGCCTGATTTCAAAAGTCCACATGCCACATTCTTTGTATAAATAGTACCTTGCTGGATGGGGTGGGGCCTACTGGTGACATCCTCTCTCTCTAGTCTCCCTTTCCGCAGTAATGGAGTCCCAATTTGACTCCAGAAAATAATGTAGCCAGCTAAGATTCATCTTCCAGCCTCAGCAACAGCTGATATGTGTGTGTGCCTAAGTCTAGCCAGAGACCTATATGCTAAAGTACTACACAGCACTTTTGGGGACATGCCTTAAAACAAATAAACAAACTTGACTTGAGAAGCAGCCTATTGTCTCCTTTTCCTCATTTTCCAGCCTGTTGGAATGTGGATATGATGGCTGACACTCCAGCAGCCATTCAGGACCATGAGGAAATATGCCAAGGATGTCACAATGAGAGACAGATACAGCTGGTAACCAGGAGGGCATTATCAGTCTTTGGACTAGCTTCAACTTCTTTGGCCTGAGGGGGAGAGGGGAGCACCTTCATTGCTAATGTTACTTGGATTTGTATGTATATGCCTTTGAAATAAAATTCTAACTTACCCATGCCCATAAACATTCTGAACCAACTAAGAACATAGCAGAACAGTTAATGTCAGAAGGGTCAAAGTGCCTTCAAAAGTCATTCCCCCTGCCAGACCTCTATGCTTTAGAGTGTACATTCAGAGCTTTAGGGATTCTACTGAATTATTCTGTAGACAGTCACCAAGGCCTATTTTGTGGAGTTACAGAATCACTGAAAACACTGGTCTCAATTGCCAAGTCCAGGTATTACATTTTAGAAGTACTTAAATGTCATCTCGGCTGTTGCTTCAAAATAAGGTCAAGGAGGAGCCAATAGGCTCCCACAGAGTGAATTTCTCAAGTAGAAAATTTCTTTACTCAACCACGGCACAGTTTGGTTAAGAGAGAGGAGACAGGACAGATCCCAAACAGGAAGGAAGATGATAAAGTTCAAAGATGTCCCTGCTTTCCACTCCATATATTGCCCAATCTTCCCAGTGCCATCATTTAAAATCTCAGAATTATCCCCGTCAGAAAGACAAATGGTGGCACTTCCGCAGCTGAAATAGGATCGGTTTTGTTGTGTGCTGGTCTGTTTACACAAGGCAGATGTGATATTTAAGAGTCAACATACTATTTATAACCCAACAGCAGGCAAATACAGCATTGTTCTGTCAAAAAAGGGTTTCCTTTGGCTGTCCTTCTTTCTCAGTAGGGTTCTTAAAAGCACAAGCCACAGTGACATAAATGATGGTGAAATGTTTGAAGGGAAAGGATTTTGCGTGCTGACATTCCGGCTCTAGCTTAATATATCTGATTTTGCACATACTGTGGGAAATCAGAGTCAGTACCCTAAATGTTTTTTAGGAAGATAAAATATTCTAGTTTTATTTTTGTACTTTATATTATAGGTATCATGTTTATGTATGTGTGTTGGTGAGAAAGGAGAGAATTCAGATCACAAGTCATTGCAATCCTTTCTCCAGCACCTGGATGGAATATTTTACCCTACTTTTCCCACTTTTAAGCACGCATATGTATGCGTGTAGACACACACCCCTTTCACCTTTTCTAGAACACACGAACCAGGAAGTAAACACACAGATCCCAGAGAGCCAAATTCATTTCTTCAAAGTCCACACACCAAAACTCCTGTATTTTAATCACAGGAAACATGCTTACTTTATACTCAATTCTAACAAGTTCAATGAGCTGGTTTTTCAGGCTTTCAGCAACTTAAAAGGCAGAGGTATGCTCATATGTAGCGAGGAAGGCTTACGACGGAAAAAAAAGACTCCAACAAAAAAAAAAAACAGGGTGTCTGCTGACACACACCCCACAGTAAAGACCTTGACAAGCACGAGCGTTTGCCTGTGCGCAAACCATTGCTCAGCTGATGCCAGCATCCGCAGCCAGTGACATTCCAATGGCCCAACTTTGAGGATGAAGGCACGAGCTGTGTTCCGGGCCAGATGTAAGTCTTCTCAAAAGGGCTTCCCATCCCAGCAGCAAAAACAGGATAAAGTAAAAAGGTATTTGGGGATGCAGGGTTTTGCAGAAAATGCAGATTTCTCCAGAGCAGCAGCAAGGGCCACAGGGAGCCCAGAGACAAGGGGCCCAGAGACAAGGTCCAGGCCAGCATGAACGCCTGCGAGTTGTGTGACATCAGGCAAAGGCCAACTGCTTCACAGTGCTTCCCCGGCTCTAGAGCGGGGCTAAGGAGGAAACCTCAAAGGCTGCTATGGACATTAAAAAGCAGGCATGTGTGCCCCATCATGGTCATTCCATCCAAAGAACTGAAATTTTCTCTGTGTGAATCGTCACTGTTTTCTGTATAACTCTTATCCAATTACAATCAAAATAATGTCAGCTGACAATTTCACTGCCAGGTATACACCCAACAGAAATGCATGCATGTATTCACCAAAAGACACATGCAACGATGCCCAGAGATACTGCATATTTAATATTATAATGTCAAATGAGGAAGAATGGAACTTAGGAAGAAATCTGCATTTTCAAAATAATAACTCTAAAATCCTGAGATGTGCCAGGGCCCAAAGGTCAGCTGTACTCCTGGTCTTTATATTCCAGTCTCTCTGCGTTCCTGAGTTGTAAGCATTTTATGCATATACCTCTTCGTATGTGTCTGTATGTTTTATAATGTAATCTGCCCCACACTAAGGAGTAAGGTGAAGTATAGACAGACAGACACACACACACGATTTGACCCAAGTCCTCTTTTACTCTAAAAAGAGGCCAACTCATTTATCCAGAAAGTGATTCTGTTACAGGGCAGGGAGAGGAGCACTACTAAACCCCCAAACCTGCCTGATCCAAATAGGTTCTGCCCTCCGCCGCATCAAGACAAAACATATAATGAAAAGGAACTTCAATACAGTGAGTATACAATATGGAAGACAAAGAATATAACTTCTAAATCAAACACCTGAAGTCACCCATCCCCTCGTGGGCGAAAGTCCACCCAACAGGGGTTGGTCTAAAGCAAGGCCTGAAAGCTGCCACTAGACTAAAGCACCTTCTGGCCGGGACCCATGGAAAAGGGTCAGAAATGGCCAGGCAAGTCTGGGAGGAAAAGAGCAACATCAAAAGCAATTTCTTCATCACATGCTCACTGCTCCATGTGGCTTCCTCAGGTCTCCTTCTCCCTCTCCATCCTGTTTCCTTCTTCTCAGATTCCTTCTCTTCTCCCTTTTTTTTCTCCTTAGCTCCACCCTCCTTCTGGGTGGGGCAGGACACCTGAAACTTCCCCTTTTCCTAGGGACCACAGGGTTATAGTTCATGTTCAGAAACCAGTTGCCAGCCCGATCCTTTGAGTTTCCGTGTGTTTGTCCAGGCTGACTGCAATACAGGTGTGTTCACACAGACAGGCTGATCTCAACCCACCTTAACTGGGAAGAAACAAAACGATCCTAGTCTTTAGAAAGGACATGTATATGTGTGCACTTATCATGTAGCAGAGAAGGATCTTCAAATATTTCTCATTTCAACTCAGCACCACTCTATACAGAGAGCAGGATTTGTAGGGACATTAAGAAATCGACCACCACCAGGAGCTAGTGGGTGCCTGCACTGCACCTGCAGTGGGATCCAGTCTGCTGATTCCAAGTTCATCTCTCACGCACTCCACAGTGGAAGGCCTTAGACAGAAAGAGATACTGGTTCCCCATGGACGGGGATGGGTTTGAGTTGGGTAGTAGCTTATGTCCTTGCTTAAACCCCCACTGCTTAAACCCCCACTCATTTGTAACCAATTCTGAGACTGCAGTTTGGAACCAAGTCCGCACAGATTGCAGTCTCCTCTCCAGTAGGGCTCAAACCTCAAAAATGTCTCGAAAAGGCATTCCATTAGGGAAAGTCTGTGGTGGATGATGGCCATATTATTTCAGCATAATTGCTTTTTAAGCAGCTTATAAACCTATTGATTTTAATAAGTTTCAGCTTTTGTCCCACTCAGCGAACTGGCTTCCTTGCCACAGGGTTCCTGCAGCAGACAGTGAAGTCAGTGACCCCAGTTCAAATCCCCACCTGGTTCATGGGTGCCCAGCTTCCTGCAGAGGGGCCGATCCTCCAGCCCTGTCAAAAGCCAAATGCATCTCTGGCTTCTTTTCCTACAAAGATACATCAGAGTTACACTAATTTATCCCTTAAGGATAGTGGCAGAACTATTCCGAGTCCCCTTCAGCAGGCGTCAGGGACTTCCTTCAAGGCAAAATGTGCAGCGGCCTCCACTATAAAGAATGACCTCAAGGGTCTGCCCGTGAGCGGTCAGCTTGGTCAGCTTGCACGTCTCAGCCTCTCAGAACCCATGAGCAGTGGTCTTACCTCTCTGACCTGTGTCTCTACTCACCCTCTCCCTGTTTTGCTGCTCCCAGAGACAGACAGCCCCAGGCCCAAAGGATGAAGGCCAAGACCAGGGGTGGGGTATGGAAACCTCTAATATGCTTAGCCCTGGGGCTCTAAACCCTTGGATTCTAACAGGGACCTCAGGCCATAAGGCATCCTCCAGGGTTAACTTCCTGTGGGTAACAAAGGAGGGCGGGGGAGGGAGGGGGAGGAGTGGCTGGAGATCTGGTGGGGTAGAGAGGCCCCAGCCCATTCTGCCTACAGTGGGAATGGGCCACAGAGGAGGAAGAGGAAACGCAATGCTCTGAAAAAGAAATGGGGTCTCTTCCCTCAGCTTCCCTGGAGGCGACTCTGAAGGTGCAATGCCAACAGTAAGCAGATGGAAGGAGCCAGCAAAAACTGGGGGGGAAGGGAAGACCCATTACTCCTCTTAGGCTTCATGAATTCTTACACAACCTCCCAGTGAAATAGGACGACCCCAATTCAAGAGCAGCAAACAGAGGCACAGACGGGTAAAATCCTGGCCCATGTCTTCACAACTAGGTTTGTGTGATGCCAGAGACAGTACTATTTTTCAGTGTCAGCTGTCGACAGCTTTACTTGTAGACAAACCTGAGAAACAAATGGGGAAGACAGGAAGGAAAAAGAATTCCTACTCCATCTCACAATTGTCCCCCAGCCCTGCCTCTTCAGAGACGGTCATATCCCACACCCTCACCTCAGGGAGATGTAATTCACTAGACATCAAGGTCCTTCTGTGAGAGGTACAGGTCTCATGGACGCCACCCCACTCCAGACACTGGAACTACTAATCCCACCAATACCAAGGAGAAGCAGCTGGGACGTGAGGGCGGAGCTGAGCAGCCAGGTTGGGATAAAACCAGACATGTGGGCTCCGGGGGTCTCGTGGCCTGGTAGTTCATGGCTGGTCGTTTGGCTCTCCATCGGTTTTCAGCGGCCGGTGGCATCCAAGTCAGCAGAACTGGCAGGACATCCTAGCTAACTTATATTTCTCTCCTTTCCTCCCTGGGTTGTTCCTTTACCTTTCTCCTTGTTCATAAATCCATTCCTGAACCTTTTCGTGTGTGTCCTTAATACGACTGAATCTTAAGCACGTGGGTGAAGACCCACAGACAGGCAACCCCATTCACATTGGGGTGCCCTGGAACACTTCCTGTGAGCCCCTCCTGTGAACCCAGCAAATCACATCCTACAGCCTTGGGTGTTTCTCTCTCTGGCCCGTGTTCAGGTGACACAATGGGGAATCTCCAAGAGAACCCTTCAGCAGGAGGGAGGCCTGGCCAGGGGCCTGGAGGCTGGGCCAGCCACTCCTGCAGGCCTGGCTGCACAGCCCAGTTATCTGCGAGGGGGGCCAGTGCCCGGTGACTCCCCTTATCTCGGGAATTCAGGCAAAGGTTGACGGAACAGGCCCAATTATCTCAGTCATTGTGCTGTGCACAGTGGTGTGAGATCAGCGTGGCATTTACTTGCTCCTTAAATTTCAAAGAAAAGGTCTCATTTTCCACCTTCACATTCAATTCTATTGGGACAAGCGGTGTGAAGAGTTTCCTGAGAGACACTGGATCAGATGTCTCTCGGGCTTGAAGGGCTAAGTCGTCTTTGCCCCTACCCCAAACCTCAAAAACACAAGGACAGACACACCAACTAAGCCACACGTGGACAAACGCGTGCACACTCAGGCATAACACTGCCCAAGAGATGTGTGAAGAACACGGCTGAGCCAAGCCCTGGAGAAGCCTCTGGGCGCCCAGAGGTTGCAGGGCTGGTCCTGTTCTGCGCCCAGCACCCTGGTCTGGACAAACACCTCTGGGGGCGGCCTGGCCCTCTGGCTTCCACATTAGCCAGTGGTGTCTAGAAGGCAACTGGAGAAAGAATATGCAGGAAAGGGGAGTCCCCTCCTTACCAGGCTCCCGCCCACCTTCTCAGCTGCTGTCAGAGGGCCTCTGCAAGCTGCCTCTCTGGCTCAGACTTCTGGGGGGCTTCCCCTGCTTTGGACCAGGCCTTCAGACCTTCAAAGGACCCGGGAGTACCCACCATCCCTTGAGGTTTCCCTACCCGTCTCGCCCACACTTCTCAAGTGAGTTCTTTATTAAAGTCTGCTCAAATTATCCTATTTTGAGTGTGCCATCTGCTTCCTGCTGGGACCTGGACGGATCCAGGAGGCAGAGTAAACAGACAATGGCCGTGGAATGCAGAACAGCGAAAGGCAATATTGTTTCCCAGGGAAATGCAAGAGCTCTGGAGTCTGATGGCTTGAGTTGCGTGTTCTGCTCCACCTCTACTATCCATTAACCCTCAGTTTCCACCTCTGCAAATGGGGTTAGTATGAGTGCCTACTCCCCAGGCAGACGTGAGGATCGATGAGTTAATAACGGGGTGCAGGGCTGGGCGTTTGGCACTTCATCAGAGTGGCCAGTGTCTTGCTGGGTTTCTGACAGTTAACTGCATAGTCCTCTCAACATGTAAGTGCCCAAAATACATCTGCTGAATGGCTGAAGTGCCAGGAGGAGCAGGCACTGGGAACAACGAGAAGTAACAAGGCCATGATAAAGGGCATCCAGAAGAAATGCAGTGGGGGCTTTGCACACCCACGGATGCTAGAACGCACACCAGCTGTTTCAGACATGCCTCGTCTCCTCCCTCTGGTACACACATCAGTATAACACACAAGGTCCAGGGAGCCCCTGTCCCAAAGTCCTCCTGGGCTTGCTCGTTCCAGCTTCTGACCTCAGTATTATGCACATGGTGGGGTTATCAAAGAATGTATTTGGTCAGGGTCCCTGATTCCTGCCCAGAAGCTCCCAAGAGATAAGAGTTTCTCTTACATGTTAATGAGATGACTCATGGTTGGGGGTGAGAGGAACTCCAGGAAGGTCCACCAGAAAGATCTCCAGAGGGGCTGGAGATGGAGTCCAGCCAACCAAGGGCTGAAATTTGATCACTCCTGCCTCTGCAGTGCAAATGCTATACAAACCCTAAAACTCTGGGGATAGGGGGTTTGCCAGGGGGGGTGAGCCCTGCAATATGCTGGGAGGGCTAGAACCACCCCCCCACCAGCCCCCCCAGGCTCCTCCACTTGGCGATTCCTAAGTTACAGCCATTGTAATAAGCTGGTGAGTAAAGTGCTTCCCCCAGCTGGCTCGATGGAACCCGCCAACCCACCGCTCCGGGTTGTGACACTAGAGAGGCAGACTCGGAGAGTGACCGTAAGCCTAGCAGTGCCACTGTGGGTAGTGAGTTTCAGACCGACCGGAGTTATTGGACACCGGGTTGGTGTCAGGGAACTGGAATGCAGCCCTGGGTCTGTCGCAGTGCTAGAAAAAAAAGACATGGCACCCATGAATGCTCTTGTGCATGTGCTCGTGACGTGCTAGGTGAGCCCAGCTCACTGCCTCCTGGTCCCCTGCAGCAGCTTTGGCACTGAAGAAAACAACTCAAGCCAGACGGCCACTCTCAGGTGAAATGCAGTGCCCCAGGGTCACCAGCAGGGAAGGCATCTCTGGTTAAAATAAACACAAGCCGCTTTCTCTTCCGAGCAGATGTACTTGAAGGAAGCACAGTGAGGACTCTTCAGGTTCCACATCAGAGCTGCTAGCGTCGCTAAGTACTTGTAGAGCGAGTCGCAGACAAGCCGTCATTTGTTGTAGTTATTGCCTCCCTCTCCTTCTGTTCAGGGAGCCCCACTGCTGAGCAGAGGGGGAAAGGTGGACTCAGAGGGAACACTGGGAGTCAGAAATCTTGGACTTCATAGAAGGTGGCACCTGTTACTAGCTGGGAAACTTAGGCAAGTGGTACTCTCACAGGGATCTCACAGGTCACATCTCTCAAGGGCCTCCGTGGCCTGGTCATTCACCCACTCAACATACACGAAGCAGCACTTAGCACGAGGCAGGCACTCTTCCAGAGGCTATGGAGTGTGGTAAGCAAGACGGAGGTGTTCCCCACCCTCCTGGAAGCCATAATCTTGGGGGAAGGACAAAGCTGGTCATGACTCAAAGAAGGCAGACAGACAGACACCCCCAACCCTGGGGAGATGCACCAGGTCTGTGGAGAAGTGAGCAGGGAGGCAAAAGGGAGGGTTCTGCAGGCTGAGCTGAGATTGAATGAACAGGTGTGAACTGGACAATGAAGGAAAGGGGGCTGAGAATGTGGGAAGGTGGAGAGTGCAGAGAACAGTTCTTTAAGGAAACAACAGAACTCAAGTCTGAATGGAATACAGAGAGAAGCAAGAGATACAGGTGTGGCCAAGCCATGGCTGGGGTCCAGAGCTGGGGTGTGGGCAGGACTGACACCCACCTGAGGACAAGCAGTCCAGGGCAGGGACCTCACAGCACCCCACACTTGCCCCTGAAGCTGGCTGTTGCCCCACCTACCCCAGCTTCTGGTCCCCAGGCCCTGCCACCTGCCTCCCAGACCACCAGACTTCCTGCTAGGCGAGGTTACCCTCATGGAAGGTTGCAGGATCTGAGGACTGTTCTGGGGGCAGAGACCCAGACCCGGGGATCAGAGGAGGCCGAAGGCAAAGGCCCAAGCTGGAGGTCAGATGAACAGACGAAAGGAGCTGAGCTGAGAAGAGGCCTGAGGCCAGCTCTGACCTCACACAGGCGTGGCCCGGACAATCCCAGAGGCAGGCAAGGCCTTGCTGATGATGGAGGTGTGCGGAGCTTCATTTAAAACAGCAAGAGCAGAACAGAGATGAAGGAAGAGGGTCTAAAGTTGGACTGCTGGGCCTCCCTACTGTGCTGGTGGGGCGGGCACCCGGGTTTTGCCTTCCCAGCATCCAGTACCCTGCCAGTGGGAGCCGGACAGTGAGTTCCCTCTGGAAAGCCCCACTCTGCACCATCACTTCTTAGGTTCTCATGGGCTCATCTCTGGCCCGCCCTCCAGCCCTTCATGGGTCTGCCCATTGCCTAGTTCACAGTGACTGTGACCAACACCTGTCCCTGGTTGGACCAATGGGGTATTTTTTTTTTAAGGTTTATTTATTTGTGCACACAGAACTGGGGTACAGGCCAGAGGTGCGGGGGCGGTGAGAGGATTCACCAGAGACAAAGTGGGGAGCAGAACAGGCAGGTCGACGAAGTACACTGCTGAGGGGAGCAGCGGGAGGGTCAGGAGAGGTCTGCCACGCCATGTGGTCACCTCCGGGGCAGGCGGGGATCCAACTCATGCAGAAGTGGCTTTAGCTTCTTAGTGCTGGGCTTTAACCCGCTGTGCCACCAGGGAGGGCCTCCAATGGGATTTAACATGGAGATTTTGCTGGAATTTCTGGAAAGAAAACTATCTTTGGGGTTGTTCAGTGGCAGCTGTAGAAGGTGCTTCTAGAAGCCACAACATGGTGAACATAATAATAAAGGCAGTGTGGGGAAAGGCACAGATAAGAGGTGAGGGGTCCAGGAAGACCCAGTGCTGCGGAGAGAAAGACCGGATCCAGACATTCCTGGGTCAGGCTTTACCCCTGGACATCTCGCTTACAGGAGCAAGTCAGTCCCTTCACTGCTGAAGCTAATCTGACGCGGGATTCCATCCCCAGAACGAAAACTGTGCCGGCACATACAATGGTCACATTCCCTCGGGGCCAGTGCACAGTGCAGAGTCCGGCCTGTCCCATCTCACACCCGATGCTAGGAGGGTGGCGGGCACACAGGAACCCGGACAGAGCCTGAGCCGCCAAGCCTGCCACAGACCCTCGCACAGGGCCCCCACACGCCTGACCCGGGCCGAGAATGGGGCCCCCTGCCCAACACTGACCCACATACAGCCCGATACGATGGGCACGCGCCACTGCTCATTTACCGGTGAGAACTCCATTTCCTGTCTCCCCTTTTAGCAAACTTGCTCTTTCAGAAAACTCCTGACAACTGTACTTCACCCTGAAGCAGCAGGCTCACCTTCACCAGAGTCTGTGGCGCCGGTATAAACGGGCAATAATCTGGCCGCCAACGATAAGGCAGCGGTCACTCCCTGACCTGTCTGCAGTCACATCGTGAAGCTCCATCTGCAGTCTTGTGACTCAGTGGAAGAGGGTTCTACTCGCTGGCCCTGGCAAATGCGTCTCACTGGAAGCCAAGTCACTGCTGGAAGGTCATCAACTCTCAGCGAAACCTGGGCGCTGGCTGGCTGTGTGCAGAGAACCCCCATTATTAGAGCACCCCTTTCAGGAGCTGTTTACTACGCTGAGTAGCGATCCATGCAAAGTGGTCAACATCTCGTTCTTTTTATTTTTATTTCTGGAGAGCAAACGGTTGTCTACTCAAATCTAGAAAATGCATTCTTAGCTCAGTTTCCACCGTTAACCAAAAAGGCCGTCATCTTCCACATGGGCCGGGCATTCAAAGCTGTTGTTTTCTCGGAGATTATCCCTGCAGGTCCAGGCATTTCGGAAGACCCCACCGTGAGAAATGCAAATGCAGGGCCCAAGGCCCATCAAGGATCTCGGTACTGTATGCTGCCCACCTGAGCAGGGCCGCTGACTTGAGTTCAATGTCAACATGAGTTAGGTGCCAGCTGTATCCCCAGCACGGGGTGACACTGTGGATAAGCCCCTATCACCGCTGTCCCCTGGGAACCCATGGTGTGGTAGGCATAGCAGATACACCCAACCAAGCAAATGACTGCAGACTGTTAAGAGCCGTCAGAAGAAAATGGACAGGGAGTGGCTGGGGGTGAGGAGCGATCAGGAAACAGTGTGGAGGCTGAAAGTCCATGACAAGTCACCCTGTGAAGCTGTGTGGGGGTGGGGCAGGAGCTGCAGCGAGAAGGCCCTGCAGGCAGGACACCCACTGAGTGTGCAGACAGCAAGGAGCCAGCTGGGGGGGGGGGGGGGCCACGCTAGGGTGCAGGCCTGGAGGGGGGCTGGATTCCACTGACCTTGGCAGCCAGCAGGGTGCAGAGTTAGGGCCGCAACCTGGCTCAAGGAGGCGTGGAGGGGCTTCTGTTCTGAGCGTGCTCAGTGTGAGGTGCTCCATTAACAGTGGACCTGTTAATGGGGATCATCACTTTGGAACTCAGGACAGGTTCACCCAGAGAGATACTTCGGAAAGAGTTGGCACACAGGCGGTCTTCACAAATATTTTGAGGGTAGCTGGAGTGAGGGGTAGTCTACTGAGAGACAGAAAGAGGCCAGAGATACAAAAAGACAGCCAAGCAGTTCGGATGCCAGGAAAGCCGGAGGGTAAAAAAGGAAGTGGCAGCTGGCTCCAGAGCCTCCTGGAAGCAGAACTGAAGGAAGAGTAATTCTGAAACTTCTAGTGCCAGCAAGCCGGCAGCTTCAGTATCGATTTGGGCAGACAGATAGAGCATCCCGGAGCCCTGGGTGGACCCTCCGGGCTCTAATGCCCTCTTGGGGAACCAGACACACAGGCCAGGGAGGCTGGCATCAGGACCCAGGCAGGGCAGGGCTGGCAGGGAGGCTGGGGGGGAACCGGCCTGCCAGCCCCCCACGAATCTTTACCCTTCCCTTCTCTGGGCTCTCTGGCGTCCTCGCGGCCTCACCTCTTCCACAGACACGCGGCTCACCCCCTGCGCACCATCTCGGGCCCAGGGACGCCGCCCTTATATCCGGGACTTTAGGCTCGGGTGTACAACTCATGCACGCGTGCAGCGCGCCCACACACCCAAGCGCCTACTGTGTTGACACAAACAAGGCCACAGGTGGTAGCCGCAGAGGCTACGGCACAAAAATCGTGCCTCGTGCCATCTATCCTGCACCTCTCACTCCCTATGTCCTTACATATGTGAGGTCTCAGGAGGGCCCCAGCAACAGCACGTAAACTATGTTTGCTCTTGGCTACTGGCACTACCTTCTTGTCTGGCTTGCAAGCATCCTGACGGAAGTGGCTGTGCCCGACTTCAATCCTGACAATCACAACCACAGCCACTCTGGTGTGCGTGCTGAGGGCTAGGACGCGTTCTCGGATCCATGTGCACCGAAGCGCTCTTAATGTTCTACACCAGTGTTACTTCCATAAGAAATGAAGCAATAAAAAATGAAGTGGGATCCTTCCAACACATTGCAAAAAAAGAACATGAACTACCCAAAGAAAGACACTAACTACCCTTAGGTGTGCTCGTAAGTTTAAAGGAGGCTTTAAATATATACAGGGTACGGGAGAAATACTACAAGGAACGAAAACAAGATGGCGGGTGCCTGGAAGCCCCCACGTCTATAAATGAGCATGTTAAAGCCCACCGAGGTGTCTGATCCCGCTCCTGGCCTGGACTGCACCTCTGGGCGCAGATGGAACAGGGTGGCACACAGTGGAGGCTGACCTTTTGCGAGAGGCAGACTGCGTGAAGGCCCTTTGAATAAACGGGCGGGAAGGGGGACAGAGTTCATTATTACTTGTTCTATTCATTTTCCCCAACTATCTTCCGCATGACTCAGACCATCCGATGACAGCACCAGCAGTGGTGGTTAGTAAGCACCTGCTGCGTCCCAGCAACGGATCCTGCCACTTGGTCTACTGCATTATCCACCTCATTCTTAAGCCTCCATCCTGTCCTTGTCTCCATTCGACAGATGAGGCAGCAGAGGCACAGGGTCACTGAGTCACTTCCTCAAAAGTGAGACTTCTTGTTTTTCTGTGACATCTGTATCATCAGCATTCTCAGAATTTTAAACAAAACCCGACTATAATCTCTGTCGGCCCTCCCTGGTAGCACAACGGGTTAAAGCGCAGCACTCTGAAGCCATGGAAGCCACTGCAGCATGAAGCTACCTGCAGCCACTGCAGCCTGAGCTAGATCCCCGGCCAGGGAGCTGACCCACATGGTGCGGCAGCCCTCTCCTGTCTCCCCGCTGCTCCCATCAGCAGTATATTCCAATCACTCTGCCTGTTCTGCTCCCCACTCTGTCTCTGGTGAATCCTTTTACCGACCGTGCCACTGGCCTGCACCCCATATGCATAAATAAACCTTTTTCATATGCATAAATAAATCTTTTTTAAAAATAACCTCCTCTTCAATGGTGACACTGTTTTCCACTAATTTGTTATCATTTTGCAGCTACAGAGCAAGCCCCTTTGGGAGGTGATGGATGCCGACATAGACCACATGCCTGCACCAACACCTTCTACGGGTCATTCTCCCGCTTGTGCTTTATAGATGTGACCCCACCTGATCCCCAAGGGGTCCTGGGGGAGAGGCCCAGAGGAGACACCTGAAGCTGAAAAAGGCCAAGAAAAACTCAGGCTCCACAACCAGCAGCAACAGAGCCAGGCCAGGCCCCTTGGTTCCAAGTGCCAAGCCAGACCCTCCGGTCACACAGATGTTCCCCGTGACCCCCCTCAGTGGCCCCATGAAGTAAAACCAAGGAGGGTGGCAGGAAAGTGCACTGCCCACCCCCAGGGACACTGCCCACATGAGTGTCTCCCTGCCAAGCATATGTACAATGACTCACCTGCCTCGCAAAAAATCCAGACTCACTCAGGGTAACACAGAGATCCTGCCTTTAGACGAGGAGAGAAGTGGGGAGGTGGGGAAGGCAGAGACTCTCAGGACCCACCAGGCACCAGTGCTGAAGCAGGTGCTTTACGTCACGATGTACATTTGTCACAGGCTGAATTGTGTCCCCTGCTCCCCGGCTCCCCAGGAAGGTGATTTTATTTGGAATAGGATCTTTGCGGATGCCATTAATATGTGGGTTCAGATGAGGTCATGTCAGAGAGAAGTGGGCTCTATACCCCAGGCTGGTAACCTCACAAGAGCAGAAGGAAACGCCGGGAAAGGCCAGTGACAGCAAAGGCAAAGACTGGAGGCTGCCACAGACCCAGAAGCTGGGAAGAGGCAGGGCAGGAGTCTCCCCCTTGGGGTTCAGGGAGGGCATGGCACTCCCCACAATGTGATCTCAGCATTCTGGTCTGCAGAATAGTGAGACGACACACCCCTGCTGTATAAGCCACCAAGCTTGGGGCCCTGGCTGCGGCAGCCCTCAGCAGACTCACATGATTCTGTCTGCTCTCCCAGCCCTGCCTGGACAGAAGCCACGTTTTGTTCCCCTTTGTACCTCAGCAGGTGGTGTCATCCTCGCCCGTAGGAGGTGTCGAGAGAGTATTTGTTGAGTGAACAAGTGGCAGAATTAAGTGTAAACTCAGTAGGAGGAGGAACTAGGTCTTTTATCTCGAAGAGACCAGAGCAAATTAGGGACTCAAGAGATGTTCCTACAGTGCATCAACTTCTTCAAACGAATGCAGACAAACGTGGGAAGGCTTTGCAGGGAGCCTTATTTACGTTTCCTCGGATTAAGCGTCCGCCATGGCACGCAGTAACTGCTTACTAAATTTAGAAGGCGGGAAGGAGTAAGACTGGGCTCACAGGCCCCCAGTTCTCAATCTAGGAAGAATCTGGGGGCATCCCACTGGTTGCGAGGGGCGGATGTCCTGAAACAACCAGCTGACTTTTCAGCTGCCTGTAGGGTTCTCACAGTGGAACTTGAATCTTGTTTTTTGGAAAAGCGTTTATTTTTCTTTTACATCCAGAAATCACAAGGCTTCCCCACCCTGCCAACAATGTCAGAAATGCAGCTTTAGTTGAGAGGTCAGCGCGTCGGAGTCCGGCTCTCAGGCCACGTTTCCTGTCCATGCGCGACCTTCATTCCTGGCCCTGCCCCGCGGCCACAGAGGAGCCTCTGCAGGGCTCAGGAACTCACTGTGCACCCACAGCTGCGCTACGCGGCAGGAAGCGCCTTGACCTCCAGGCTTGGTTTAGGGAGAGCTCAAGCTGAGGTCAGTTCATTACCGCATGTGGAAAAAAAACCCAAAAGTAAGGCCAACCGATTTCCACTTCTGTCCCCTGCTGTTGTGCGGGTGGTGTTGGGACGAACAAAAGAAACAGCTTGCTCTTATTCCCCTGGACTTGAGCTCGAGGGATGACGGCTGTGTTGCTGGCTGCGGTGCTATTCACTCATGCGTCGTCTTGATAACCAACGTAAGCAAAGGAGCCGGCACTCGGGTCTTGAGAGAGGTGCAAGGTCCCTGCTCCCCTTCTGCCAGGTGTGAGCCAGCAGCAGTCTGACAAGACAGGGAAGAGTGACCCCTTCCTAGTGCTGGGGACAGAGGGCGCCACTTTCTGTCTGGGGACAGCTTACGTGGTCAGCTCACACGCTCAGGGCAGCACCCCTGCTCCCAGCGAGGAGTCCTGGAGGCGTGGGCCTGCAGTCCCTTGGGGGGTTAGCCCCACTCGGCTCCTGGGCCCCCCGGTGTCCTGCACAGAGCCTGTCCAGCTGGTCATCAGCCTGTCTGTGCTGCTATTTACCTCCTCCTCTTCCTCTGGATGCAAAGCGCAAGGACCCGTTGTGTCTGCTGCCCACACCTGTGCCCCAGGCTGATTCTGGCAGGTGAGTAATACTTCTCGTTTGGTAATCATATGACTGTGCCATCAAACAAATAAAGAAAAACAAAAGGTGTCGGGCCTTATGTGACTGCAAGACAGTGAGACCTCCAGGGTCGGGCAGGTGTCGCGGTCACCCACGCTGTCCACCGCTGGCTCACAGGGTGCTTCCCGACTGTCTGCGTTATACCTGGACCATTCAAGCTTCTGTGCCCTCGCGCCCAGCACCCAGATCAGCGCAGAAGCCCACCTCATGCTCCCGCCCAGTCAGTGATCCCCCAGTCAGACTAAACAAACACCCTCCTGCCGGCTGCATGATGGCTGACGAGTTACCCATCCCTGCAAAGGGACTTGGGACAGCAAAAGCTGTAGCTGTACAATAACAGCACAGCAGTAGTAGCAAAGTAAAGTGATCATGGGTTGAGCAGTAGAAGTAGCCCTAGGCCTGACGAAACAAATAGCCGCAGGAACAGCAGAAGCAGCGGCTGTCGCCGTCACAGGTGCAGGAGCAGAGGTCAAGGAGTAATGATGACAATGTAAGTCACCGTCATCACAGCACAACTCGTAGCTACCGTAAGAGGAGCAGCAGCAACCGGAACAGCTAACGCCGATACAGCACTTACTGTGACCCAGCAATTTACCTCCATTTAGCTAAGGCTCAACAGAATGCTCAAAGGACGTTTAAGAGAGGATTCACAGATGACGGCGCCGAGGCAGAGGGTTCAGTAGCGTCCGCAGGGTCCCGTGCTGTGGAGTCATGCACCCGGCATCTAGCACTCAGCCACCCGCAGCCCGGCTGCAGGGCCCGGCTCTTAGTAACAGCCTTTCAACGCCTATTAGCATGGCAAAGAAAGACTTGCTCCCCAATATCTGTTCTCTTCTCTAGTAACAATTCTCAGTTTGGGGAAGCATATGTCCTGCAGAATAGATTACATTTCCCAGCCTTTCTTGCTGCTAAGTGTAAGAGAACTAAATTCTGGCCAACTGAATATAAACAGTAGCAGCAGGAGCGATACCCAGGGCGCATCATTACAGAGAGGGGTCTGCCTTTCCTCTTCCCGCGCCTTCTCCTGTGAGTAGATGTGATGGCTGGCGCACAAGCAGCGGGAGCAAACCATGAGGAAACCTTGGGAAACCCGTGGCAGAGAAGGAAGAGGGAAGCCTGGCGTCACCAAGCTGGAACAGCCCTGCCACCACTTGTGAGTCTGAACTTTCAGGTAAGGGAAAGTTCTACCTCCGTAAAGCCAGTGTCCTTTCCAGATTTTTTTTTTAAAGATTTATTTATTTATTCATACAGAACTGGGGTACAGGCCAGAGGCTCAGGGGTGGCGAGAGGCTTCACAAGAGACAGAGTGGGGTGCAGAACAGGCAGATCGACGAAGTACACTGCTGAGGGGAGCAGCGGGCGGGTCAGGAGAGGTCTGCCACGCCATGTGGTCTCCTCCGGGGGCAGGCGGGAATCGTACTCATGCGGAAGCGGCTTAAGCTTCTTTGTGCAGTGCTTTAACCCGCTGTGCCACCAGGGAGGGCCGTCCTTTCCAGATTTTATGTCATTCATTTTATGTCAAAAGCTAAATAATGCACGGAGACTTGCACTTATAATGAACGTGAAAAGACATCTGCAGAACGAATGTTATCTTTGTGTTGAACTCTTGACTTAAAATACAGAACGAAGTAAGTGACCCCCCATCCACTGAGAACAACTTTGTTTATTTAATCATACCTAAAAATTCTTTTCATCCTTTAATTTGGAATAATTACAATGTTCTATGTGTCTACTTAACATCAGACATTTAATTTTACTGTGTTTTTTTCTAACCCGCACCAAACATCATTACCTCTTTCACAGGTAAGAAAACAGAAGAAACAGAGATGGTGAGCGATTTGCCTTAGGTCACACAGCAGTGGTGGCAGCGCCAGATTCCACACCCTCCAGCTCCCTAGAGCACTCCTGCACACCAAGCATACAAACACCTGGCACAGCAGCTCACCCTGTGTCTAGTCGCCCTGAATTCCTGACCGGGTGTTTTCTGTCCAATTCTTGGGGTTCTTGCTGGCCAGTGAAATCTTTTATCATCCTCTGGCACAAACTTCCACCCATTGAGGCTCCCAACAGGCCTCAGAATTCGCAGGCCCAAATGTGGCATCTGGATCTTGACCTCATGGCAGCATGGCATCGAGGAGGAAAGCCGGCAACTAGAAGTTGACCCAGGGCCAGCTGGGCAAGCTCTTTGCCTGTAAGCGGAATGTTGCCATTCCTACCCGTTACACTTCACCCCTTGCTCCCCTCGCCTGCCCAACCTTCGCTTCGGGATAAAGGATAGAAATAATGTGATTGAAAAGTTTAAAGCAGAAGAGAAAAGCACTTATGGAAAGTCTACAGTTCAGGCCCTCCCTGGTGGTGCAGCGGATTACAGCACAGAACTCCGAAGCTAGCCATAGCTTCTTCAGCACAAGTTCGATTCCCGTCCAAGGAGTGACCCACATGGCCCACAGATCTCTCCTGACCCACCTGCTGCTCCCCTCGGCAGTGTACTTTGTCCTTCTGCCTGTCCTGCTCCCCACTCTGTCTGTGGGGAATCCTCTCACCCCCCACACTTCTGGCCCATACCTCAGTTCCTCTACGCATAAATAATTTTTTTTTTTTAAGAGAAAAGTCTACAGACTGACGAAAGCCAGAGATCCGCTCTCCACACGCACTTGCACCACTGGTGTTTCCAGCAGGCTCAAGGGCTTCAGTTTGATCAATTTTTGTATTTCAACAACCCCCCCCAAAAAAAAACCCCTTCCACTTTTCCACTCTGGGTTCTGTGGATGGGCTCGGCTAAGAACACTCACCGATTCCATAGTGAATCTCTCGACGAAAAACTGGAGAGCCTGGAGGCTGAAGATCTCATGTCTCAGCCGTCACATCAGAAAATTACCTGGATGGGGGGAGGGAGAAAAGGTGACAAGAGTCATCCAGGGGACTGAGCAGAAGATCCAGCCTGACACCCACACGCGACTTCCCATGCAGGCAGCACCATCGGAAGGTTCTTACAGCAGAGAGGCTGTCCGGGAGTATGAAGGAAATCTGGCTGGGAAGCATATTTCTGGGCTCTACTTTGAGGCTGAGCTTGCCATCGCAAAGCTGTGCAGGGCTCAGGAATCCTCCTTGCATTCTATTTCTAGCTCTACGTTGGAGAGCAATTTACAAGTCATTAACTTCTCTAGACCCAGGCTCTTAAACATGAAGTTAAAGTATGCTGACAGGTGCAACAGACAGACAGATAGACAGACACTTGCACAATGTGCACCCACGGGAAAGCAGAGGTGTTCCCCAAAAGGGAACCAGCCCAGGAAAGAGGAAGATGCATATGAATATACTTGTTTCAGGACAACCCCTCTGAACCCGAGAAGACTTTAATGAATTCATGCATACCAAGGCTTAATTAATTGCCAAGTGCACAGAACACGGAAGTCTGGCATTAAGGATGTCACATAAGGAGACAGCTTCAATATTTGCAGAACGGAAGGGGTGTCGAGGTGGAGGGCAAGAACAAGATGAGCCACAGTTCGGACCGGTCCTTCTTCACTGAACCCTCACCCAGAACAGCAGCTGCACGTGCAGTCGGAGAACAGGACGCCTTTAACCCACCTTTCTGGGTGGTGCCATGCCCAATCCATCCTGAGCTGTGTCCCCTTCACCCCGCGCCTCTCCCCATCTCTCTCCCTTCTCCACAGAGGCACCAGTGGACCAAGCCTCCACCATCCTCACCCAGACTGGAGCAGCAGGCCCCTAACTGGTCTCCCTCGCCAACATTCATTTGAAACCCGATTCCCTCCCACGCCCACTGAAGCCTGAATAGTTTTTTTCCACCTTTTATCAAGGGGCGTTTTACAGCCATAATAGAGAGGAGCATCACGAACTCCAAGTGCCCGCCGCCCAGGCCCCCTGAAGTCGCAGCAGCCGGCCTCACACACCCCCTTCCTGCTCCACGTTATTTCAAGCCATAAAAGGGCCTTGTAGAGGCTCAGAGACAGCAGCCCAGCCCCGCCCCTGTCCCACTTCCCCCTGGAGTCCCGGTGACAGACTGCCGGGCAGTCGCAAGGCCCTGGCCCACGCACAAACGCCCCGAGTTCCTACCCAGCTTTACGCCTACACAGAGCCTCGCCGCACCCTCTGCTGGGGCCCCCTTGGCGCTCGGGTCCCATGCTTGTGACATGAAGCCATTAATCGTGTGCGTGAAAGAGCAGCGTGAGCTATCAGAGTCAGTCCCCCCCCCCCAACCCCAAGCCCCTGGGCGAGGGGTGCCCTGGACAGCTGACTCACCTCCCTGGGTATTCTTTGTGACTAATCTTTTATTCAAACAGAGGTGCTTTCTCTCCAGTTATGAAAACCACTGCAGTCCACCATGAAAAATATGAACACATAAAACCAAAATCTTTTATTATCCCAATACCTAGGTATAAATACTGGATGAAACAAATAATGCATTGCATGATTTTCTTAGAACCAGGGAACTACCAATAATTCTGAAAATTTCTGTTTTGCCTTCATCCATTCAGCAAATATTTGTCGTGCCCACCCTGTGGGCACAGCCAAGGGCTGTTTTTGTCACCTGGAGAGCGCCAGAATTAGAGAACACTCATGATCTCAGGGAACCAACATTCACTCTCTTATTAGTTCAGCAAACATGGGGTGTCTATTTACAATATGCTGGATCACTACTACTGTTACAGGGCAGGGTGAGGGGCACCCCCGAACCTGCCCATTCTAAGGAGTTTCTTTCATCTGCCCCATCAAGACAAAACAGACGTGTGCGAAAGCACTTTCATGGAAAGGAGCAGCTAAGTGTGATGCCAACAAACACCTTTGCCAGTTGGGTCTGGACCTCAAGACTCGGATTTAGGGTTCAAAGCTGGCCCTTTAACGCAAACACCGGGTTTGAACTTAGATACGGCTCCTCGGAATAATGCGTCTCCACACATTGCAGTCTCCCCCTCTTTAAGGTGGGAGGGTGACACAAACACTGTGAGAAGACAATGCAAAGCCTGGAGCCCCACGTTTGAAGAATGAGGGCCCTGGGCCCTCCCTGGTGGCACGACAGGTTAAAGCGCAGCACTGTGAAGCTGTCCCCAGACACTGCAGCGCAAGTTCGATCCCTAGGCAGGGAGCTGACCCGCCCGCTGCTCCCCCCAGCAGTGTATTTCAGTAGAGCTGCCTGTTCTGCTCCCCACTCTGTCTCTGGTGAAATCTCTCACCCCCACATCTGGTCTGTACCCCAGTTCTTGTATGTGTAAATAAATAAATCTTTAAAAAAAAAAATGAGGTGGAGTGAGTTTACTGCCTCATTTAATCCTGACAACCATCCTATAAGAAGTCGACACTCAAAGTTTGAGGAACTTTTCTGAGGGCAAGCAGGTTACCTGTGAAGTTCCTATGGGGGGCTCGCAAGGCAATGTGGAGAGCACGCCTCGGCATTGCCCTGGCAGGGTAAGATCTGGGCATCAATGCACCAACTGCCATGCACGCCGGGGGTGTCCCAGGCCACTGTCTGCAGTGCCTTCCAGGGCGCTCGAAGTCACAGTGTCTGGAAAGTAGGTGCTCAGTAAGTAGAGCTAAGCAGCGTGAGTGAGCGCGCCCTATCACACCCCCTCTTTCTCTCTGCTGCCAGCGAGGGAAGATTTAAAGCAACTAAACTGCTACAGAACCAACCAGAATTCATGACCATCAAGTACCACATTTTATATCCACCCACAGTTCCGCTTTCTGTTGCAGTTGTACTCTGTGACTTACACTATGTCCGTTGGAAAGGTAATTCCAGGGACATAAAGCATGTGGCATGCAAACACTTCTTCACTGCTAACCCCAGATAGGTGTTGAGGTTTAGTCAACAGAAGTGACTTCACGGAAGATGGGCTGTGTATCCTTTCATAGAGGATGTTACGAACGCTTGAGTCATCTGCAGCTGGCTAGGGCCTGGACAATTTCTTTCTTTCCCATAACATCATGGCAAACACTTCCTATGTACTGATGTGATCCTTTCGTCTTCTGTGGCAGCTGGGCTTAGAAAGAAGCTCAAACAAGTATTTGTGCCAATCTTCCTTTTATCTGTCCAGCTCACGGAGTCCCAGTTGAAATTCCTCATCTGTCCAGCTCACGGAGTCCCAGTTGAAATTCCTCATCTTCCAGCAACTTTCTGCCAATGTTCCTAGCCCAGCAACCTATGCATTCCAGAACGACAGCAGTAGCAGCGGACTCTGATTAGCACTTTCTAGGTAAAAACCCCACCCCAGGCATAGTCATGACCTCATTCAGTCCTCACCACAACCCTGAAAGGAACTGACTGACTGAACTTTACAAATCAGGCAACTGAGGTTCATACAAGGCACGTGACAGCCGCTCACATGGCTGGCTAGTCAGTGGTGATAGATTGGTGATGCAGACTCGGAGTGGTCTGACAGCAACGCTCAGGGCTTTGCCTTTGTGCTAGGCAGGGCAGTCTGGTCCGTGAGCAGCTTCATCCTGCTCTGTGTTACCTTCTGATTGTTTCTACAGGTGAGCCACAGTTCCCCTCTGGTGGCCATTCTCTAGTGGTGAATGCCAAGGCTTTGATTTGTTTGTGGGGTTTTGAGAATGGTTAAAAGGTCTCTTGGTTTCCGTAGAAGGCAACACGACCTGCATCCCCGCCTGGTCCAAGGAGTCCAAATTATGCACCAGGGCCCATGGGCTGTTTCACATAATCTGTCTCCCCACTGCCCACAAGCCCGTGGTTGGGATGGACCACGCCTACCAACTCCATCCGTCCAGGGCACAAGGTAGGGGGAGGGAACAGAACAGGCAGACAAGACCGTGGAGAAGCTGAAGCCAAGAAAAAAAGCACATGTTTTCCCAAAACACCAAAAACAAGCATTGAAGAAGATGTGGTGAACAGAGAATCCTAATACGCTGCTGGTGGGAATATAAATACTGGTTTATGGAAAGCAGTAAAGAATTTCCTTAAAACATTACAAGTAGAATTTCCACACGATCCAGCTATGCCACTTCTGAATATTTTCCCATAAAAAACAAAACACTAATTTGAGGAGACCTATGGCCCCCCCCCAACATTTATTTAGGTACTCTTTGCAATAGCTAAACAATGGGGAAAGTCTCAGTGTCCATCAGCTGACAGATGGATAAAAAAGATGTGCAAATCTACACAGTGGAGTGGCACTCAGCTATAAAAAAAGATGAACCCCTGCCCTTTGCAACAACATAGATGGGCCCAAAGGGAATTATGCGGAGGAAAATAAGCCAAATGGAGAAAGACAAACACCGTGTGGTTTCACTCACATGTGATGTGTAGAAAAACAAACAGATGAAACAAATAAAATAAAAACTAACTTAAGACCATGAGACCAATTAGTGGTAACCAGAAGAGAAGGAAGGATGATGGCAGGGCAAGAACAGAATTGGACTTTGAGTCGTGAGCTGAGTGGAATACAGACGCTCGTTGATTCTCAACTGTGAGCACGTGAAACTTACCGCAGTGCTAAAACATAACATTACTTTCACTAAAAAAAAGGAAAATAAGAAAGGTCAAGCAAGGTCAAGGTGCCACACTACCAAGGCCAAGCACAATGGACATCAGCCTGGGTCCAGCCCACCAGAGGAGAGGTGGGGGCCTCTCCTCTGCAAAGGAAAGGCCCTCTCTCTGCGGATCGTGAAGGACCACCATCCAAAGGCTCAGAACCACTCTCTTGTGGGCTTATTGGTTCACGATGCCCATGGATGCGGTTTCCATCCCAGGACCCTGCACGCTAGGCCACACAGAGAGAGGTGAAGTGGACACGGTGACCTCACAGTCGGGCGGGGTGGAGGAGTGGTCCAGAAACAGCAGACAGGATGAACTCTCAGAAATGACCAGCCCTGGGTGTGACACAGTCACAGTCACTCAGTAAGTGCCTACCGCAGGCATCTCCCACTGAGCAGGACGAGAATCATCTGCTGGAGAAACAGCCGCTCACGCATTCAAGTGTTGCAAAAATACTTGTTAAGCTAAATGTCAAGGGTGTAATTATGGTTGTGGGCCCGGTCTTTGCTTAAAGTCCATGCCCCTACGCAAATAATCTCGTGGATGATGAGAAAAAGGCAAAATACTGGGTGCCATAGGAACCCACAAACTCTAGTATCTTAACAAGTACATTCTGAGAATTCTAGGAACCTTGTAATAATTTCTTTAATCTTCACAACCCTAGGAGAGAGGCATTATGATGGTTCCACTGTACAGAGAAGGAAACTGAGGCTCATATAGGGTGAACATCTTGCTAGAGTTTTCACACCTACCTCGTGGGGCCTGGGGTAGGGCTGCATCCAGGAGACTATTCTTTCCTTCTCCCCCCCCCCACCTCCCCCCGGCCTTTCTGAGCAGGGGCCTCCTCTGGTGAGGCATCTGTTGACTGGGCCTCTCCCCTGGAGTGAGAACCAGCAGAAGCTCAGTAACAAGCAGCAACACGGGACTCAGCTCTCCAGCTCTCCCTCCTCCCGGAGGGCCCAATCAGCCGAACTTGACAACAGCCTTTGTAAGTGACATTATTCCTCCGCTCTGTGAAAGCCATATTTTCGCATGGTACCATTTCTGAAACACAAGGTGTCTTACTACCAACAAAACTTAATGTGTCAGAGCTTACATTTTCTCCTCCAACACTGGAATGTCAAGAATGCACACTGCAATCAGAGACATCCCATATCAAAGGAAAGAAAGTAGATCTAAAAAAATGTTCAAATTTTACCCAATGAAAAGCCCAGACCAGTTCTTAAAAGGCCATACATTAGAGAGGTGAGGAGCCTAAATGCTCCCCTTCAGACCACCCACACACTCCATCAGGACAGCAGCTTGTGCCGGACCAGCAGGCTCTCTCATCCACCTGTGCCGCTGAAATCCTAGGCCTGGAATCTGAGTTTATCTGCACTTCTGAGAACAGGAAGGGACTTTCTTTCTTGTCAGTCCACAGGCAACCGGAGCTTCTGTGCATCCAATATAGTGCAAAACTAGGAAATAAACCCCTGACCTGTCCTCTGTGTTGCCAGAGTCAGCCCTCGCTCCCTCCCTCCCTGGCTGCCTAGGGCATCCGGTGAGGAGTCGCACTGCACACCTTCCGCTGCTGTGAGGCAGACAGGCGCAGCAGAAGCTGCTGACACGGCACAGCTGACACGCTGGCACGAAGCACACCGTGCTAGCTTCATGCGGAGGGTGGCAGCAGCGTGAGCTTTGGCGGGAGGAATGGGGTGGCAGTGAGGGTTGGGGACCAGGTACAAGAGGTGGAAGGACTTCTGAGTGCACAGAGCAGCAGGTCCAAAGCCAGTCTAAGACAAATGTTTTGTCCATTTCAGTGGACAAATGTTTGCTGACCCCTC
>NW_004567110.1:7033408-7044290 GCF_000260355.1 Condylura cristata | reverse complement strand
TTCTCAGTGCTGTGCTTTAACCCGCTGCGCCACCAGGGAGGGCCCAGCACTAAGATTTTTACCTAGAAATACAGAAAACTAATTTTCCTTGTCGCCTTCCACCTCAAAATATTTGCAAACCCTGTTTCCTTAGAATGAGTTCTGGCACATGCCTTAATAATGTTGTCTTCTTTCTTGATAGTACAACAGAATGTTCTCTTTATGAGGGGCAGGATATTGCTCATGGCCATAACCCCAGCCTTTGAAATGTCTGGCACATAGTAGGTGTTCAATAAATGCCTGTCCACAGACCATGCTCAGAAGTAGACAAAAACAAACATGGGAGACTTGAGCATGAGTGTCCAAATGGGTTACATTATCGGGATTATTCAGGTGACCATAACTCAGTTTTCCCACAATACCAGCTCAGACTCGGGCAAGCCCTAGAAGAAACTTCCTTTCAACCCCAAGGAAACCGTGTGACCAGGGGACACCCCTGTTGGGCAATCCCAGTACTCCCACCTTTTTTTCTGGAACTTCTGCTTCCTGTACTTAACTGTCATAAATCTAGAAGCACCAGCCAATGTCTACAAGCTTCTCTTCAAAGGGAGTTTCCCCAGAATCAAGCTGCTTGCCCTGCCGCAAGCGTTTCAGTCTCTGTCCCCAGCTGTTTGTCTCTCTCCAGGAGGGACTGGGGACAGCAGGCAGGACGCTAAGAAGCTGGTCCATTCCCCACCCAGTGCCACTGCCACTGACTTTAGGCACCATCAGACTGGACCGGAATCATCCAGAAGGCAAGGCAGAATGCAAGCTGGTGGTCCAAATCCTGGCCCCTCTCTTCCAGGGAAGACTTCAGGGAGCAGAAGACCCCACAGCTAGCACTGTACCCAGCTTAGCAAATGTTTGTTGAGAACTAGTGGTCACCTAAACAAGCTCCCTCACGCCAAGACTTTCTGGGTACACTTTCACTTCCTACCACAGTGCAGTCGCCACCACTCCATGCTAGCTAAATAGTGCCACGGATTCCCCACAAGCCTCTTGCTTGGCAACTGCCTCCAGTTCCCAGTTTTGTTTTTTTAATACAATTGTATAGATTTACAATGCTGTATAAATTTGAGGGGTACACAGTCACCTCTGTGTGCATAAACCTCACCTCACCTACTACCAATATTCTAGCATCCTTCCCAGTATCAGACTGATGCCCTCCACCTTTCAGTCTACCTACCCTCGCCTTGTCCCCCTGTGGTAACCACATTTCTCAGAGAATGTGAGAGCTTATTTTGTTGTGCTTTATTAGTATGTTTGCTTTGGTTATTTACAGTCCACATACAACATAAACTATCTGGTAATTACCTTTTGCTTTCTGACTTACCTCAGTAAGTAGCACCCCACCCCTACCCCAGCCAGCTCTGTCCACGTTGCTGGGAATGGCAGGGTTCCACCTTTTTTATGGCTAAGTAATATTCCATCATGTATCTCTACCATATCCTGTGCATTAACTTGAAAGAAGCCTGTGGGAACCAAATTTCTTTTGGAAATTAAGCCTTCCCCTCTCTCCCAATCTTATTTTCTCTGAGCAATGAAGAATCAGAACCACATAAGAGGGATATTACAAATCAAAGGGAGAAATTAAAAGTCCACAATGCAGCAGGAGCTGAGGTCTCAGCAACTTGCTCTGGAGGCACAATCATGTCATGGAAAGTCTATTGCTCCTCAAAGCCCCAGGCGCCACACGCTGAGACAAGAGCGCTCACGCCAGGCTTCCACCCGCCTGCCTCCAGGAGCTGGAAGCAGAGACGGCAGTCTACAGAGCGCCACGCCAGCAGCGGCCATGCCAGCACGGCCCCTCCCCCTGCGGTACAGTCAGGTGAAATCCTGGCTGGGCACTACGCTGGCTTGTGATACAAAGCCAAAGGGGGCAGTAAACAACGGGGAGGGGGCTCGTGTCACAAGGAGAGGCCACACTCAGGAAGGACACACTATGGCCTGCTCCCGTGCATGCCGGGACAAGCTGAGCAGCAGAAGGGGGTGCAGGCCTTCCCTGGGCGGTCCCCAGATGCCCATCCAGGGGCCCTCACAAAGGACGCGGTGTGCCGGCTCGGACATTCCAGCGGCGTCTGTTTCCTTTGTGGAAGCAGCTTTCTTGGCTCCTTCTGACCCGAGCTGCGGCGGGAGCCCAGGCACCTGGCCGGCACCGACGGTCTTCTGACGCCGGCCAGCCCTGACGGCGCGAGCCTGCAGAAGCCTCATCTTTGCTAACTTTGAGACTAAACACCCAAACGATTCGGTGCTGCTCAAGAGCACAGGTGTCCATACAGGCACAGGGGCTGGGTCAGGTCTCCAGGACTAAGTGGGGGACAGGGAACGCCAAGGAAAAGGGGAAACTGATGGGGGACAGGTAGTGAGGACCAGAGAGAGAAAAGAGAAGGGGGGGAAAGAAGAGAGGGGAAGAAATACAGCATAAGTTACAGACAATTTTTATTATTAGGGAATAAAGGAGTAATGAGCTTTGGCTTTGAATAAAACAGAAGAGAAGACAACTCAGCTTTTATGTTTTCCACTGCAGCTGATTCTCACACCATGCAATTCACCAGCTTACTTATATGATTCTCTAGGGGTCAGGTAACACGCCCAGGGGGTGATGGAGGTTGTACAAATTGCCACTATCCATTTCAGAGCACGACCACCCCAAGAAGAGGCTCACCCCCACTGCAGAACCCTTTCCAGCTCTACTCACTCCTGGCAAGTATCAACTTCATACAAAGGGGGTCCTCTTCTATGAGCTCTTAAAATTCTGTCTTTTGTGGCAAGATCTACAAAAACACCCCATCTCAGCTGAATTCTGGCCTCTGGCTCTGAACAAGCCAGGCCTCACTCCCCAGATGTGGGCCACAGAGGAGTGGAGAGCGTGGGAGACCCCCGAGGAGGCCTCGGGGACACTGAGGGCTAGCACAGTGCCCTGTGACGCAGCTGCCACCACCTCGCAGCAGCCTGGGCTCAGGCCTGCACCTCCCTCGCGCTGTAGTCAAGCAGGTCTGAGGAATCCCCAAGGGAAGGGCACTGCACTGCAGGGGATTTCTAGCCAGCACCCTCCTTCCTGCTTCCAGCTCCACTGGGGACTCCCCCTCTCCCAGGAAGCACATTCCTGTGGCGCCAGAGCTGGGTGTGGCCTTGCCTGGCTCAGCACTACCCCCGCAGCCAGCCTACAATGCCTTTGGGGGCACGTGCCCAGTCTGAGTCAAAGGGATGAAGCTGGAGTTTTCTAAGAAAGCTGTTTTTCAAGCTTCTAGAGGACATGCATGCTTTCTCTCTCTCTGGATACCATAAAGAAGTGAAGCTCACTACCTGCATTGGGGAGAAGCCACCCCAAAACCTCAGGGACATGCAGCTGGGACTCCTGGAATAGAAGCTCTTTCTGAATCCCACTGTGCCCAGGTCCTTCATACCCCACTCTTCCCACTTCTCTGCCCACCCACCTGACCACTAAACTAATGCGGGTTCCCTACCACTCTGGCTGCAGTGGGGCTTCTGCCAACAGGGTGCCCAGCAGATGATGGGGGGAGGGCAGAGTTGGGCTGCCCTCATATACCATACCCTCGTCCCTCTCTGGGGGACACTGTGAACTGGCTGTGCCATCCACACAAGTGCCAGTTTACCAGGGACCGTCCACAGTGCCCAGTCTCCAGGTAGTAATTACCCTCCCAAACTAGACAGGTCACAGGAGCCCCAAGGTCAACTATCCTGGGCACTGGAGCTTCCCTACATCTGCAACTCCTTGCAAACACGTAGCTCCCTTTATGCCAACAAGCACAGGAAAACATGCTCAAAGACATCAGTCATTAGGGAAATGGAAATCAAAGCACAATCCCATTACTACTTTATATCCACAAGGTCAGCCATAGTCATAAAACAAACAAACAAGCATAAAATAACAAGACTTGCAAAAGTCGTGGAGAAACTGGAACCTTCCTATAGACCTGGTGAGAATGTAAAATGGTCCAGTGACTTTGAAAGTTTGGCAAGGCCTCAAAAAGTTAAACATAGCTGCCAGATGGGTCATTAATTCTATCATAGGTATAGATCACTGAAAACAGATTTCCAAGCTTTCCAAACACACATTTGTGCAAAAATGTTCATAGTGGAACTATTCACACTAGCCAGGAAGTAGAAACAACCCAAATGTCCGTGAACACATGAATGAGTAAGCAAAATGTAGTTCCTCCAAACTGTGGAATATTATACAGCCAAGAATGAAGCACTGACATGTTTCAACATGGATGAACTTCAAAAGCATGACACTCAGTGAAAGAAGCCAAACACAAGCAGTGACATATTGCATGATTCTACCTATCTGAAACATCCCAGATAACTTCATGGAGACAGAAAGTAGACATGGTTGCCAGGGGGCTGGAAACAGGCAGGGAGACTGGTAGGAATAACTGTTTCATTGATACAGGGTTTACTCTGAGGGCTATAAAAATATCAACAGACACAGTGATGGTACAACTGTGAATTACTAAATGCCACCAAAGTGTATGCTTTAAGATTATTCGTAGTTAATTTTAGGTCAATTTTACCTCAATTTTTCAATATTCCATGATGAATTGCTCTGGAACTACCTGGATTCAAGAATATTACACGTGTCCTGTAGAGACAACTGACACCCCACCCCACTGCAGGTCCGTGAGCTAATGCACTTGTGCTCTGTCACTAAGACACTTTGGTCTCTGCAGCTGACATTCAACCGCTCTTCAGCTGAGACCTCAGGCCAGTGTCTATACATATGAGTCTTACTTTCTCATCTGTAAAATAGGGCCAATAACACCCACTTCATTGGGTTGGTTTAAGACTGTTGGAACATCAACTTAGGAGAATATATAACTGTGTGGGGAACACCTAGGGGAGCCCAAGGGTGCTTCCAATCACTCTTCTGAATATTGAATGAGGCCTTTCCCTCGGTGGCATTAAATCTTCCTGGTAAATTCGCTACTGGGCTCGCAAGGACACGCAGGGCGGTGGCCAGGCAGGAGGGGCTGGCCTTGCAGCCCAGCCCTCAGCACTATGGGCTGCAGATGGACATGGGTGGGGTTCTTTGGGGGAATGACAAAAATAATCTAAAATTGTAGTGGATTTTACATGACGGGCTATTCTAAAAACCCTTGAAGTCTGCAATGTAAACAGTATGCTTGTGCTGTAGACAGTACACGTATGCAGTATGTATGTTGTCTGAATGACCCTTCAGTAACACTACGACTAAATTCTTATTTAAAAGTTCATGAAAAAATAAACTGGGAAAGGTCAAAGCATAAAATGAATCAACATGAGCTGAGATGGACAACAGGAGAGAAGCACCAGATGGTTCTCACTCACGACTGTCCGTTCTCCGACAAAGTCCAGCCCACCCGGAACTCCTAGCTCTAGTCAGTCTGGGAGTCCAGACTGGAGGACACTGGTCCCTCAGCAGTCGGGTGCCACGTCGGGGACAGCAGCCAAGTGCCGCTTGCTGCAGCGTGTAGACAAGCCCTGGAGGTCACGCCCAAGGGCTCTTCAGTGCAGCTAAACTCGCAGCGGCCTCTCCAGCTCTCTGTATTTGCTCGCCCCTGAACAAGGTTACCCTGTCGTCTCGAGGCTTTTTATCAATTTAATTCTCCAGGTGACGTGCTGGGACCAGACACGACAGTGGCTGTCACCCCCTGCTCTCTGCAGGTGATGACAGGTGCAAGGTGTTCTCACTCATTCACAAGAAGCCCTTCCCGAAAGCATGCCAGGCGGCAGGCACAGAGCTGGCACTGCCCACCAGACTGTGGCCAAAGTGGCGTTGGCCTCTTGGCATCGGAGATCAGCAGAGGGGAGGGTCGATGACAGTGATGGATCGATGTGACAGGTGTTTCAGTGAGGACAGGACAGTGGGCGCTCCGACGATGGCTTCAAATCCTTGCTTAGGAGTTAGGACCACAGGCTCATCACCTCGGTAACCAACACGAAGCATGCGGCTACCACTTACCTCAGGCACCCACTCAGGTGCTGGGGCCTGGAGGCGGGATGACACGGGGGTGGGGGTGGGGCGGTCGACCTCAGTCTGCACAGGGGGGTGGCTCGGTGCTTGAGAGAGCTCAGTGACACTGCCCTCCCCTGTGACCTATATGTCGGCCTTGGTGCAGCTTGCGGCTGCACAATTCAAGCCCAAGCGACCAACGCCAAGTTTAATGCTGGAAGAAGCAACATGAGTCCTTCCAAGCTGTCAAGACGAGGCTGTGCGGTAAGAAAGCTGGGCCCACACTGGTCCTGGTGGGGTTTCCGAGGAACGTTTTGATATATGTGAGTTTTATTTTGTTTGTTTGTTTGTTTTTGCAGTAACAATGGTTTATAACACTGCATGTAATATTTCTGCAGTCAGATTTCTATGGTTTGGCTCTCTGTTGCTTTGCTTTGTTTCTTTATATTCCACATGAGTGAAATCTCCAGTTGTTTGCCTCTTTTTAACACTCTAATCTCGCTCAGCTCCTCCCCTTCGGTGCCATCCACGTGTCACAGATGGCAAGATTTCCTCTTTTGAAATAGCTGATTGTGTTCTACTGTGTGTGGAAATGGCAGCTTCCTAATCCACACATCTGTCGTCGGGCACTAAGTTGTATCTATTACGTGGCTACTGTGAATAGTGTTGCAATGAACATTGGGGGGCCGAGAGCCCCGAGAATTAGTGGTTTTGGATTCTTGGTAATACGAGAAGAGGGGTTACTGGATCAGCAGCTGATGTTTTAATCTCCATTCAGGAGTGCAAACAGAAAGTTCAGGAGTGCATATGGGTTCAGGGAAAGCAAGTTGGACAAGATCTCAAAGCAGAGGACAGAGCCAGGTTTCCCACTCCAGGTTCAAGGTGCTTCCGCTTCCCAAGCACCCTGCTTCAGCCCTTCCCACCCACCACGTCCAAGGCTTCCCCAACCCTGGGGCACACTGGCTGTGGCTACTGTCCTGTGCCTGGGCAAGTCTCTGTCCTCGCCCCAACACGTGCCTCCTCCCTAGTCTATCCTGTGGATACCCTTCTGACGGCAGACAGAGGGCACGTCTTCCCTCCCACGGAGCTGCCTCTCTGTGTCTCTCTCTGCCAGCCTGGGCATGCTTATGGCTCATCTGCTCCCAGCTTAACATCAAGGAAGTTCACCCTCAGGAGGCAGAACTAGCTTGCAGACTTGTCAGGTACAGGCTACTGAACTTACGCCAGCCGCCCTCCTGCAGCTGGGCACTTGTGCCCGATGCTCTGGTCAATGTTCAGCTGAGAGGCCCAATCTCCATCTCGCTGCATCTCAGCTTGCTGGTCGCCACACAAATGAGCCACAGGTAGCTGGCCTGAGCAACAGCAATTCATTCAGGTTCAGCTCTGGAGACTGGACACCTGCCATCAAGGTGTCCAGAGGCCCGTGATCCCTCCAATGCCTCCAGGGAGGACGCCCCTGTGTGTGCAGGTGATTGCCAGCCACTCCTGGCTGCAAGCACATCTCACCCGGCGTGCAGCTGCCTCCTCCCCACATGGCTTCATGTCAACTTCCGATCTCTGTGCAACTCCCCATCATATTTCATTAGAGCCCATCCTTGTGGCCTCCTTTTCGCTTGATTACCCCCATAGAGATCTTAGATTAGGTTACATTCGAAAGTATCAGGGGTGAAGACTTCAACATTGCTCCAACAATCAACAGATTGCATCTCCACTTGTAGTCCTGGGTCCAGACCCTTCCCACGGTCCTCTAGCTACCACCGTGTGAGGTTGAGAACTTGTCCAGCTAGGGGTCAACCCCAGTCCAGCAGCTAAACTCTTACCTGACGGTGCACAGTACAGCAACAGAACCCTGGTGCGGGTTACCGGGGCAGACTCTGTGTCAGCCCTGCATGCTCCCACCTGCACGTGCTCACTCAGCACAGGTTCTTTCTTCAAATTCATTCCAAATAACCATCACTCAGCTTACCCCAACCAGCTCCTCATGGACATAAAGTCCAGAATCTGCTGCAGCCTGTAATTGCTGTGTGGAGGGCGCCCCCCTCCCCCCTTTTACAGGATGATACATTCTGGAAGCTGGCAGCCTGCCCCAGTAAGCGGTAGAAGCCTGGGGGTGGGGGGGATGGGGGGAGAGCAGTGGAAATATCTGAAGGCTGGGAGTGGGGCGCTCTCCCGAGCGTCACGGCTCCTCTTTCTGGTCCTGATAGGACAATTTGAATAAGACTCAAATTTAGCCAAAAAACATTAAGCTAAAAGAGAATGAAAGAAAAATTCATTCATTAACCACAAATGAAGCATCTGGTCTACCATGGAGTAGGCACTAAGCGCTCAGATAAATTAAGACTGCAGGGGAGAAGGAACAGGAGCATGTGCGGGAGGCCGGGTGGGGGCGGCAGGCACGGCAAGGTGCTCTCACCCAGCCTCACTCAGGGCTGTGCTCATGCCCACCTCACAGGTGGGGAAGTGCAGGCCCAGGGCGCTGGGCCCACCGTGCGCCCTGCTTCTTCCCCGCCAGACCACCCGGGCGTTGGAAAAGGCGACTGAAGCTTGTTAAGCACAGGGTGACCCTGGAGCTGCAGTTTTGAGGTGATTTCCATGGCAGCAGCTGGGAGCAGGGACTTGGGGAGGGGGCGTGAGGTAGGAAAAGGCTGGGTGAGCCGGGGAGCTCACAAGGAGGCCTGGACAGGAACGTGGGGGTGCCCCGCGGGGGCGGGACTGGGGCTGCTTGCACAGGCGCGTTCAGAACTGGCTCAGGAGAGGACCAAGAGAGGCAGTGAGCAGCGGGCAGGGGTGCAGTCGTCTCCCTTCTCCAGGCCCCGAGCTGGGGAGCAAGGACAGCAGGGAAGCCACGCCACAGCTCGGCCACCCCAGGAGCCAAAGGCCGCAGCTGTGGGCAGAGGGCAGACTGGCTTCCTCCTCATCCGTCTTCCACTGGAAGAGCAAGCAAGCACGCCTGGGGGTGCTCAGGGGCCGGCCCAGCACCTGAGGTGCAGCCTCAAGTGTGAGCAGAGTTCAGTGTCAGCCACGGCTCCCCCTGCAGGCCACTCACTCCACCACCCCACTATCCTGCCCTATCCTACTCACCAGAATGATGTTCTGCAAACTGCAAAACCACATTGGGGTCCACCCTTGACCACAGAGATGACGGTGGCCCCAAATCCTATTGTCTCGTGACACCATAAGGTGCCAGCAACAGCCTCCATGTTGCGCTCGCCATGTCTCTGGGCAGCATCATTTCCCCTGGGCTGGGTCCAGTCTGACGTGGCTCTACTCATCATGGCCTCCAAATGGCCAAAATCCCTGCTAATGTGGTGTCTGCACAATGATGAGTACCCAAACCATGCCTTTCTTGGGGGGGTTGGGGGGGAGGGGGCATGCTGCCGCTAAGTGATGTGTGACTACAGAGCTTCTTTCCACCTCCTGGGCACTCAAACTCCCACGAAAACCCCGCTGATGTCCCTGCTCCCAGTCCTAGCCTGCAGTCCCTAATCCACTCAGTGCAATGCCAGTCAAAATCACCTTTGTAAGAGCAAGCATCATACTACATCCCTGCCTCAAGCCTTCAATGGCTGCCCAATGGCCTCAAGCAAAGTCTAAGCTTCCGGATGTGGCTCCTGCCTCCTCCTGTGGCCCCCGTGTATCCTAGCTCAAACCTTGGGCTCCAGCTCCCAGCACAAGCTGTTTCTACACTTCACATCCTAGCTGGTCCTGCACGTAGACTTTCCCACACTTCCTTTCACTCTTTATTGGCTAATTCCGATCCATTACTTAAAATGCAGCTCCAGGATCAGAACCTGAAGCCAGACTGTTCTGATCCTCACTGTACGATGGGGTCAGGTATTTCATGAGCATCCTGTGGTACCATAGGCTCCCCCCATGGCCATCGGGATACACTGGCTCACCATTTCCTGTGTGTGTCACCCCATATTCATAAAGGGTAATAAACACAACAGCTGGCATTCAATAAAGACCAAGAGGGGGAGGCTCCGGGGGAGCGGTGGGCAGCAAGTGTTCTAGGTACTCAAAGAATAAAGTAACAACAGGAGTGACATCAATAATAACAGGAGTGGTGAAGGTGTATTTGAGTCATAGTTTAAAGAATGAGTTGGATTCTCAATAAGAAGAAAAGGCAGGGAATGGGTGATGCAGGTGGGGAAAAGTGGCAAGACTGTGGAGGTAGGAAAGTCTACACTTTGGCAGGTAATTTCAAACAGAGCGACAGGCGAAGGCTTGGGAGGGGGGCGGGAGGAGACCCAGAATCATCTAGATGTCCCATGACATGGTCATCCCATACCCAACTCGAAACAGTCTAAAGGCAGGGTGTTCCATGTCTCGTTCCTTCCGTTTCTGCCCCAGGCCCCTCCACATGTTTTCCCCGAGAGAGGCCACGTCAAGGTCCCACAATGGCTGGTATCACACGCTGGGAGTCCCGGCACAAGGCTGTCTCTTTCCAAGTTTCTCTTTTCCTCCTCTAGCTCCAGCAAATGTCCCTTCATATTGCACAGTCAGACCTGTCCGCAGTCCACTGCCTAGACCAGCCCCTGTCAGGTCCACCCCAGAGACTAGACCTGACCTCTCTCTGAGCCCCGGAAGGTGCACTTCTGTCGGTGAGAAACCAGGGGAGTGGATTTGGGATCAGCGAGTGTGTGCTCCACATTTTCACCCGCTCGCCTCCCAAGTACACCGTCAACAGTACAATCTGCCAACACCCCACATCTCCAACCTTCCGTGGTTCTATTTTGGGTCTGAGGAAGCCACTGTCCTAGGAGAGGAAACTTGCTGGAGGCTATTATGGGAAGGTTTATAAACAACACAGCAGTTTGCTTTTCTGGATCAGGAGTTCTGTGACAGCGGAGGCATAGGAAATAGCAGGATGATGCCCCTCCAAGAGAAAACCAAAAGTTTTTCTTT
>NW_004567110.1:7022499-7033011 GCF_000260355.1 Condylura cristata | reverse complement strand
CTACCAGGGAGGGCCCCAAACTTTTTATTTCAACTAAGAGTTTAACCTTTCTTCCTGAACAAATATTTTCCTTGGAGCTCACAAAAAACAACAACAAAGACCAGAAAGTTCCTCCCACTAAGACTTTGATCCAGCTGTTCTCAGCCTTGAAAACTCCTCCCTGGCTCTCCACTTCCAGCTCCTACTCAGCTTCTCCCCCTGACTCTCTCTGACCCTTCCCACAGGGAGGCCGCACTCTTGGCTTATGGGCTGAGAGGGATCCAGAATTACACATCTTTGTCTTCCAGAGTCATGCATTGCTTCGTGATGCCTGAGCAATAATGCACTGTGTGTGATCCCAACATGCATGTGTACGCATGAGTCTCCACCACACAGCCTAGGTGGTGTGTGTGACTACTTGACATTCACACAATGAGCCTGTCTACCGATGCATTTCTCAGAACGCATCCCTGTCACTAAGCAATGCATGACTATGCTCAACTGGAAGCTATTCCAATGCATGCACTTTGACTTTGCATTGCTGTATCCTAGTTGCCTGGCACAAAGCAGGATATACAGGAAAACTATGCACTGAAAGCTGTAGCTAGAAATCATTCTTTTATGTCTCTCCTCCCTATGCAATTGAGAACTGCAACCTCTTGGGAAGACACTACTTCTGTTTAGGACCAGCTGTGCCAGGCACAGTCCGTCTGCAGTCCTTCACCTTTTACATGTTGTATACACATGTATACATTGTTTTGTTCAAAAAAACCTTTAGAGGGCCCTCTCTGGTAGCCAAACGGGTTAAAGCACAGCACCATGAATCTATCACTGCCACTGCAGCACAAGTTCGATCCCCTGCCAGGGAGGTGACCCATAGGGCACCTCTCCCGACCCCTCAGCAGTGTGCTTCACTGATCTGCCTGTTCTGCTCCCCACTTTGTCTCTGGTGAATCCTCTCACCGCCCCTGCACCTCTGGCCTGTACCCCAGCTCTGTATGCATGAGTAAATGAATCTTTAAAAAGAAAGAAAGAAAGAAACCTTTAGAAATTGAAAACTTTTTCATCACTCACCGAAGAGGAAGTTAAAGCTCAGAAAAGCTGAGAAGGTATGGCAGATTCTGCCAGGATGATGTGATGTACTGGGGCAAGGAACTTAAGCTCAAGTCTTCAGCGGCACCATGGCACAGTGGTCAGGTGCAAGCATCGAATCCAGATGTCTCATTTGGAATCAAATCGAGACAGACACCTTGGAGCTATATGACCTCCGGGAAGTCAATCAGTATCCCAGTTTCTTTATGGATAAAATGGGATGAAAACTGGTATCTATCCATATTCATTTATGAAAATTAAGTAAGATCACAGGAGAACACTGCTTAGAATAATGCTTGGTGTGAAATAATGTCCGATAAAAATTAGCTATATTACTGTAGCATGCTCCTCCCTCCCCCTACCACATCACCTTGGCAAGAACAAAATTTGGAGGGATCAGACTGTGAGTCCGCTGTCCCAAGAAGCAGCCTCAGGGAACAGCAGGTCAAAGGCAGAAGCAATGCTGTGCAAAAATCCCACCCCACAGTGGGGTTCAGCTACACTGTAGCCCTCATTTGTGGGGTCCCAGGAGACTTCTAGCAAAAAGCAGCAACAAACGGGGCCAGTTCAGTTCCCACATGCCCGACTCACCATACACCAAAGAACAACCCCTTAGTGTGAACAAACTTGGGGATCTGAACTGCTCACGGTCCTTCCCTGGACAGCCCAGCACTCTGGGTGACTAAGAGGCGAGTCCCCGACGTGTCACCAGGGGACACTTGTCCCACCACCCTTACCCTTGGCGTTTCCCCCCTTTCATATCCATAATCTTGCTGTACCTGGTGGGGAGAGGAGTCCAGACCGGAGCTATCACCCCCTTTATGCAGGTGAGGGAGAAGTTTCTAAGAGGGCCCGTGACTATAATAGAGGTGATGAGTCAACAGCGATTACTGGACTAGGGCTTGGGAATTGTCTCAATTCAGAGTTATTTTTCATTAGCTCATTCTGTCTTCTGCATCAATACTTTTCTCATTGAGTCATATAAATCCCTCTCTTTTTTCCTTCCGTTTGTCCTAAGCATGTACTGTGTTCTCTGCACTGGGGGTTACAAAGATGAGCAAGGCATTTTAGGTTCCTATTTGACCCACCCTGTTCTTCTGGGGTGAGGGGACTGAATCCAACCTTTTTATTGCTGCTGCTTTGACATGGATGTTCACGTTTTCATGGGGTTTTTTTTCCTAGTTTGAAAAAGAAAATTGATGTATACAGCCAGCTGGTTTCTGCCCAGTGTCCCCCAGAATGAAAGGAGAGCTTAGACAAATCTACAAGGTCAAGCCCCCAAAGGGAAAAAGGCCACACTTTTCCTCCTTTCTCTCCGGTACCTGGCAAGAAAGCTTGTGCCTACTTCAAGGTCTGGGTGGACACACACCAAAAAAAAGGCCTGAGCAAACTTCAATGGCCTAGATGTGGGTGGTGAGCTCAAACATGGACCCCGGATCTGGGGTGAAAAGTCCTCAGGCCCAGAAGCCTGTCCAGGATGCAGGAAATCCCGGGGGGGGGGGGTCTCAGCTGAGCACAACCTGCTCCAGAAAACTCATCTATCCCAGCAAAAGGAGACTCTCACTGAGAATGAACCACCATGCACCCCAAAACCAGGCGTCCCCGGAACTAGGAGCATTGGCTCCTCAATAGTGAACAGGGCAATCTAAAAGAGACTATCGTTATGTCTCCTTTTTTTTTTTTTTATGTATGCACACAAGAACTGAAGTACAGGCTAGAGGTGCAGGGGTTGAGAGGATTCACCAGAGATAAGAGTGGGGAACAGAACAGGCAGATGGACTGAAACACACCCCTGAGGGGAACAACGGGCACAACTGGAGAGGTCTGCTTGCTAAGGGTGTCAGCTCCCTGGTTGGGGATCGACCTTGTGCTACAGTGGCTGTGGATAGCTTCACAGTGCTATGCTCTTAACCCCTTGTGCCAGCAGGTCAGTATGTTTCAACAAAGATACCAAGAAAGGGAAGAACCCTAAGGAAGAACCAGACCCAAGGATTAAAGGCCAGGCAGATTTGAAGAGAACCAAAGGGACGTTCTGGAAGTAGCGTGCACAGACATTCAAAATGAAAACGACATGGTGAGAAAATTCAGCAAACGCAACAATACCTCTGCGCACCTGAAGCCAGTGCCCCCGGCTCAGCCTCCCTGTTCAGCGCCTGCCTTTTGCATGTGCGGGCACAGAGGATGAGAGATCTAGGCAGCAGCCCCGGCCCCGTCCTTCCAGACCTCAGCCCCGAGGTGACGCCACTGTAGGAGCAAACCCACTTCCACACCAGACAGCCAAGAGCGCAGTCACAAGACCCTTGTCATCCCGCTTCAGCACAGACCGTGCTGAACAAAACGGGCCCGGGGCCGAGCAGAACGGGCTCTTCTGGCTTCCCGTCCACCCAGCGCTCCACAGAAGCAGTCTGTCTCTGTCAGTGGTCGTGAAGAAGGGTTGAGCATTCTTTCTCTTTTATTTTAATTTGCAAGGATCTTTGTATTTGGAAAGAATTTCAAGAATAAGACTAGTACACAGAAAATGCATGTGCCCCTTCTCAGAGCTCACCTGTTGCTGGCAGTGAACTCCGTGTCCTTTTTTTTTTCCCCCTCACTCAGATGTAGCTTTATTTTATGTATTTATTTTTTCGGAGCCACTGGGGGTCAGGTGCACCTAACGTGGCTTTTTACTGGTGCACTGTCTGTCTGTCTGCTGGAAAGGATAGTTCCTTCAATACAAAACAACACAACAGTCACAGGCCGGCAGAAACAGCAAGGGAAACTCCCATGAGCCTGGATGAGCACAAAGCAGGCCACAGGCAGAAGTCTCTAGCAGGCAGCTTGTCTGACTCCCTCCTTCCTGTGGGCCTTTGGCTCTGTACCCGCTGGGCTCCGGCATTCTCCCTACCATCCCCCCACCCCACCTGGGGGAAGGCCAGCTCCTCAGTCACCTTCCCATTACCCACACTCCAACCTGATCCCTCCACAGAAAAGACAGGCTTGCAAACTTTTCTGTTTTCCTAACTCTGTGCACTATCGCATTTCCTGACTTAGAGCAGTAAGGGAAAAGGAAATGCCAAAAATATTACGAGAAGAGTTAGCTGGTGGCATTTCCAAGGGATGAAGGCTGCGGGGCTGCCTGGGCAGTGGGGCCCTGTCTGTCTGCAGCTCCTGGGTGGCCCAGAGAGCTAATGCAGCCCCCAGAAGGCTCAGGGGCTCAGACAGCCTCCTGTTTCTGGGGAGCACGGGGGAAGGGAGCCCACTTTCTCCTAATAACTGTGAGGCTGCTGGAAATCTGGTCTTCCTTCCCCTCACAGCGTGGCTGCCACCATGGTGTCTCCCTCACTCTCTCCTACAAGCAGGGACCATACACATACACACACACACCACGTGGAGACCTCCAGGTATCTGTCCTGAGGAACCAAGATTTTACCTGTACAGAAGGGACGAAAGGGAATTCACAATGTGCTGGGAATTTGTTTCAAGCCCCAGCACCTAAAAATAACCAAAATCCCAGCACCTACTCCTCACATGTAACTTGTTACAGCAGCAAGAGGAAGCCTATACACCATCTACTGTGATACTTACCCTAAGGCAGGCCATTTTTTGGCCATTTTTATTTATACACCTGTCTATCACCCCCACCCAAAACAATAGTGATAACTACGAGTATTTTAAAATGTCCCGTGAAGCGCCCTCCCTGGCCTAGCACTCAAAAAAGAATCAAAGCCGTATGTGTAAACTTGGTATTCAGGCAGCAAAAATCTGCTTGCAGGTAAATCAATCTTTTCGGCTCCTGCTAGTGGCCAGGGAGCAAGAGAAAGAAGATTGAAAGATGAAGAACCCAAACTTTGTGTCTCTAGAGTGCCCTGCTCAGAGAGACAGAGACAACACCCAGCTTCTGCCTTTCTCTGCACTTAGACGGCAGCAACTTACCTCTAGATTAAAATAACTTAGAACCAGAAGCCCCCACAGCAGAAATAGTTACATGTTCTATGTCAACAACTTTCCGTTCCAATCTGCATAAACTATGCAAAACACGGGATGGTCAGAACAGCTCACAAAGCAAATCAGAGTTCCTGGGGTCTGAGCAGTAAACCATTTGCTTAACTATCATGACTTTTATTTCAGTGAACATCATCACCGTAGTAATAGCTTAACAGCTCACACTTGCTAAGCGCTTGCCATTGGCAGGGTCTGTGCCACCTTTTCTCTGAAGATTTATTTCTTTATGCACACTAGAACTGGGGAACCGGCCCGAGGTGCAGGGGGTGAGCGGATTCATTGGAGGCAGAGTAGGGAGCAGAACAGGCAGACTGACTGAAATATACTGCTGAGGGGAGCAGCAGGTGGGTCAGGAGAGGGCTGCTGCACCATGTAGGTAACCTTGCTGGCCGGGATTGAACTCATGCTACAGTGGCTGTGGAGAGCTTCACAGTGCTGTGTTCTAACCCCTACGCCATCACGAGGGCCCTGTAACAACGTTTTCATACTTAAAGATATAGATGGTCCCTGATATATGATCGACTAAACGTTCTTCAGTGTTAAAATGGTCTGAAAGCATTGCTCATGCAGTAGAAACCATGCTTTGAATTTTGCTGTTTTCCTCAGCTAGTAAAATGCCACATGATTATCTCTGCCAATGCTGGGCAGTGGCGGGAAACCCAGCTCCCAGCCTGCCAGCTGATCGTGAGGGTCAACAAGCGTGTCCTGTGGTGTTTCCCATCAACTAACTTCAGGACTGACTGGTCAAAAGAAAGCGACATTGATAACCCCGCCGCCATAGTCTCCCATCTTCGGTGACAAACTTGAGCTTCTTCAGGCCCAGAGTGCTCACAGCTGCATACGTTAATGGTGAGAATCCACACAGCTGTGGTTTTTCACTTTCCAGACACTTTCAAGTTTCAGGAGCTATTCAACATGTTAGTATAAAATGAGCTTTATGGTAGATGATTTTGCACGACTCGAGGCTAATCTGAGAGTTCTAAGTGCCTTAAAGGTAGGTCAGACTAAATTACAGTGTTTGTCGGTAAGGTGTATTCCATGGATTTCTGACTTAATATTTCCAGCCGATGATGGGTTTGTGGAGACAGAACCGCTATAGTCAGCGACGATCAGTACTATTAAAAGTTGAGTTCAACTGAACACTCTGGGAGTAAACACAGGGATCTGAGCATGGGGAAGGGAATCAGAGGCATCTTCAAGGAGCTCAAGACACAGGTATATTTTAAAAGTTGAGTAGCAGTTAATCCAGGAGCTGTAATAGGGTGAGCTGGAAAAGGGGAGGTTCTGGCTTCCGCGCCTCACCTGAGGGAGGATAGAGCCTAGCATGGAGGACGAGAAGCTGAAGAGGACACTGGGAAAAACAGTTTGCAAATCAAGTCCCAAAGTTACCTACCACATGGGTAAATGTCCTGCCAAGCAGGCAGGGTTGGCCCAAAACAGGGTCTTTGAGGCCCCCAAACCTGCCACAATTCTAACGAACTCCTGGCAGGGACTCTTAGAAAAAGGTCAGAAACAGCCAGGTAAGTCTGGGGGAAAAAGAGCAAAATCAAAGCCAAGGTAAACGCTGCCACAGTCACTCCCCACAGGACTCACCCACGTGTGTGTCACCCAGTCCAGGACCAAGAAGCCAGTGCGGCTTCTTCACGTGTCTCTGCTCCCTGTGTCTCCTCAGGTCTCCTTCTGGAGTCCAACCTGCTTCCTTCCTTCTCCAGGCTCCTCTCCAGCCTCTTCTCCCTGCTCAGCTCCACCTTTCCTTGGATGTGGCAGGGATCCTGGAGCCCTCCTTTCCCTGGGGACCCCCCGTTACAGAAAGCGGTAGTGCAAGGACAGCTCACGTGCAGATGACCAGAGGGGTCAGCTGTGCTGGCCAGCCCGTGGTGGCTCAGCTGCAGGCTGGTGGTTCCCTCACTCGCACCCCTGGTCCATCAGACTCCCCTGACGCCACCAACTGCTCAAGTCATGAGTTCCCCTGGAGTTCCAATCCACTGCACCCCCATTTCATCCATCATCAAATCCAATCAACTCTATCTCCAGATAGAGTCTAATGCATTTACACTCAGTTCTTTCGACTTCTATCACCACCTCCCTGGTCGAAACCAGCATCATCCTCTCTGGATTCATGCAATGGTCTCAAGGCTGGACCCACTGCTTCAACTCTGTCCCCTGGGGCCGAGTCTTTAAATCGCTTCAAAATGCCAATCAGATCCCACCCTTGCACCCAAACTCCCTTTACACTCAGTGGGACCCATGGTCTAGAAGCGAGGGCATGACCTGCATCTGCCTTCATCTCAAACCTCTCCATGTGCCACTCTCCCAGCCCTCGAGTCCTTTCTTGCACCCATGATTTCCACCGCGCCCAGGAAAAAGCTTTTCTGTGCCTAGAGGACTTTGCATATTCTGATCCCTCTGCCTGGAATGCCCTGCCCTTTGTCCTGAGGGGGCCCTGTCTAGCAAAACTGGGATCACACCCCTGTCCCCATGTCCACCTCGGTCCCCATGTGCTTCCCTAATGACAAGTAGCCCACTCTGTCATTTGTTAGCAGTGACCTGCTGTAGTTTGTACCTAGCTCTGCACATGCATGTGAGCTCTGTGTGGGTGGGCCAGGCTTGCGTATTCATCACTGTACATCCAAGGCTCCACACGGCACTCAGCACATGCTTGGTGAACGGACTCATTAAAAGAGGTGTGCACTTGGGCCCTCCCTGGTAGCGCAACACTACGAAGCAATCACAGCCACTACAGCACAAGTTCGATTCCCAGCCAGGGAGGTGCCCCACATGGCGGTGCTGACCTCGCCTGACCCACCCGTTGCTCCCCTCAGTCTGTACTTTTTCAGTCTGCTTGTTCTGCTCCCCACTCTGTCTCTGGTGAATCCTCTCACCCTCCGCCATCTCTGGTCTGTACTCCAGTTCTGTATGCATACATAAACAAATCTTAAAAAAAAAAAAAAAAAAGAGGCGTGCGCCTGACAATAATAGATGAGGCGAAAAAGCTAGGGAACCACCCAAGAAGCCATAAAGCAGCAGTCCATGCACACAGCAGACTCCTACTCGGTCTTAAACCAAAAGCTGAAATCTCGCCAAGTGCCGCATGGATGAGACTGATGTGGGAAACGACGTTAAGGGAAACAACTCGGGATGAGGAAGACAACTACCGTGTGATTTCATCTGTTGGTGGAATTTAGAAAAACCAAAAGCAGACCCTTAAACTCTGACAAGAATGGAGGTTCCAGAGGGACAGAGCGGGGCAGAAGGGGCAGAGAGGGCCAGCAGGCTGGTGGTGGGAGAGACTGGACAAGTGGCAGGCCCAGTGAGTGACAGCATGTGCTCCTGGCACCTACGAAGTATGTTAAATTCGCTTCAATTTAAAAAATTAGGCTGGTGGGCCTCCCTGGTGGTGTGAAGGGTTAAAGTCTCAGCACTACCGAGCTATCAGCAACCACCACACTGTAAGTTCGATCGTGGCCCAGGGACTGACCCACATGGCACGGCAGACCTGTCCTGTCTCCCCACAGCTCCTCTCAGCAGTGCAGCCCAGCTGTTCTGCTCCCCACTCTGTCTCTGGTGAATCCTCTCACGTACACACACTCCCCAGGCTACTCCCCAGCTCCTGTACACATTAAAAAAAAAAAAAATCTTAAAAAAAATAATAAAAAATAAGCTTGGAAATGCCAAGTCTTGAACATGGGGCCTACTCATCTTTGCACACTGGTTCCTCCCACAGGGAGATGTGCACTTAGCAGATGTAAACTGGACGAAGGAGAGAATGACTCAGTTCTGGATGAATCTGAGACGTTCTCTCCCCTGGGATTCAGGGTCCCAAAGGATTCCTTCTCTTCCGTGGAACTTCTTGGAAGGTTACATGTCCAGGGCACAAGTGCTCACTGTCCCTCCCACGGCTGCTTAGGTGCAGATGACTCGTGCATCCCAGGGAAGACTTCTTCCCAGCCCGTGCCAGACAGAGTGGCTGGGAGAGGCAAGAGAAGAAACACAGGAGGGAGAAATGGGAACAGGTGTGCGGGACCCAGGCCAAGCAAGTGAGGACTTGGGAGGGGAGAAGCTGGGTCAGCCGGTCCCAGGTATCAGCTTGTGCTCCCTTCCTTCCTTTTGAGTTCAGCTTCCTGAGCGCAGCAGGGAGATGCCAGCTGGGTGGTGGCTCCTCACGAGGGAGGGCCCCAGTGGAAGGCACACATTCATTTTGGGGACCTGTGACGCTCCCACTGATTCTGAAAATCTGGCTCGCTGTGGCTGGTGAGGACTGGGGAGGTGGAGAGAATTTTAATTTCCTTCACCAAATGGCAAACTTGCAAAAAAAAAAAAGTCCTCTCCCTCCAACATTATCACATACTAAAAATGAAAAACCAGCCACTCGGAGCTCTCACAAGGGGAAAAATAGACGGCCTGCTGAGCTTATAAGATTCAGGAGGGCTGAAAATCAAGTCTAGAGAACATCAGCCAGTATGTTATGTGCTAAGATACTGCCCTTTTTGGGACTTGGGAGTTTTTATATTCCACAAGAATGGGGTAGAGAAAAGTAATTCCCTATGTAGGAAGTCACCCATTTCTCATTTCAAATCCCTTTTGGCAACTGAAAGTCCAAATCCACCTAGTGGCTGAACAATAGGGGCTAGGGACTTTTTCTTCACTCACTATCTCAAAATATGCAGTTTGAGATAACTGCCTTATCTCCAAATAGCAAGAGTAGATAAGACAGAACCAGAGGAGGCATTAAGGCGTGAAGGTTGTAATGTAAGGGGACCCTGTTTCCAAATGTTTCCCAGATGGCACCCATATACTAATAAGAGGAGCACTGGACTAGGAGTCTGAGGACAGGCGACCACCTGACCTGGGATACCTCAGGTCACCTGTGGGGCCTCATCTGTATAACAAGAAGAGGAGAAAGCATTGTTCCGGTTTCTGATCCTTTTCAAACCTTTTCAAACGTAAACTGAGATTGGATGACTGCAGACTTCCAATGCAAGTCTTGGGGTGAAAAGTCTTGGGGTGAAGCTGCCACAGAGATAAAGCCAGCCTTCATACTGAATTATGCATTATAACCCCAAACCATTACTCAGCAATCCGTGCCAAGCTGCCATCCCAGAATCACTCCTGCAAGACAACCTGACCGAGTCTGTGGGTCAGTGGAGAAAGTTCTTGCTCCTTCTGATTAGTGCAGGTAAAGCTGGGGTCACGCTAACCATGCTGGAGTTGGCTACTCGTCCGCCTGCGCTAGTGGAAAAATAAATTATTAAAGGAAACCGCTTTAGGAATGCCCGAGAAGAATTCTGGGGATGTATGAAACCGCAGCATACCAGGCGCCAGCGAGTTTCTTTTTTCTTTTAAACTTCATGTCGCTCTCAGAAAATGCAGCAGGTCCCCAAATGGTACCGGCGGTAAAACGCGAGCCACCTCCCGGTCTCCCCCCGGCCAACGCCAACCCGGAGCGGGAGTGTCTCCCCC
>NW_004567110.1:6969780-7020610 GCF_000260355.1 Condylura cristata | reverse complement strand
CAAGTCTGGGAGGAAAAGAGCAACATCAAAATCAATATAAACACGGCCAGAGTCACCTCCCTGCAGGTATCTCACCCACGTCTGCCTCAACCAGTCCAGGGTCAGGAAACAAGCCCAGTTTCTTCATCACATGCTTGCTGCTCCATGTGGCTTCCTCAGGTCTCCTTCTGGCTCTCCATCCAGCTTCCTTCTCTTCTTCTCTCTTCTCTTTTTTCTCTGCTCAGCTCCACCCTCCTTCTGGGTGGGGCAGGGAACCTGGAACTTCCCTTCTTCCTAGGGACCCCCTGTTACACTGGCACCTTGAGTTTCATTTGTCCCCACCTCTAGCTACCCACTGACAGAGGCTCTTGCAGCATTTCAGAAACTGCTCTTTGCAGGAAAAACGGTTAGCAGCTGTGGCAGACCCCTTTCTGGTGAAGTCTTAAACTCTGCAAACCTCATGGGGTTGGGGATTTTCTCTTGCCCTGGGTGCCTGGAGTTTGTGGAGGTTGCTGGGATCAAGCATTACCAAGTTTGAGAAAACCAAAGTGAATCTCAGTCAGACCTGTACTGGAGGACCAATGGGGGTGACTCATTATGGTTTCCCTTGGAAATGCCACATTAGGTTTTGGGTTTGTTTTTTTTTTTTTTTCACTTAGAGGATGCAGTTTGGCAGTCTTGCTGTGTTTCAAATTCCTTTCAGACTTTGAAGAGGGAACAACACCCAAAAATGGAAAGTGAAGCTTGATCTGAACCTGCTAGGAACTGAAAGTGGTATCAGCTCTTCTTCTCCAAGGAAGGACCAGGCATCACCTTGACACCCATCTCTTATCTGGGCCTGTTTGTAGGGGCCCAACGTGGTGTGACGAGCTCCTGGTTGTGCACCAGGTGTCCAAGGACCTGCCCCAGGCCCTTTGCAGCTGCCGTTCTGGCTGCCTGGAAGAATCTCCACGTGGCTATTCCTTTCAGAGCCTGGCAGCTGGCTCCTAAAGAGGGTTGTCCCCAGTGATTGGCTGTGCTTATCTTTGGCACCCCACCCGCCTCCCCCATATGTAACCTGCCCCATTCCATTGCTCCATAGTCCTTGTCTGAAATTTACCCCTTTTATCTGCTTGCTTATTATCATCTCGTTTGTCCTCCTGGGTGGATCAGCTGTGCCAAGAGCAGGACTGTGCTTGTCATCATCCCGTACCCCAGCACCAAAAGCAGAGCAGACCCATAGGAGACTCTCAACGAAGACTTGTGGGACGAACGGAATGGACAGTCGGGCTAGAGTAGCAGGTTCACAGTGTCCCTCAGCCCCCCAGGGCCCAGCGGAGGGAGGGGCTCTCTGCCGGAAGGCCCAGCGTAATGGAAGCAGTGCTTTGCGCTCCATTAGTGGTTCCACAAAGTAAAAACTATGAGTAATTAAGACTGCCAGGCGACTAACTGCAGTCTGTTGGTGCAGTCACAGTTAATTGCTCCCTCCTTTGTCTCCCCAGCACTGGTTCACTGGAGGAACTTATTTATCACATTACATGCTCGAGAGGCGAGCGCTCTCCCGAGCCAGGTGGCAAACTGGGAGTGGAGGCAAAGGAGAGAACCTCCCTGTCTGGGCCAGACCCCACCCAACCCGGGCCCGGGCAAGGAGAATTCGAATTCAGTAAGATGTTAAGTGCTATAGGTGCTCAAAAATCTTTGGGGCGCTAGATCTGCAGAAATGAACATTCCTCACCCCCAAGGAAGACGGATAAGAGAGTTCCTTTTAGAAAACACGGAGCTAGCGGCCCATGGAAAGGTGGTCAGGGTGTCAGGACGTGGAAAGACCCCCAGGTCAGGTGGGGGCTGGGGCATGTCTTAGTGCCGGCTGCTTGAACAGCACCAGAGACTGGGGTGTGATTACCCACACACAAGCTTATTTTCACCGTGCTGGGGGCCTGGGAGGCCTGGACAAGGGCGCTGGCAGATTGTCCCTTGACTGGTGCCTCCTGGCTCCTAGGCAGCTTGTCCTGGCCATGGCCTCACGTGGCGAAAGGGAGGAGGGGAGGAAGGGTCTCTCCAGTCCCTTATGGAAGGGCACTGCTGTCATTCGCGAGGGCTCTACCCCATGACCGAATCAGCTCCTGGACACCCCGCCTCCTAATTACCATCACCTTGGTGGGCGGGCTGAAGTACCCACCCACCAAGGTCCTTGAAGTACTTGGAGGGCCAGGGACATTGCTATGACCTGCAGCAGGAGGTCAGAAACTTTCCAAGAAGTGAGCGCTCTTGAACTAAGTTTCCAGGGAGAGGCGGCACTTTTCCCAGGGGTGAGGGGTCACAGCTGGCCATAGCAAAAAGGACAAACTGGAGAAGCTTGGGCTGTGTCTCCCGTGCCCACCTCTGAGCTCAGCAGCAGGATGCTACTAGGATGCTATGATGCAGAAAACCGCCCCCTGCAACACAACACACACCTCCCATCCTCCCTGCTGGGGCCTCTCCATGGCTGTGGAAATGCCTACCCATCTCGGGGCAGCCCCCAACCAATCAGCAGGTAAATCTCCCAGCCTTCCATGCCTAAGAGAGAACAACCCCACATCATTCTTCAGTGGTCTTCAGTGGAACAGCGTCTAGTCCTCCCCAGAGGGCCTTTTTCTCCTCTTCCCTACCTCACCTTCTCACTCTCTTATGCGTTTTTCCTGGGACCACCTCCCAAATACACTAGCTGCACGCATGCACCCTTGTTGCAAGTTCGTTTCTGGGGTGCCCATCCCAGGCAGCATTCATTCACTCACTGACAGTGACCAGGCACCTCTGCATGCCCAGTGAGCCAAGACTGCTCAGTTTCCTATGCCCTGCTTGGGTCACGGAGAGCTTCAGCGAGGTGTGAGGAAATGGCTTGTGTTCAGTCAGGAAAGCCATCCAACGGGAGGGTCTTGAACCCTTGAACAGTTGTGGGAACTGAGGAACCCAAATGTAGAATAACTTGCCCAAGGTCAGACAGTGACTGAAGGAGCTTTGGCGTCTTAAGCTCTTGACCCCATACTCCCTTTCCTGGTGGTTACAGCCACGTGTGTAGATGAATTCACCCCCTGGAGTGTGTGGAGCCAGAAGACACTGGGATGGAGGCTGAACCCTGAGGGTTCCATGGGCATCCCAGACAGTGCCTGGAAAGAAGCTGAGAGGGAGTGGTCGGGATGGGGAGTGGTGGGAAGCCAGAGGGCGAGGGAAGATGTTGTCTCTAAAAGGAGGGTGCAGCCGACACCCTCAAATGCCTAGAACGTTCTATCAAAAAAGGATTGGGAAGCAAGGTGTCCATTTCATTGGACAGTAGACAATAGAAGGATCACGTTGCCAGAGCTGTCCCCTGGCATGGAGGGATTGGAAGCCAGATTGGAGTGGGTTGAGGAGTGAGTGGGAGACAGCAAGTGTAGACAACTTCAGAAACGAGGCCCGGTAGCTAGTGGGAGGTGGGCCGCTGGCTCTTTTCAGGGGTGGGTGAGCGAGCATCTGGGGCTGGTGGGGTGCTGGAGTAGAGGACGAGGTTGAAGAAGGCCTGGGTTCCTGATGGAACAAGTCCTGTGGTGAGGGGGCTGCGGCCTCCAGTGGTGTGGGACCCCAACCCGGAGGAGGGTCCGCTGGAATAGAGGCCAGGAGGGCAAGGTGCAGAGGCTCGGGTTCCACTGTGAACTTACCCCAGATTCTTAGACCAGGAGGCCAAGGGAGCCCTCAGGTCCCCCTCCTTCCTCATGAATTCATGCTTTGTGTCATCACATGTGGATGAATAAAAAGTGACTTCAGCTTTTTGACTGGAAAAGCGATTTGGGCCCCAAGCAGGGTAGTGAAGTAGGAAAGCAGAGGGTGAGCAGGAGACTTGGAGGAGCCAGAGACACAGCCCAGCGGGGGGCTTCTGGGAGGGACCGCGGGGGTGTGGATGGGCACCAGCAAGGTGGGGGTGGGGGTGGGACACACAAGGTTGCTCACCTGTGAGGAGGAGGGGATATTTTTAACTGTGCTAAAGAGCAGGGGAGGGGAAGGCTTTGAGGAGGAAGATAATGAGTTCCTGTTTGTGCTCTGTGCAGGGAAGGCAGTGGGTGTAGGGTGAGCTTTTTCAGCTCTGGGCTGGGCGTGGGGGGTGGGCCTTGAGGCTGGTGGGAAGGAGGGGTGGGATGGCACAGTTGGTGCCTGGGGGAGTAAGTGCCTAAGAAGCTAGAGCCCTTTCCTAGCTTCTGTCTTGCTTCACACCCATTTCGTTAGTGCAGGGTTTCTCCTTTCAAGATAGTTTCTTTCCTTTTTTTTTTTTAAGTTGCATTAGTTGTTTGAGCTAACGTTCGTTGACACCACTGTATATGTTTTTTTTTCCCCTCATTTTTAAAAAATAATGCAATGGTTTATTTTTACATCATTTTGTGCATTTTTCCATCTCACCACTGTATATGTTTTAAGGGGATCGGTGCACGCTTCTTCAGATGTGTTTTAGCGCCCCGTGCCGACCACCAAACCCATCCTCCTCCACTGTAGACCACTGGGCCGTCTGCTGTTCTGGTGGCCTCAACTTTGCAGTCTAGGGCTTGCTTTATGTTTATTCCTTTGCTTTGTTTCCTTACATTCCACCTATGAGCAAAATCATAGGTATTTATCTTTCTCTCTCTGACTTATTCGGCTCGCAGAATCCCCTCGCCTTCCATTTGTGTTACCACAAATGGCAAGATTTCTCCTTTTGTTACGTAAGCAGCTGAATACTATTCTGTATGTATACAGATGACGTCTCTCTTCTGTCTGTGCTCTTAATGCACTCCTCACTCGTTGAGCATGTAAGTTATTGCTGATGGAGGGAAGAATAGAAAATCCAAAGGAGGCATCACAAGACTGACTCACGCAGGAGTTGGGGGTAGAAAGACTGAGCGCAGCCACTGACCCAGCTGTAGAAACTAAGATCCTTAGGTGCCAGTGCCTGGGTTACAAAGCACGAGAGAAGGGACTGTCTGGAGCACAGACCCCAAGGCAAAGATGTGGAGATGGAGCCCACTGTGGGGTCTCCTAAGCCTTTCAGATCCTACAGTTTATTCAGAATCAGCAACAAACCCAGGGTCACAGGAGTGAGCCCTCCCAGAGAGGAGTCTGTTCGGGCAGTCTCTGCCCTGGCCCGGGCAGCAGTCCTGCCCACCTGTGCCTATGCAGGTGTCCTTTCCACCCTCTCTCTCCCTCTGCAGGCCAGCAGCCTCCTGCCTGCCCGTGACCTGCACTTGCCGAAGCTTCTCCCCACTGACCTCCCTCAGCAGAGGCCGCTCCCCTAAGGCCACCGGCCTATGACCATGCAGGTCTCTTTCAGCAAACCTGTCCCTTCCGGGGCAGCTTGTGTCTATGCAAGTATCCTTTACTCTCTATGCTTTTCCCTAACAAATCTGTTCTTTAAATATAACAAACACCTCTGTCTCGTGGAGAAACGCATTGCGTGCCGCTGAAAGGGGAGCTCTGGGGAAATCTTTCCCAGGGTGAGCCTAAGGACTTGGCACTCCAAACCCACTAACTCCAAAAAATGTCATCATTTCCATAATTTAGTTACTGTGTGCAGTGATTCCCCTTGAATTCCTGGTTTTGCATCCTTTTGGTAGAATCTGAGTGGACTTGCTGGACCTATTTTTAATATCTTGAGAAACTACTTTCCCCTGGCACTGCCAATGTACTGGATCTGATCATTTTTTCTTGACGGATGAACATTCTTTTTTTTTTTTAAGATTTATTTATGCATATAAGAGCTGGGGTGTGTCAGAGGTGTGTGGGGAAGGCTGAGAGGCTTCACCAGAGACAAAGTGGGGAGAAGAACAAGTGGATCTACTGAAAAACACTGCTGAGGGGAGCAGCAGGGAGACAGGAGAGGTCTGCTGTGCCCTTGGGTCACTCTCTGCCTGGGGATCGATCTCATGTTGCAGTGGCTGGTGACAGCTTGATAACACTGACTTTGGCCCCTGTACCCCCAGTGAGATCCCCTCTTGTGGGAGGTTCTTGTGCTTTGTAGGCTGTCTAGCAACATCTCTGGATGCCTGCCCACAGGAAGTGGTAGGGACCCCTCCTCCCCGCCCCATTGCAACCCCCAAGATTGTCTCCAAACATGGCAAAATGCCCCTGGGCAGCAAACCACCCCAGCTGAGAACCTCAGACCACCAGGTTCACATCCGGGACCCACTGCTTCCTTAGTTTGGGACCGCAGGTAACTTTCCTTCCTTTTCATAGCTTTGATGTTGCTGTTTTTGTTTCATTTTGTTTATGCTAAGTAAGGCTTTTGAGGCCATGAAGAGGAGCAACCTGTGTGAAGAGCTCAGCATGGTCAGGAGTGCCTGGTTAGCTCTCGCAGACTAGGGCTGGAGCTTGCTGTGTCAATGCTATTCCGAGGGAGACTGAGCGAGACCTCTCATGGGTCTAGTAGTGAGAGGCTGCTGAGCTACCTAGCGAGCATTTGGAAACCCGGGCCTGAGATAAGGATGCCAGGGGCCTGACCAGACCAGAGGGCACTCTGGAGCATTTGGGCATTAAAGACAGGGCCTGGAGGGGCAGAGTGGAGAGGAAACTGAAGCAAAGGCATCTGTAACTGAGACTTGGGAGGACAGAAACACAGGAGGGAGTTAGGTGGGCGGGTTTTATTCTGCCAACATGTAGCAGCAGCTCTGACCTTGGGTGGCAGCATGTGGTCCTGTTGAGTGATGATGGCAATGGTGGTGGAGGCGGTGGTCCATCACTGGGCACGCACCTGGTCAAGGACGCGCAGATGTTGATGCTCATGGTGCTCACAGCAAGGCAGTGGCTTGGCGTCTCTTTATCGTAGAGATGAACACACCTATGGACAAGTAGCTAACAGGACGGTGAGTCCATCAGCAAGGTAGGGCGGAAGGGCCCTCCATGCCAACACAGCGCCAAGCACCCGGTGCATCCATGCTAGAACAAGAGGGGGGCAGGCCGAGGGTGGCAGACAAGACGCAGATGACTCTTCCCAGGGCTCCTGTGCAGCCCCACAGGAACCCCATGGAAAATCCCGTTCTGCTCATCCTGTCTTTGTTTCAAGTTTTGATATTCTGTTCTTATACATTTTTACACAAGTTTTTCTTTTTCTTTTTTCTTTTTTAAAAAAGATTTATTTATACAAAGCTGGGTACAGGCCAGGGGTGCAGGGGTAGTGAGAGGATTTACCAGAGACAGAGTGGGGAGCAGAACAGGCAGATGGATGAAGTACACTGCTGAGGGGCATAGCAGATGGGTCAGGAGAGGCCTTCTGTGCCATGTGGGTCAGCTCCAGGGGCAGGGATCGAACTCACACTGAAATGGCTGTGGCCAGCTTGCAGTGCTGTGTCCTAACCCTGTGCCCACCAGGGAGGGCCACAACTTTTTCTTTTTAAAAAATATTGCATGTTGGCCCTCCCTGGTGGCGCAGCGGGCTAAAGCACAACACTGAGAAGCTAAAGCCACTTCCTCATGAGTTCGATCCCCGCCTGCCCCGGAGGTGACCACATGGCACAGCAGACCTCTCCTGATCCGCCCGCTGCTCCCGTCAGCAGTGTACTTCGTTGATCTGCCTGTTCTGCTCCCCACTCTGTCTCTGGTGAAATCTTTCGCCACCCCTGAGTCTCTGGCCTATACCCCAGTTCTGTATGCACAAATAAATAAATCTTTAAAAAAAAAAAAAGTATATTGCATGCAAATACCTTTTTTTAAAATAATATAATAGTTCACTTTTACATCATTTGGTGCATTTTTCCATCTCAGTTGTAATCCCCGTGGGTTTCCCATCACCAAATCACCCATGTGCCATCACCATAGGCATGCAAACACTTTTAAATCTGGATTATTGGCGCAGAAGGAGCGAACAGAGGGCCAGATTCTTCCAGCCTCTTTGCCCTTGCTGTTTACCATTCCATTCCAGCTTCGATCACCGCCTTGTCCCTCAGCCAGAAGGCAGGAGCCTGATTTCAGCCCCATAGCACAAGAGTTAGGAGGGAGGTAATTCCACATGAAATGGATACTGGCTGCTCAAACCCAACAGCTGCCCACTTTGGATCAGCTGAAAATCCTTGGGGCAGAGAAAAAATCATTCTGGGGTGAGATGGGGGCAGAGGTGTAGAAAGAATGGGAGGGGGGTCTGCACGCAGACACCCCAGTGCCGGGTGTGAAAACCCTGGCCCAGTCCGTAGCCTGGGCTGGAATGCTGTTGACCTAGCAGAGGGAGATGTTTGCCTAGTAAACCTCAGTTTCCTGGCCGTAAAATCGGGATAATAAAAATACCCCTATCGTAAAGGTGTCATAACAATTCACTGAATTGAGCCGTGTAAAGGAGTCTGGTCTGTGACCAAGGGGCACTCAGAGGCCTCGGAAAACAGGGTGCCTGCTCTAAAATAGGGTCCTACCATGTGCATCGTAATGATACAGGAAGTATACTCTTAGTGTGAAAGATCTTCCATCGACTTAGTGTGAATAGGGAGAAGAGAACTATTATTTCCTAATAATAGTTTCCCAACAAAACACCCCCAATTCTCCATGTTCTTGTGGGCAAATGCCCAGTCAAGCCTGAAGCAGGGCCTCTGAGACCCAAAAGCTTGCCACAAGTCTAGGGTACCTTTAGGTGGAGAAACCTAAGATGGGGTGAAAGGGGCCAGGCAAGTCTGGGACAGAAGGAACAAAGTCAAAGTCAAGTCAAGGTGACAGCTGCCAGCGTCAGCTTCTCACGTGTGTCTTCCCAGCGTCTCTAAGTGTCTCTCCAAAATGTGTCTCCTTCAAGTCCTTGAGGGCAAATCAAAGCTGAAGAAGCCAGCGGCTTCTTTTGCCTCCCACCCCCCTTCCCTGTTACAGAGCTTCACCTGGTCATTCTGCTCGTCCAGCAGCTACCTGGAAGTGGGGTGGGGACCATGTCTAATATGTGAACATAATAAATATTCAGTGGTTATTTTTTGTTTTGTTTTGGTGGCATCAGTCATACATGTGTGTGTGTGTATGAGACTGAATATATATACATATACATATGTATTCAAGCTATGAGTAACAAAATATATATATATATATTTTTTCCAAGTTACTGTAGAAGAGCAACTTGAGTCTCACAGAGGCTTTGGGGCAGGCTTTGTTTGTTTTTATCTTTGTTTTTTCCAGTCTGGAGAGCCGACTCAGTGCAGCAGGCAGAAGGCAGGCCAGAGAATCCCTGTATGCATTCTCAAGTTGAATTCACCGGTTCACAGGACCGTTAACGACTGGAGTGGGACCACATGTGTCTGCTCAGCACCGAGAGGGACAGAGAACAGACATCCCAGTGGCCGGAGGTGTTGTCTCTGACTACCTGACCATGTGGTAAGCCCAGGTCCCAGCAAGTGTGATGTGATAAGGTCTTTCCCGTCACGTCATGCTGTTAAGGAAACCCTTGCTTTGCAAAAGTTGACCCTGAAAGGGAGGTGTATGATGAACACTCAGTGGCACTTCCTCTGGGGCTGCTGAGAGTCGGGGAAAATGCTTCCTGTCCTCAGGTTATTAGTTTTAAAAGCTTCACTTCCAGCTATAATGGAGCTTTGTGGGGAAAAGGGTCAGATAAGAGGGTCAATGCTAAGTCTCTTAAGGAAGTGAGGTCCTCTTCCACTTCATGTGAATTTAATAAGTGCTTCACCTTCTTTTCACCTGGGAACCCCAGGCAGCCCCGGGCAAGCTTTCTTGACCTTTTGGGGGGTAGGGTTGACTCTTCACCTGTGTCCCCCTAGCACTCGGGGCTCCCTATTGGTGGAGCCATCCTGGAACATCCTGCACGCCTGCCTGGCACTCCAGCACCCATCATGCTGCGTCTCAGAGTGAACTCTTGCACACTTCTAAAATGTACCCTCACCAGCATGGAGAAAATTGGCTTGTTTCCGAGTGAGGGAGCTGGGCAAGGGTTCCGGCGCAGACCTTCGAGCCAACGTGTAATTGTCCGTGGTGGAGGCAACTGTGAGTGTTAATAAGGTGCCTGCGAGCTCCTGTCTTGTGCCATGAAATGAGGAGATGGGCCACAGGGAGTGAGTTTCGGTGTTTATCCAGCGACAGGCAAACAGAAAAGTTCCCTGCAGTGACAGGGAGTGGGCACCAGAAACACGTACCCCCGAAATGCTCGTCTTTAGGACTTTGTATACCAAATACAGCTCATGAAGGGGCCGCTTCCTGGTGACCACACTGGCGGGGAGGTAGTTTGCTGAAGATGAACAGTCAGACAACTAGAGATGTGGAAGGTTGGCTAGAGATCCACACAGCCCCAAAGGCAGGGGCACCATGCTCCTTCTTAGGGAGCATTTTAGGCCCTCTGCTATTTTCCTTTCTTCTGTAACTTTTGCGCCTGCCCTGCAAGCCTAAACAGAATCCGTCTCAACAGTAATGACGATGATGCTAACAAGTAGTAGTTAAAGTAGTGCCTCTGTGCTTGGCGCTGTGTTTTTTTTTTTTTTTTTTTTTTAAGATTTATTTATTTATTTGCACAGAACTGGGGTACAGGCCAGAGATGTGGAGGGTGAGAGGATTCACCAGGGACAGAGTGGGGAGCAGAACAGGCAGATCGACAAAGTACACTGCTGAGGGAGCAGTGGGCGGGTCAGGAGAGGTCTGCCGCGCCATGTGGTCACCTCCGGGGCAGGTGGGAATCGAACTCATGCGGAAGTGGCTTAAGCTTCTTTGTGCTGTGCTTTAACCCACTGTGGCTTGGCGCTGTTTTAATGCCACTTTTCTAATGATAAGCTCATTGACTCTCAACATAAGTGTGTGAGGTAAGAAAGATTATTAACACATGCATTTTACAGATGATGAAACCGAGTCTCAGAAAAGTTGTACAGAGATGGTGTCTTTGAAGCAATCCACTGCTAGTCCTGCGTTGCACACTGAACTCTAGGGACCAAAGCAGGGTGTGGAATGTGCAGAATCCAAACCTAAGGGGTGTTTGGTGTAGCTGAGCCTGAGATTTATACTGTAAAGCAACAGATCTTTCTAGTCTGGCTTTGTAAATAGTGCTTCACTGAACTCAGCATTGGTGTCATTCGCAAGTTCTGCAATTAACCAGCCTGGAGATGACTTGGTAGGCAGCAGCTACAGAGATATTTACATATCTATGTTCTAACTGTAGGCAAGAGTTTCAGCCTGGAAATTGCTTACCCAGCTGTAATCATCGCTGCTAGGAAGCTGGCTGAGGCCATCTCAGGCGACTGAGAAATAGAGAAGAGGATTCCCCGAAAGCCAGCTGTTGCTGCCCCAGAATAACAACAGTAACAATTAAGAACTAACATTTCTACAGTCCTTTAAAAATTATAAAACACATTCTCATACAGTGGCTTGCCTCGGTTTTCATTCCCAGGGTGATGGCAGGAGAGGGCTGGTGTCAGGATTATTATTTTAAAGATCTCCCAAAGCTTATTTCCTCCAGGCTGTATGACAGTCTTTCATTCAACAAATAATTGTTGAGCTGCTACTTTGTACTAGGAACTGTGCGAGGTGCTACAAGGTAATGATGAACCAGACAGACACTGACCCTAGGCTCATGAAGATTAGTGTATAGACCATGATCAAATAATAGACCAATATTAAATGACAGTGCTACCTGAGAGGTAAAAAGTGCAATACCAACTTACAATGCAAGCATTCAGTCGACGTCGCGAAAACTCCTCTGAACTGTGATCACTAAGCTTCAGCTAAGTAAAGCAAGAGGGGACCCGGTTTCAGGCAAAGGGAACTGCATGTATAGAGGTCTTAGGGCCAAAGGAAGTGTATCCATTAGCTTCTGCTGCATAAGGAAGACCCAGAGACCTAGCTCCAGCTGGCCCTTTTGTTCATCCTTGGGGTCCAGGATGCATTTTGTGGCAAACCCACTGGCAGACTGAGGTTAACTTGATGACCAATCTCAGGGAGCTGGTGGTTTCCTGGGAAGTCAGGCAAGGTCTGGGAGGGGCTCTGAGAACAGGGAAGTTGATTTTAATATCATCTTTTGAATAATAATATGATATAATGATATAAAAATAATACTATGATAAAACAATAATAAGATGGTAAAAGGCTTTTTATATATATATTAGCTTATTTTTACATCATTTTGCACATTTTTTTTTCATCTCAATTGTAATCCCCGTGGGTTTCCCATCACCGAGTCACCCATATGCCATCACCATAGTCCTGTGAGTTTCCCTCCCCCCTCCCCCCCCTTTTTGATCCCATTCCCCACTCCACCCCCACAAAATGTCTCTGGTATATGGCTGTTCATTATTCTTGTTATTTTCTCGCCTGGTCCATTATATTCCTGCTATGAGTGAAACCATCCAGTATTTTTCTTTCTCCTTCTGGCTTACCTCACTAAGCATGATCTTTTCCAGCTCCATCCAAGTTGCTGCAAAAGACATGTGTTTCTTTTTTTTTGGTTGCTGAGTAATATTCCATTGTGTATATGGACCACAAGATGGAAAAAGTCTTGCAGGGTACAGCGGGTCCATAGTGAATGTGATCTGAGCATCAGTGTGTGGGCCCCCCCCCGCACCCCCCCCCCCGCAGAGGGAGGGGGTGGGGCTATTTCCTCGCGGGGGCGTGCCTGAACCGAAGGCACCGATGAGGCCAGAGAACCTGCCTGGACAGCTCTGGGTCTGGCCTACCTTGTGGCCAGTGACTTCCAAACAGCCCAGTCAGTTGTACCTAACCCCTGGAGATAACTTAGAAAAAAAATCGATGCCGTGTTTGCATTTCGATGTTCACTGCAGCCCTCGTCACAGAGGCCAAGCTATGGAACAAGCTAAGTGCCCAAAGACAGAGAATGAAATAGATGTACACAATGGAATGCTCCTCAGCTATCTAGATATAAAACATGAGCTCCCACCAGTTGTGACAGCAGGGGTTTCTGCTGAGGGAAGTAAGTCAGGAGAAAGCAAGTACTTAGGATTTCACACATCATGTAGAACATGAAGAAGCAGACAAGTAAATACACCACCAAAGTAAACCCTAGAAATCTGGGAATGGAGGCTACGACCAGGGGGTGGTAGGAGATGGGGAGCAAACCGGGAAGGGCACCCAGTGGGTTATGGTGGAGACTGTGGTGTTCTGGTGGCAATATACTAGTATGTTTCAAACAATCTGAAAGAATTCTTCTATGTATGACGATGCTACCAACTCAATACAGAGCTGGGTTTTGTAGTTGATGCCAAGATCAAATATGCAAAATGAAATCTATTTAGAGATTTCTAGCTTTCATCTCTATCCCTTCCAAACCTTTTCTCAGAAGTTTTCATTTTAATTTTTAAAATTTGTCAATTTCCTTTAACTAAGTAAACCCAGCACACAAACTTTGCCTGTTTTTTAAAACACTTTCTCCATCTTGGATTTCTTTTTCATTGAGAGACACGGCATAGACTCCTCCATAGCAGTAAAGAAAGGAATCACTCCTTAATATTGTGATTTCATAACTGTAACGAATCAATCTCAACATAAATAGATTATCTAAGTTAAGGACTCTGACAAAATCTGTGCTCCCAGGACTCTCTAATTAGTAGAGGAAATTGCATTTGAATGTGGATGTCTTGTACTAAAACTCATACCAAAAAGAAATCTAGTTTTGTTGGTTTAAACTTTTATACTTACTGCTTAGTATATTTATTTGATATTGTTCATTATCTTTTTTTTTTTTTTACAGTGTTTGCTCTCTTTGCTCAGGTGTAGTCCCCATAGAATTTCCACCACCAACTCCGAGGTGCACCCTCATGCTGGTCTCTTGTGCTCCTGTCCCTGTCTCATCCCTCTCCCTCCCCCTCCTCTGCAGAATGTCTCTGATTTACAGTTGTCTGTTGATTTTTGTTTTGTTATGAGAAACTCAACGTTTTTTTCTTTTTGGAGCCATGAAAATATTTCTTGTTTATTCTTGTAGCACACCAAGGGTTGACCCGTAGGTTAAACATACTGAGATAGGTAGAAGTTGGTGTTTATTATGCGTTCAAACCTTGGTAAATGTTTTTCTGATGAAATTTCACGTTGTCCTGGCCAATTATGATATGAGAAGGAGTAACTTGTTTATACATAGTACTAAGGATTACAAGGATGGAGAAGTCATATAATTGCAAATTTTTTATTGCACTATTCTAGTGGTTCTATTTAATCAGAGATTTCAACTATGTTGCATTTTTAAGTCATCATAAAAATTCACTTTTATTTTGCTAGTTATTTCCAAAATGTATTGTTAACATGTCACTTATAATAACATTCATTGTAAGCTAATCTCCCTGTTCCTCTCAAACAAAATTGTCAGAAAAATGCACATGAAATTTTTTAAAAAGAGTTATTTATTTATGCATACAGAACTGGGGTACAGGTCAGAGGAGTGGGGAGTGAGAAGATTCACCAGAGACAAGATGGGGAGCAGAACAGGCAGATCGTCGAAGTACACTGCTGAGGGGAGCAGTGGGTGAGACAGGTGGCCAAGTGGGTCAGCTCCGGCCACGGATCGCACTTGTGCTGCAGTGGCTGCGGTAGCTTCACAGTGCTCTGCCTTAACCTGTGCACATGAAACTATTTTTAAAGAATACATTTCTTTAGCTAAATTACAGTGGAAGAAGAAAAGAGAACCAATTCCAGTAGCCCAAGTTAGTTCCAACCTGGCAGCGCTGCTGACTCTAATTATACTACTGCTGTGCCTGCTCTTGGCTGTGTTCTCAGCTGCCCAGCCAACCGTGGTCATTGTGGGCAACACCACTTTCCCTAGTCTGCCTTGATCTTGAGCAGCCTGCCATCTTGCCTGTAGATATTTGAGTAGCTATCTTCCCAGTAAATTTTTTTCATAGGTCTACAAAGTTCAATCAAATAAAAGAAGAACTGTCTTTGTATGTTCTCAAGGGTAAAGAACCAAGTTACATGAAATGCATTATTATTAGTTTAAGAAAGAAAAAAAGGGAATTAGTGCATGAAATGCTCAGTTAGTTTGAAACATTAAAATCATTTAAATCCATGCTTTACAAGGCTGCCTAATTGCAGAAGCTATAAACTCTCTTGGGAAAACAACCATTAAAAAAAGCATGACATTTCAAAATGTGATGCAAGTCAGGACCAAGGAGCTCATGATGGTTATTGCAGCAGAATTGTTATTTTGGTTTAATGGGACACTTTAAAAATACAATTAGATCTTTAGACTCTGGTAGAATAAAAGCACATAATGAAATGAAGGTATATTGAAGATAACGTTATATAAGGAAATTATTTTAATGAACTTTATTTGAATCAGGATGATTCATAATTGTATAATTAGATACTTCAATTTAAACATGAAATGCAGCAAATTATGCAAGTAGCAAACAAAATGGCTCTCCCTGCTATTTCTCAATGAAATATATTAATGAGACGTTGACATTGGAGTTTCTTCCAGACAACAAGTTGTGATGAGTGACACCCTTGTATTTGCAAACAATTCCTTTCCATTTGGAATGTTCCCATTCTCTCACTGGCTCTCTCTTCCCTGAGGTCCAGGTTATTCTGGGTAGCTCAGGTGCCACCGTGACCTCAGCACCTGCAGACAGAGTGCCACCTGGCTGGTACACCATGGGACTGCTCACAGACCTGCAGGAACACAGGGGAAGGCCGTCACTGGCAGGGCCCACTGGCTTCCATGTTAGAATCTCAAGCTGCTGCTGTTTCTGGAATGGGCCGCTTCTGAGCCTCCTACCACTGCTGCCCAGCTGCTGTTCTTGCCAGAACCTGTCTCGGACAGAGGACACTGCCCCAATAATCGTCTGACATTTGCACCTGCTTTTACATCCTACACATGCTACCCTAAGATACGACACCGCTTTCAGCCCTTTTTCGCCAAGGAGAGAAACACAGAGGGATGACCACTTCCCAAGACTGAGTGACTAGCGGGAAAAGAGGACTGATGGAAGTCCAGGATCTGCGTGGTAACTTGTGGGGTCCAGTACGAAGTGAAGAAGAGGGACCTCCTGCTTGGAAATGATAGAACTTCAAGGTGGCGGCAGCAGCGTAGTGAGCCAAGGCTGCAGAACTAACCTGTCCACAGCACGGGGCCCACTCAGGTTGATTGAATTACCAACTTCAACTCTTTCAAGAATAGCTTTGGGATGAATGCCCAAAAAAGGATGACTGGATTAAAAAGATGTGGTCCATATACACAATGGAATATTACTCAGCAACCAAAAAAAGAAACACATGTCTTTTGCAGCAACATGGATGGAGCTGGAAATGATCATGCTTAGTGAGATAAGCCAGAAAGTAAAGGAAAGATACCGTGTGGTTTCTCTCATGGCAGGAATATAACAGAACAGGTGAGAAAATAATGATAATGATGAACAGCTATATACCAGAGACATTTTGTGGGGTCAGAGTGGGGAGTGGGATCAAAAACAGTGGGGGGAGGGAAATGCACTGGACTATAGTGATGGCACATGGGTGATTTGGTGATGGGAAACCCAGGGGGATTGCAATTGAGATGGAAAAATGCACAAAAATATGTAAAAATAAACTATGATACAATTTAAAAAAAAAAGAAGAAGAAGAAGAAGAATGGCTTTGGGATGAGAGGAAGGCTCTTCCTCCTTGCCTGAGCTCTAAACCATTGGGAGAACCCGCTGGTCGCTTGGCAGGCAGGTGGTGATAAAAACACCCAATTTTTTTTGAAAAATATAAGCTTGGAGATTATGGCTAAGGCGTGTGGTCTGACTGGGTTGCGTAATCCAAACCTAGAAAGCGATGTCTCCTGTGGTTCTAGAAAAGGAATAACCTGTCTTAGCAGGGACAGAGTCTCTAGTACTCAGCGACTGGCCTGGTCAGCAGCAAAGCACAGCTGGTTCTCTGCAGGCAGGTGGGTCCCAAGGAGATGACAAGGAGGTCGTGAGTCCAGGTTGCTCCTGAGCATGGCAGGCCACACTCACCTGGCCTCCTGCTGTTCACATCACTGTTCTGTCTCCTCATCCCCTGTCTTGAATGTGGGCTGGTTTCTAAGGGACAGAGATGTCACTTGCATGGAGAGTTATTAAAGGTTGTCCTCTTCCTCTCCCTCCCTCCCTCTCTTTCTCTGTTAAAGCCAGTTGCCATGCTCTGAGCTCTCACATGGAGAGGCCCCCAAGCAAAGAACTGGTGGAGCTTTGCCAAAGGCCAACAAGGAGGTAAAGTTCTCGTTCCAGTAGCCTCCAGGGACCTGAACCCTGTCTACAGCCACAGGAGTAGGGGCTTGGAAGCAGATCTGCTCCAGGGGATTCCTGCCAGGACAGGCTGAGCACCCCTCTCTCGGGCTCCCTCCCCCCACCTCTTTATTTAGGATCTCATCATGTTTCAGGTAGATCAGTGATTCACAGTTTTCATTTCAAACTTAGATGTATTATTTTCAAATAAAGTAACTCCTGGCTGCAGCTGTGCTCTGAGCTCCCTGTCTTGCACAGGGGACTCCCCACCCTCCCTGGAGCACAGGGCTCTGTAGCACACCCCCCTGAAAGCCAGTCCTGAGACCAGATCACCTGTCTCATTACTGCTTGGTCTGATTCGACTGTCAATCCCCAGTTCCTTCTTCCCTCTTCCCAGCTGTTATGTTCCAGAACATGACTTCAGCCTTTCTTAAACACTGTCAAGATGCTGCTGTTGCTGTAAGATAAAAACCAAACACCTTTGCTTTCACAGTCACAGTGTTTCACACTGGTCCAGTTGACCTGGCTCCCTGACATGGGGAAAGTGATGAAGGGGAGACCATCGGAGAGGTTTTTGCAAGGATCAGACACTCAGCACACGCCATCCTGGGAAGGGGCAGTGGTCCAAAGGTCTAGCTCGGTTCTTTTCATCTCATTACTTCTGCAAACATTTATCAGTCAGGCAGTTTTCTAGCTGCTGAGGAACATAACAGTGAGCAAAACAAACAAGCTCTGCTCTCTGAGTCTATCTCTCGCTGGGAAGAAGCAGGCAATAAACAAACAAAAAAGCAAAACATATATTATGGGTGGCAAGTAAACGCTGAAAGGAAACATAAATCAAGGAAGTGGAGACAGAGCATGCTGTGCTGTACGGCGCTCTGAGACAGAATGGTTGGGAAGGTCTTGGAGCCAAAGGAACTTAGAGGCCACAGCCAGATCGTGTAGGGTTTTGTAGACCATTGTTAGACCTGGTTTCTTGAAGTGATGCTGACAGGGACATGTCTCTACTAATCTGGCAAAGCAGTTGGCTCTGGTAAGGGACTTTGGCCAGTCTTCTCATAACTAATGATGACTAATGATGATTGTGGGGGCCCTGGGTCTCCCCACTGCCTCCCTAAACTTGTGTTGGAGTCTGAGCCTCAGAATGTGTCGTCTTTGAAGAGAGGATCTTTCAAGAGGTACATTAGTTAAAATGGGGTCTACATCAGTATAGACCTTCAGCCAATCTGACATGTGATTTTAGGAGAGGAGATCAGGACTCACATACATGCAGAAGGATGGCCATGGGAAGACACAGGGAGGAACCTTCTGGAAACCAAGGAGACCTCAGATGAAACCAGCCCTACTGACAGATCTTAGGTTCCAACCTCCAGAACTGTGAGGAGATACTTTTCAGTGTGTGAGCCCCTAAGTCCGTGTTACGGGGTCTCTATCAGGAGAGTATACAGTCACAGTCTCACACTGGTCATGGTGTCAATCTCAGAGAGTTTTATGCTTCATAAAAATGTGAGATGTGTAGGAGAACATTTACTCATCTAGTCTGGTCACAAAAAGTTATCAGTGTTACGATGTGCTACTGATAGTACCTAACACAGAGAAACACAAATGCACATTGTTGAATATGATACATATTTTAAAAAGACAAGTTGGCAGATCAGTTTTATCACACGGTTGGCAAAACGCCAGCTACAGCATCTTGCCCTTGGCCAGGTTCATTAGGGAGCAAAGGAATGATCACAGGTCTCTTTTCCCTCCTTACTCCAGAGCCTTCCTTCTCACTGAGGTCTCGTGGGGGACACCATAAATGTCACTCAGCATGAGGTCATCTGGCTGAAGCCCCCAAAGATCTTATGGAACACTTGGTGCTAAATAATCCATGACACAACTGCTAACAAAGACTCAGTCACAGAAGATCTTCCAATGTGGGTCACCCATTGGTTTCTCTTGAAGCAGGGACTGGACAGGGAGCTCTGCGGCTCTAAGAAGGTACCCTGCATTGTGAAAGAGGGGACCCTTTGCAGTAGTGCAACCCCAGGGTTGGAAGCGTCTCTGGAAATTCATCCCTTGCTTCGGTTATCTGACTCCAAGACAGAAGCATGGATGAGACTTGATCATCTACTCTGATTAGTATTTTTTTTTTTTTTTAAAGGCAGAATCCTAGATCCCAGGACTGATGCATCTCTACAGATGAGTCATCTGAATTCAGGCTCCACTTCAAGCAAATTGAATTCAGTGCCTATTAGGAGCTGGCCACAGTGCTGGCCACTGGAGTATAAAAGTGAATCTGACAGCCTTTGTCTCTGAGGAGCTTACCGTCTAGGGGGTGAGACACACACAAGCAGTGATGATGTGCCCTGACAGGGGTCACAAAAGAGGCAGACACTGTGAGAAAACATCTACGACCAAACAGCTCTGTCTGGGCGTGTGCTATGTGGTGTGATCTGAGTTAAGGCTGCAGATGTTTCCAGGAGTGGCGACTGATTGAATAAGAGCTTTTAGGTAAACAGAAGTACTGCCATGATAAGTGGTCACATCCATGACATGACATGACATGTGGCAGAAATTTTACCACTGAAAAATAACACTGTTTGAAGTCCCTTTCTGCTAACCCTGGCATCCCCTTTACCTGGGTAGGGACTCCAAAAGTCACTTCTCAGCCTAGGGGGAGTGGAACTAGCTCAGGGACCCGTGTAGAGTTTAGGGAGATGTGCAAGCAGGAAGGATCCATGAGTCAGACACCACAACATGTTGACTGAAAATAAAGTCTCAACTAGAGACAGAGTTTATTTGATACCTAAGTGAAGATTCCAACCTGGGAAGCGTCCAACAGATTTTACTCCGTAGAGCTTGTGTAAATACAAGTTTGACTTTCTTATAGGTAGAAAGTGAGTCATTGACATTAAGAATGTAATTATTCTCAATGGGGATGGTGGAGGGAGGCTTCTGGTTCTAAAAACTGATGCTAGAGGAAGTCAACACAGGCCCTCATTCTTCCGTTCTATCAAATGCACTGCAGAGGTGCAAGGGCTGGGTGCCCATTGTTAAATCTTTTAGTTTTTTTTACTCAAAAGACTGACTTTACACAAGCAGGCAGCAGCTGATTCTTTCATACAAGATGGAACCTGTGGCAATGGCTTTGCTTCCTTGCCAGCCAGACTAGAGGCAGGGACCCTAGAACATTTACATTCTGTTTTCAAATTGACTGGTCAGTACCAGAGTTGAATAAAGACGAGGGCATAAGTATTCTGGTGCTTTTCCCAAGAAGAATACAGGTGGAGGAACAGCTGAAGTCTCAGTAACCTGTCCTGACCCTTAATAGATGCGATGTAAGCATTTGCAGACTAACTATGTCAAGGGGCACAGGGGGATTTCTGTCCTGTTCTGGCTGAGAGTCAGCAGGGGAAGCGGGTCAGGTGGTTGAGTGTCAACCCAGAAGCTGGGCTGGACGTGGGGCCTGGGAGAGGCCGGGAAACAGAGCACAGTAGTCTGTTCAGAATGGAGGGGGAGGCAGCCAGAGTTGCCTCAGGCTCTGGAATGGACTGGGGGTGGGTGCTTAACAGGGCATGGAGACCTCCCTGGGGTGGGAAGGAGCTGTTCAGGGTGCTGAGGCTTTTTAGATCACATCAGTATTGTGAGGTTTGTGGCTTCTGAATCAGCTCGCTGCCTCTTTAAGTTACCACATTTACCAAGTGCATGCATGAGTGTGAGGTGTACCTGTTTGAGGGTGGATGAGTGAGGGTGGATCAATGGGGTAATGGGGTGGAGAAGGGAACAAAATATGGATCAGAAGGATCACCTGGCTGATGGCATCCTGGAGCCTACCCTGGGTGGCACTGGGGATCTCGGATGGTGCAGAGTAGTTGACTGTTGTGGCCAAGATTCCAGCAATTTGATTCCCCCAGGCCTGTTTGAATCTTTATTCTGACACGGCTCCTCTGTGACCTTGAGTACGTCCTTCAAGCTCTCTGTCTTTCAGTCTCCTGGTCTGAGAACACATCTTGTAGGACCTGTGAAGATCACGAGCCACAGATGGTAGTTTGTGTCTTGCACAGAGCAAGGGCTGTAGTATTACTGAGCAAGAGTAGTAGCTATTACTGATATAGTAAATATACAAATACATTCATATTTTGACTCATCTTTGACTCTGGAGCAAAACAAATCCTCAAATGACTGCAGTGAGCAGTGAATGGGCCAAAGACTCCATCAGGATTTCTAAGCAAGAGCATCTCTAGCTAAGGTTCGGTGCAATGACCGAGGGTTCCTTACTTTCTTGCTGGAAGATCTTGAGTAACTCACTTGACTTCTCTGAGCTCACTTTCCTCCTAAGAAATGGAGATGGGGGTTCCTAGAACTTGGATTTTGGCCTAAAACAGAAAAATCTGTACTTTGGTGGGGGACACAAGCATTGTGACTCTTTCAGGACAAGGGAAAGCCTTACGAGTACCTCTTATGATGTGGATATCTTACCGGATGGGATTTCACTTTTCCATCCTCTCAGAGCCTGAGCAGGTTGACAGTAGCTGTTCGACAGCCTGTGTCACATGGAGAAACGAAAAGATCAGCCCAGAAGAATGTGACTCCCTGTTCATTTTGTTGGTGGCTGGACTGTGGTTCTTTCCATTCAACTGAACTGGAAACAAGCTTCATGGGCCTCAAAAGTAATGAGCTTTACACAGGTAATGAGGATTTATTAGTTATGCAAATAATGGGGGGTTCATCAGGTGGCAGAAACAGGGTGGAATCAGGCCTGCAGAAAAAAATCAGAAGCTAGTCATGCCCCTGAGAAGCTCACCAACTAGAGGCTTTTGTGTACACACGCATGTATTCACGCACACCAGGGCACACTGACCTTCAAATGCTATTGTAGAGAATGCTATGGAGGAAGTAAGGAAGACATTGCGGAAGAGATGCCACCAGGGGAATAGATCCAAGTTCTTGTGGAGTTCTCAGTCTCAAAGGAAATATAAATAAGTCTATTTGTGTACAAATGTTACTGTTCACGCCTATTGCAGAACATGTGCTGATGCGCATGTAAATAAGAGGCCCTGGGGACAGAGGAAGGAGGAGCTCCTTCTGTGCCGAGAGGGAGAGATGATCCTTACCCTGGGTTTTTAAAAAAATAATTTCTGAAGAAACGCCGACCAAAGAAAAGCAAAAACCACGTGGAAGTGTGCGTAATGGTCAAGAACACTGGTTATGGACACCGAATGCTGCTTATGCTTACTGCTGTGTGACCGTGGGGACGTTACTAAACTTCTCTGGTCCTCAGTCCCGCAACTACAAAATGGGGATGATCGAAGCATCCACCTTAGCCTTGGGGTCAGTACTCATGCAGTGGTAGTGAGGAAAGTGGCTGGGTGGGGCGGCTGAAGTCAGGCTCCTGTGCTGAACTCAGGCTCCAGTGACTGGTTTTCCTACACCAGGACCTGGTGGGCCATCCTGACAACGGTATTTTAATTATAGTGTTGGCCCGGAAAGATGTTGGCGACCTGCAGTTATTGTTACACTGGCTGTTTAGAGACAGGGCAAAAGGTGATAGGAAGAACACTGCTTAAACTCTTACTTAACCTTACTCCAAGTCACTTTCCAGATGGATTTGCTTTCTGCCAAGATTTAAAAAATCACACACACACCACACCTCTGTAGAGAAGAGAGGGACAGGATCTCCAGAGAAGAAACAAATTATCCTGCCTGCATCCACACTGGGGTATGCTGAGGCCTTGGATGGGTGACAGGATCCTGTTGGCTTTGGCAGAGGAGGCCCTAAAGGGGATCAGGTGAGGTGGAATTCCTAAGCCTGACTCTGCAATTCAATTCAGCCAGCATTTTTACTTGGCATCTCCTCGATGCCAGAGTGGGGTATCCAGGCTGATAGAGACACTGTCCCTGCATGCAGGGGAGAGGCACAGACTCCACTCAGGCCCTGAGAACAGAATGTGCAGGATGCTGGGCGGCGATGCCACGAGAGACCAAGGAGTCTGCAGAGGCAGGGGTAGCCTTCCCCGTGGGAAAGGATCTCCCACCCCATGGGGAACACACCCAGCCTTCCAGAGCTCCAGAGAGTGCCCAGGGCGGCCCCATTAACGGACGCATTGGTTTTTCTAACGCTGAAGACCCCATTCTCACTCCCGCTGTCTGAGAAATGCCAGCTAAGCCTTGGCACGCTGACTTACAGTCTGGGCTGTGAATGATAGATCATGCTTTCGGTGGCCCTTTATCAGGTCCTGGCTTGGGCAGGCACGTGGCGGTGGACCGAGAATGGAAAAGGCCCCAGACAATGGAGAGATGCCAGAGGAGGTTACGTGGATTTGAGGAGTTGCAGAGGGGACTGTGCTGCTGACGAGACTCGGAGGGATTCAAGCAGCAGATTCGACAGCACTTGATGACCGAGGAGCGAGTCGGGCCTGCACTGGGCCAGGCTGTCTGTGGCTCATAGTTGATGCCGTTTAGCTCATGAGAGTGAGACCCTAGGAGAATGCTCTCAAGAGAAATGCTATTTCTCACACCTTTAGGGTGCTTGATTTTAGGCATTGCACTAAATTGAATTAACACGCCTGAACACACAGTGAAAAAGACGGTCCCTTCTTGTGAGAATATGGGGAAGTTCCCAGCTGGTGTCAGTCAGTGTGACACCATCCCGACTCTTCGTCTGGAACAGAGAGGAGGGACCGTCACTACTGGAAGGACCTACAGGTGACAGGTGGCCAGCGCTGACCTGAGGCATGAGGTGGCCAGGTGGGGGGTGTGGCAAGTGCTGGTGTGTGGAGACCCCCAGGTGGAAGGAGCTTCCAGGCAGACTGCTGTGGAGCAGGATGGCATGCTGGGGAAGCTGGAACACAGCCTGACAGGAGCATGCCTGTGACAGGGGTCGGCAGGGGTGAAGCGTCAGAGAAAAGGGGGTCTCAAGGGGAGTAGCATTTACAGCACCTGGTGAAACAAAAATATTCCCAAATCCATCCACTGCTAGATATTGATTGGCAAGGACTCCATGGACGAAGAAAGCAGAGTGACCAGCACCTGTCCCACACAGGTCGACTATGCAGCCTGAGGGCCAGACAGAAATCGACTCCATTACTGTCCCCAAGGCCCTGTCAACTCAAGTTCCAGCCAGCAAAGTAAAAGTCCCTGTCTGCTTCTCATAGAAACCTGTGATATTTGTCAGTTCCTCGTTCCCTTCATAAGATGGTTGCATTTAATTTTCACCTTCTCTGCATTTAATCACCCTCCTTTGAAGAGTTAGTGCAAAGCAACCCAGATGCAGTCACCCAATGATGCTGAATGTTGGGGGGGGTGCGGGGGGGTGATCATCACAACAACCTGCCTGCAAAGCCCAGTGCTTCCTCAATTCTATAGCCCAGCAATATGCATCTTTGGAAATCATATTCACACAAATTCATACTTATTTTGAAGAGGGTGACAACCTGGAGCTTGGCCTGCAGTCACGGAATTCCAAATTATTCTTAGGTGTCTCTGACAGCAGTCAACACCACTCACTCAACACTGCCAGGGCTCCCCAGCCTACAAGAGGCACTTAGCTGAGGGCTGGAGGAGGCGGGAGGGCGGAGATGAATTAGGCATCTAAGGGAGAGCAGAGAGGGCGACTATAAATAACCACGGCACAGGCAGTCCACGCTGAGGGACCAAGAGAGACAGAGGATTGTTCTGCTGCTCGGAGGAAAGGGCGCTTCCGGCTTAGGACACCTGCCAAGGCTTTGCGGGTGGCTGACCTACACCTGGCTTCTAGGTCACTTACTCAGCAGATGTCTGCTTGGCTGCAGGGACGCGAAGCCTTCAGGTGCTGGAGAGGCAAAGGCCATGCTGAAGAGGGCACAAAAGGCCGCTCTCATGGAGTTGATGTTCTACGAAGGGGCAGTGGGCAGATTAAAATCAACTGGATCAGTGCCAAATGAAGAATTTGGGTAAACCAGGGCCTTAAAGGAAAATGAAGACCGAAACAGTTGACACGCGCAGGGCACCTGGGGCTAGTTTAGACTCTGTGACCAGATCAGGCCTAAAGGCTAAGAGGAAGGCCACCAGGAACAGCATGTGAGACAGAGGGAAGGGCGAGTGCAGCGGCCCCGAGGCAGGAATGAGTGTCCAGTATGTGGCTGCATTGCTGAGAAGGCAGCATGGAGGGAGATGAGGTGGAAGTAAGTGGACTACGGGAGGAGTTTGGACTGAGTGGGTTGGCTGTGTGGAGATGAGTAAGGGCTGGCTACCGGCAGAGGGATGAGCCTGGCCACATTTGGGGACCTGTGAAGAGGCCATGTCAGAGAAACCCATGGGGAGCCATCCCGGAGCCAGACAAGGAGACCTGGAAGTGACTGCAGCTTGACCTCTGGCTCCAAGTACTGTAGTCACGGAGGAATCCATTCTTTAGACTGTGGAGTGCCCGTCTCTGATACACCCTGCCAACACTGTGAGCTTTTTCCTCTCGGAAAGCTCTACAGAAACGCTCGGCCGCCCCAGAGCTGTCAGCCCCACCCAAGCCCATGGCATCACTATGACCAGTTCAGGAACAAATTCATGAGCCGGAACTTGAACGAGGATGAAATGCAGGAAGCTGAGCAAGCTCTCTCGGGACACACCCTGGTCTGTGCTTTCAAGCCACCGAGGTTAAGCAGGCCCAGCTCTTGCTCTGGGGGCGGCAGTGTGGCTGACAGCAAACACGTGAACGCTGATGGCCAGGGCTCTACCAGGCACTCCAGTGTCACCTAACTCAAGAATCCAGGCGGTGTCTGCTCCCTGCTGGCGCCTCAGCACCTGGGAGAGGATGTGGCACTCCAGTGCGTGCCCAGGAAACGTTCTGGACCACGTCAAAGTCTAAGATGCAATTCTTTTTTATTCCCATTTTATAGATGTAAACACAGAGACTCAAATCATTAAGTACATACTTGCCTGTCATCACCCAGACAAAGTGACCCACTGCCATTTGAGACAAGGATTCCGATGCCTGTGCTTTCCCCAGGGTGAGGGAGGGGGAGCAGGGCACCGAGGGAGGCCCAGCAGTGCAGAGAGAAGCTGGAAATGTCCAACAAACTGGCTTTGCTGGTGTGGGGACTCCCAGGAGGTGGGCTCCTGGGAGTCCACCCTGACTCAGGATGGAGCATGGAAACACCTTCGTAGCGGGGAGTCCTGGCGTGCCCAGGGACTGGGCGTGTGGCGAGCCCTGTCCCGAGAAGAAACAATCCACTCCAGGTCTTTGTGTGGATTCAGCCTCTGGGCTGGAGGCCTGGGCTCCCAGAGCAGGGGTTGTGAAAATTCCTCCCATCTCCCAAGGACAAGCAGGTACCTGCAGGAGAGGAGGGAGCTGCAGAGACCAGACAGAAGCCGCCCTGCTGGGGGAGAGCCACATTTGAGTTGGGCTTGCTCACCAGGGCATCTCCTCAAAGGGCCGCTGGCCAGGTTTCCTTAGCCCAGAATGGACCAGCGGTCTCTGGGATGGGAAATCCCTTTGGATTCAGTGGATCCGGGGAACTACGTCACTGGACTGTGGGCTCCCTGGGGAAGGGAGGGACCTCTTCCTGAAGGAAGGAGTTTTCAATACCCTTCTGCTGTGTCCTGTCTCCATGGAGATAGCAGAGAGGCCCAAACAAGAAGTCAGCTTCCTTGGCGGGGAGGCCCAGGGCTGGGCACTTGCCACCACTAGTCTTGGCATCTCTGCCCGATGCCTCGTCAGGGGATCCCACGTGGGGGAGGGCAATGAGCAGGACAGTGAGCTGCGGCCCCTCTGAGCCCCGAGCCTGCCAGCTGGGTTGGTTTCCGTAAGACTCAGAATAGGCTTCAGAGGTCGGCTGGGACTCAGGAGGGCCGTGACTTGCCCAGGGCCACAGGGTCAGTCCAGTAGAGTGAACCAAATCCCATCTGGCATGTCTTCCTATTCCGGATGGGCCTCTCCCATCGCAGGGACCATGCCCTTGAACTTTACCTGCACCAAGTTGTTACCACGTGCCGGACACGGGCTGCGGCCGCAGATACAGCGTCTCAGTGACTACTCTCAACAGCCTTGAAAGTCACACGTGGTGGCCCCCAGTCTGCAGGCGCGGGGAGCTAAGTGTGCTGCAGAGATCACGCAGCCGCCAGGGCGCTGGGCTGGCTCGTGACTCTGGGACACCTCGTGGTGGCGCCTGGGCCCATAACCGCCACTGTTCACCACCATCATTCTGGGTCTTCTCTTTCCTGCTGCCCCCACCCCAGGCTGCCCCCAGAGCCTGGGGAGGCTCATCTTCATGCTAAGCGTCTGTCAGTGTCTGAAGTTAAACGCACATGGGTTTGGAGAACACCACACCACCGCAAGGCAGGAGCCAGGGGCCTGTTCTGAAACAACTGTCATGATGAATGAAATAATTCTCTTCTGATTGCCAGAGTAATAGCAATGCTTTTCGCAAAAAGCAATGCTTTTAAGTAAAAAGAAGGTCAAAAGGAAAAACACAACTTGTCTGTTTCTCTGGGACTTTTTCTTTTCCTTGTGCATTTGCCACTGATGATCTCGGTGGTTCCCTTACCCATGTCTCACCACTCACTCACACTCAGAGTCGTGGCAGACACCTCATTCCGCCTTCCCAACTCAGCCGTGGCTAGGGCCGTCTGAAAAATGTCTTTGCAAGTCGGAAGAGGCTGCGTAGGCTTCTCCACTGGCCCCTGGCCCGCAGGCACCCGTCTGTGAAGCAGGCTGCCGAAGAGCCGTGGGCGGCAGACAGGCCTGGACAGTGGCGGCAGTGATGTTTGCTCACGGCTGTCAAGGAGCTTGACCTGGAAAAATAGCAGTCTTGCCCTCGAATGCCCCAGCATGCCAGTCAGAAATGCCATTACTGTTTATTTTTCTTTCCTGGGAAGCACAGGGCTGAGCATCGGAGCTTAAGTGGCAGAAGCACAAACCCCGAGGTTCCTCCAGATCTTGAGGCTGCTGTGTGGATGCAGTTGAGAGGAAGATGGTGTAACATCTCTCCCCAGGCACATACTCCACTTGGGGTGCCCTGGCCAGAGAGCTGACCATCATCCTCACGCCTGTGTCTGCCTTGCTGGACAGCAGCCAGAGGCCTCGCTCCCTGGCAGGCCTCTGCTCCCTGGGGCTACAATACTGCTTGCAAAATGTGTTCTTCCTGCCCACCCAGGCGGGGACCTGCTCCACCCCCCACAGAGGAATGGCTTTCACCTGGCCATTGGATTTACCATGGATTGAAGGGAATTTGGCAGCTGGATTTACATCACGGATCGAAGGTTTCACCAGCGTGTGCGAGGTGGAATTATTAATAGTGGCCTTTAAACACATGAAAGTCACTCTCACTACTGGAGGGAAAAAAACAAAACCAAACTGCGAGAGCCCCTGTTCACCTGTTAAACCAGCACAGATGAGGTGCTTGCTGATGTGTGACTGAGGCTGGACACCTGCACCTCCATCATTGTGGGGGAGCACCCGCTGCTCAGACCTCTTTGCAGGGCCATTTAGTGTGGTCTCCAAAATGAAAAATGCCCTCGGCCCCGGACCTAGCAACATCACTCCTGAGACTTTACCCTCCACCTGTATTCACACGTTTGCTGAGGATATCGCTGGTAAGACGAGGTGGGAAACAGCCTACAATTCCTATCCACAGAGGGCAGCGAGACAAAGTGGCCTGAATTATAGAGACGGAGTAGGAGTAGGGAGCCTTTATCTTTACCTGGATGGATCAAGAAGGACTCCCGAAAGGCACGCAGAGCTGGGCTGTAGTCCAGCCAGCTGGTTCACGGGTACAGAGGTGCTGCAGGCTGTGAGTCCCACACATGCACAGGTGTGCACCGCGTTCTCCCAGCTCCCCTGCTCTCTGCAGCCTTGCTTCACAAGTCCTGTCCTTTCCTAGAAGCCACAACAGCTCTGACAGGCGACATCAATGATTCCTGGGGCCGGAGGACCAGCAGACTGGAGCGTTTCTGCTGGGGGGTTGGAGCTGGTTGGCCAGGCTCAGGGTGTGACCTTGACAGTGAGGACAATGGAGGGAATGAGGAGCAGCCGGTCTTGCCTCAGGCATTTGACTCTGGGGTCAAAAACCAAGACCAAAGACTCAAGGACTAGTCGGAGCTGATGCAGAAAGGTCACTTCACTCCCAGCCTTTGTGCCCAAAGAGCTGATTCTCCTGCGTGGGTTCAGGGCTGTGTCTGTCCCAGGCAAAGAAACACGCTTTGAAGCCCTCTGTAGCGGCGAGATGACAGCAAGCAGAGTGATGGGTGAGGCTAGTGGTGTCTCTGCTTCCACAGCTCAGGGCCTCTGGGTCCCTCTTCTGCATCACAGAGATGAGCAGGTGCACCTCGGAGCAGTGCGAGCACGAGGAGGCTGGTACCACCCACTCAGGAATCCCGCGGGCCCCTTCAGGGACTCTCAAGGGAGTCAGGCTCTCCGCAGCTCCCCGAGAAGTTCCGGTTCAGGTTCTGCTTGGCCCGTCCAGTTTAGATGACGCAGCACATTCGCGCCGGTGCTGTGATTAGAGCCCCTATCGGTTGGGATACGTTTATTCTTTCACTTATTCACTCTGTTGTTCATGAACAAGTTTCTGTTTACTTTTATTGTTTGTTTACATAAATGCAACAAACTTTTTTTTTTAAAAGTGAACACACTTAAGGTCCTTACTATGTCCCAGCGTGGTTCTAAATACTTTTCAAATGCTAAGTCTGTCCTTATACCATCCCATATGGCACTTACTTTATTACCCCATTACACAGACAGGGAAACTGAGGCCCAGTGATATCCTTGTTGCCAGGCGACCTGAAGAGCCTGAGCCTGTTCTGCAGCACCGCATGGAATGTGGTGTCTTGGGCCCCCAGCCCAGGATGTCATCATAGAACTGGGAGGGGCTGAGGGTGGTGAACCTGGAATCACCTTCCCCCGGAATGGGACAACCCGGCCCATCACCTGTCTCAGGGAGGGGGCAGCGTGGAGTGACATCAGACATGCATGAGTTTTTCATCAGCCAAGTGGATACTGGGAAGGTAGCTGAGCTCAAGTGGCTTTGCAAGTACCAGGTGACCCCAGAAAACAGAAGTGGTTGGGGAGAGAATATGGAGCAGGGTTAGCAGAGGTCCCAGTGATGCTGTTCTCCTGAAGCAGGGGAGGACACTCAGGACTGGAGCTCTAGGGTGAACCTGGCTTGTCGTGGGGAGATGCAGGCGATCAGGCAGGCTGTGGGGCCACGGGAGGGGAGAGGGTGTCCCCACCAAGGAGAACAAGGGGTGAGGTCTGAGTCCCCGGGGACAGCGGCATCGAGAGCTGGCAGACAAAGGGGTTCACACAGAAGGCTGAGAGACAGAGAATGGGGAGAGAGAGTGACGACTCTTCCATGATGGCTGACGCGCTCCTGACCGGTGCTTCATTTATTTTCCAGGGCTCATGGGAGGAAGAACCACTTTAACAACGACGGCTTCTAGTTGGCTCGTGCCTTGTTTTATCTTCTTCTGCATAGTACACAGTCTCCCATATGCTGTTTTGGCAGGGATCGCTGCATAAATACGTTTACACATGTATGCTCTCACACATATATTTGTAGGCACACACATATTTAAGTCAATTAAGCTAATATTTATTGAGTCTTGGTTATGTGCAAAGTACAGCACATCCGGGCTGTGACTGCCACACGCTAAACAGAGATCCAGCAGTGAAACGGACGGTCCCCGTTTGAATGCCTTCCCTCCAGCAAGACTTTCCGGCAGCTTGTACCAAACTGCTTCAGAGCTGGTAGGTGATCTACTTGGACCAAATCGTGGCACAGAGATACACACCTTCTCTGAAAATCTCCCACCAAGGGGGAAATGAGCTCGCCTCTTGTTTAAGCCACTGACACTTTGCCTCTGAGACAATTAGTCAGAATCCTAATTAGTCCTTGCAGACATATGGTCCAGGGATCACTGCTGAGAAGCATGGCCGGCTGTGAAGGATGTCCTTGTTAAGTTGCACGGTGCCAGCTCAGCTGTGTGCTCTGTTTATGGAATTGGTGCTGTCTGCAGTTCCTTTCGCTCTTGCACTTTCTCTCAGACTGATGGGAAGACACCCAGGTCATGCAGGCAAGAGGCAGGAGAGAGGAAGTATTTCCCAGAAAAGAAAAAGTTGTGCAGCCCCTGGACATCCAGAACAGTTGGGGGACTACTGAAGTTCAAGGTCAGATGTTTTTTGACTGAGTCAGACACAATCCTGAGGAAAAGTATACTTTTGAAAAGCTTGACTAATGCTTTTCCATTGGAGAATCGCAGGTCAAAATGCAGAAGTGTTTTCTGCAAATTTTTACTTTGCCCACACTGGCGTGAAAAATGGCTGGCAGGTTGGAGAAGAGCTGCCTGTCAAGTGCTGTCCTGTAGCTGTCAGAGGAGGACAAGGGGTGTTGTAACAGCCGCCGCTGGGGAGCCATGTGGCCTGGCAAGATCATGCCTTTTATATCTCTTATTTGGCAGCATACTATGGCAGCATATTACTTTTGCTTAATTAACTTTCAATTTTAAAGCCACGGGGAAGGTCTAACATATGCAAAAGAAGGCAGAAGCTCTCCGAAACCTGCATGAACCGCATCCCACAGGCCCCTGCCAATGAACTTATGACCAGTGGTGACTTCTTCCCATCACCACCCACTTCCCCTCATTATTTTATTTTTTTTAAGATTTATTTATTTGTGCATACAGAACTGGGGTACAGGCCAGAGGTGCAGGGGTGGTGAGAAGATTCACCAGAGACAGAGTGGAGAGCAGAACAGGCTGACTGACAAAGGACACTGCTGAAGGGGGCAGCGGGCAGGCCAGGAGAGGTCTGCCGTGCCATGTGGGTCACCTCTGGGGCAGGGATCGAACTCATGCTGAAGTGGCTTTAGGTTCTTAGAGCTGTGCTTTAACCCACTGCGCCTCCAAGGAGGACCCCCCTCATTATTTTAAAGCGAATACCAAGTGCTATACAATATCACCCACAAATATGCTTCCCTTTAAAAATAAGACTGTAATGAACACACCACCAAGTCACTACTGAGCAAAAAAAGGGATTCAGAGTTCCTTAATATCATCAACTATACAGGTGATATTCAAATTTGTGACTGTATGTGCTGATTGTGACTCATTTAAAATGCCTATATATTTTTGTTTGACTCAGATCTAAACATGACCCACCCTTCCTGATCGGATATTTTACATATCTTTTTCATCTCTAGCTTTCCCATTCTGTTTTTCTCTTATTTAACACTTGAAATTACCTTGCAGAAGAAACCAGTAAAGGTACACATGTACACATATATCATGCACACGCACAGACAGGACACATCAACACACAGGCACGAACACATCCATGCAAGGCACCTAAGCATTCATACACACACAAACACACGTGGACACACCAACCCCCACGCCTGTGTGCCCACATGCACTCCGGCAGGTGTGCACATAGAGACACACATTGCACCCACAGTAGATTCCAACTGTGGCTGTAGGATTTCAGCTCCCAGACTCCGCCTCAGAGACTGCAGATTTTGGCATTTCAGCCTCTCAAGTCTACCCCAAGTCTGTGGGAAGAGCCGGCTGTCATGGGCACAGAAGGAGGGAGGCGAAGCTGTGGGTGGGGACCAGCCTCTCCATCGGCATCCTCTCGCACCAGGAGCCTCCTCCGAAGCAACTCTGCACCATTCCCACGAGGCAGGAGAACCATTTGCAGCCGAGACTAGGTCCTTCAAGGTGGCGCAGAACCAAGCCAGGGCGCAGGTGAGGAAGCCCGTCCGAGGAGATAGCTTCTGGACAGGCCTCTATCCTGGGGAAACAGAAGAAGCAAAGAAAAGGAAAAGGAAAGCCAAAAAGGAGGACAGCAAAGAAAGAAGAAAGCAAAGTCGATTCGATCTTTTTTAAAACCCTGGACTCTCTCCCAGGCCTTGGAATTTAGGGAACTTTCTTGTGTGTGAGGTGCAAGGCAAGCGTGTGCCCTGTTTTATCATTACTTTGAAATCTCGCTGTCTCACCATAGCAACAGCAGCCCTCAGCTGCTCAGACCTCATCTTGCTGGCACCCTGACGTCATGCGCTGCCTCTTCCCATGTCTACCCCACCAGGAATCCTTTGGGCTCAACCTTCCCATTAGGTCAGAACCCGGCCAGGTCCCTCCTCCCAACCCCATGACACCACTTCGCTCCTGGCCTGTGAGCGGCACCTGCAGGGGGCCCCTTCTACCCCTGTCCTTGTCTAGTCCCTACGCGCGGCCAAAGTGACCCATTGAAGGAAGCGCCAGTGGAGGTGAGTTCAGGCTGGCGTGACAAGGCTGAAGCCCTGGGGTCCCTCCCAGCAGAGCAGCTTCTAAAGTTTCGGGGTCACAACTTGAAGGCGCCCTTAAAGAAGCCGCCTTTGTTTTCATGGGTGTCATGCTGGTTTATCATCTCATGTCGCTTCTGGCACACAGCCTCGTAGTTCCACATTGCCTGTACTACCTCCATTCACCCCACGCACCCCTATATAGCTGGTCCCCCTTTACCTGATTTCTGACCTGCTACCCCAAGCCCCTCCTGTAAATCACTAGTTTGTTCTCATTGTCTAATAGTTTGTTTGATGCAGATCATTTTTCTGTTTTGTTTCTTTATGAACCACATTTAAGTAAAACTATACTATCTTCATCTTTTCTCCACCTGGCATATTTCACCTGAGGACATGTTATTGCAAATGGCAGAACTTCTTTTTTTATAGCTGAGTAGTATTCCATTGTGTATAGACCACATCTTCTTTGCCCCATTGTCTGCTGATGGGCCCCTAGGAAGGATCCTCTTTCTTTTTTTTTTTTTTTAAAGATTTATTTATTTGTGCATACAGAACTGGGGTACAGAGGCACAGGGGCGGTGAGAGGCTTCACCAGAGACAGAGTGGGGAGCAGAACAGGCAGATCGACAAAGTACATTGCTGAGGGGAGCAGCGGGTGGATCAGGAGAGGTCTGCTACGCCATGTGGGTCACCTCTGGGGCAGGAATCGAACTCATGCTGAAGTGGCTTTAGCTTCTCAGTGCTGAGCTTTAACCCGCTGCGCCACCAGGGAGGGCCAAGGGTCCTCTTTCTTGATGAAGTGCTTGGGGAGTTTGGGGTGGGCCGTCTCTTGCCCACATTCCACAGGGAAAGTGGACTGCAGCTGAGTGGATGTGCAGGGGGCGGTGCAGCAGAGAGGCAGGAGGAGGGATCTGAGGACATGTGCACTGTGGGGCTCTTTTTTCATGGCGATTGCTTCGCTGATCACTTACTCAACCATTGCCAAGTGCCTAGAAGGATCGGGGGGTGTCCCCTGGACCCATCAGGAGTTCATGTTTTGGATTGTTCTGGTGAATTTAGCATCTATTAATCCAGCGGCTTTCATATTGCAGGCATAGACTGTGACCCCGAGGTGCCCAGGGGGAGCTAGTGCTCAGGCCCAGCTGCGGCAGTCTTTGAGGGAGCTAGCTTTGCACGAGTTCGTTCATCACATGTGTGGGGGTGCGGCTGGGGCTGCTAGCGTGGGGTGAGAAGTGGAGGATTCAGGGCTATTCAGGAAGGCTGCAGGGAGACAGTGATGTCAGAGCTGAGCGGGAGAGATTGATGAGATAAAGAGCTTTTAAGCAGAGATGCTGTTGTACAAAGACCTGATGGGAGAGTACATTCTGACCCGAAAAGTGTTCCCTGGATTCATAAGTTGAAGCCCTAACCCCAGTGTCTTAGAGATAGGACCTTTAAAGGTGCAATTAAGGTGAAATGAGTCATGAAAGTGCAATCTTCATCTAATAGAGTCCACAGAAGAGAGACCAGATGAGAACACAGAGAAGGGAACCCCCTGCAGCCAAGGTGAGGGTCTCTGGAGAAAACAAACTGCCAACACCTTGATCTTGGGCTCAGCCTCTTGAAGTGTGAGAACATAAGAGTCTGCGGCTTAAGCCCCTCTGTCTGGTATTTTCTTATGGCCTCCCTAGCAGGCGAATGGGGTTAAGGGTCTAGAGGGCCCCAGAGGGGACATACAGGGTGTGAGGGGTGGGGAGGGTGGCGAGGCTTTCTTCTAGGGGCCACTGACATACTACTACTGGAGTCATGGGTGGATAGAAACAACCTGTCGGGAGAGATGGGTGATATTTCAAGAAAGCACGGGAAGTCGAATCTGCCATTGTTGTATTTAATTTGTTTATTGCATCTCCCTTGTGTGGGGTTGTTAACCCCCTGACAGCAGGGATCAAAACAGCCCCTGTTTGAGGCTGAATCTCCATTGTCTAGACAGGGCCTGTCCGTCACTTATTGCAGGTGACTATTGCTTGAGAGATGATATCACCAGTGGCTTAGCAAAGCCTTGGTGAATGACACATCCATACTCAACGGTGGCCAGTCAGCTAGACCACGATCCTCGGTGTGCCATGGGCTGCCACCTGGGTTTGTGAGACTTTGCTCTTGATGTTCATACAAGACCACGGAATCGCCTAGTGGTGCCTTTCTCAGAGAAGACACATGACCCACTGAAGAGATTTATAGAGCAAGAGGGTATTATGAGGGTCCCAATGGAGGAGAGATTGCTGTCTGGCTGGCTAGAGAAGGTTGGTGTCAGGACCAGACACATAATTTGTGGGTCCCGGTGCAAAATGAAAGCTCAAGGCTGCTTGTTCAAAAATGATGAAGAATTTCCAGATGGTGACAGCAGCTCTTTGACCCAGACTTGGGTCCGCTGAGCTCCAGGATCTGAGTGACTGCATGGGTCACAGCTCCACAGAGCTGCTGGTTGGAGTGGATCCTGGAAAACTTCCTGGAGGAGGCATTTGAAGTGAATTAAATCTGGGACCAGGGAGGAGAGTGGGGTGGAACATTTTCAGAGAAAGGAACAGAATATCTCAGGCAAGAAAGTGAATAAGCTTACCTGGGAGCAGCAACTCCTGATTAGAACCCAGGAGAAATGGGCAGATAAATTTTAACTGTTGAAAACAAAAACAAAAACAAGAAACAGCATGACAAACCCAGCCTGGCTAAGTCTCATTCCTCTGAGCTCCATCTTGGGATGGGTTTCATGAATAACAGATGAACTCTGGCTCTGAGCATATCAGAGGCAATTTTTCATTTTCATTAGGCCCTGATGAGATCTAAGTACCCTGCAGAAGCTCGCCCCTAATTGGAGTGGGTGCTTTTCCATTTCTCTCTTTTGCAACTAAATGAAGGCCACCAGCAGCAAGGCCTGGCTCCTGCACCACCCTTGGCACAAAGCCCGTCGCCATCAGCCGCTGTGTCGCCTGGCATCTGCCGCTGACGTCCCATGCAGCCTGCTGCCTGATTTGCTACCCAAGGGATGGTGTGACAGACCTCGGACCGAGTGGGAGGAAAATCGGCCTGGGTATGCTGGTGGCAGCATGTGGCCTGGGGGCTCGGCTGCAGATGTGGGTGAGGAGATGGTCTCAAGAGCAGACAGTGTGGGTGCCATTGTGGGGGGGGGGGCTGGGGGCTTAGTGGGTAAGAGTTCCCTTGCACTCTGTACCATTGTTCTAGGGCTGCCATAGAAAACCACAGACTTGATGGCTTAGGGTGAGAGAAATGGAGTCTCTTGTAGCCCTGAAAGCTCAGAGGCTGAACTCAAGGGTTGTGCTCTGGCTGAAGACTTTGGGGGAGAATCCCTCCCATGCCTCAGAGCTTCTGAGGGCTGTTGGCTGCCAGCGCTGGGTATCCTCTTCTTATAAGGGCACTGGCATTGTATCACGTACCTCCTGATCTCTCACGACGGCATCTTAAACTTGATGCAGCCACAAGGTCTCACTTTCCAAATAAGGTCACATTCACAGGGACTGGGATTAGGACTTGAGTGTCTCTTTTGGGAGGGCGGAACTCAAGAACAACACAAGTCTTTTGTTTCTAGGATATTTTACATGAGCAAAAGTCACTGCACTTTGCAAAATGACCCCTTGTCTCCTCTGCTCCGTCAGGTAGATTGGGAGAAGCTCTTATTCCCATTTCACAGATGGGAAAATTGAGGTGCTGACCATTTGACCTGGTAGCAAAGAGTGCAAAGGAAGCTGTGAGAAGAGGAAAAGTCAGGACTCGGCTGTTGGAGACTGAGAGGGTGATAGAGCTGGTAAAAGAGCAGCCACACACCCAGAGGACTGTTCCTGAAAAAGGTGTGAGGTACATTCTTCTTTTCTCTCCAGTTTTCAAGGGTTCTATTTGTCTTTTACTTTAGAAAAGATAAAAGGACACTGCTCCTTCCAAATCAAGATGAAGATCTCTGGCCAGAGACTCATCAAGTGGGCCAAAGGGAACACTGTCTACTTCCTATTCATGGACTGAGTGAGAGGCCCAGGCGTGGAGTTCGCCTATCCTTCAGGGCGACTTCTTTCCCGGCACTTTTTGCTGAGTCACTGCTGGAAATGACGTTCTTGCCCCCTTGAGTGCAAAGTGGCCTCCGCTGGTGCCTGGGCTCAGAATCTACTGGACTGGTCTCCCCAAGCATCACTCACTCTACATTCTGCCTCACCCCAGACCATGGCCACAACTGACCCCCGTGACAATGTTAGCATCCCAGGAAGAAAGGGTCCGATTTCAGGTCAATGTCCTACTGTTTGGGGAGTTTCTCTGGGGCTTGAAGGAACTTCCTGCGACAAGGCAGGGTCTCCTGCTGGAAACACTGGTAATCTCGCTCATCAGGCCGTGTGTGTGTGTGTGTGTGTGTGTGTGCATGCGCGTGCTCAGAGTTGGGCACATGTAGTCTGGCTTGATGGGCAGAAAGGTGGGCTCTGTGTGGGCAGAGCTACCAGGCAGTGGCTGGGCTGTTCTGGGCTGTTATCTGCTTAGCCCCAGCTGGAGGTTTGCTGTGGGAGGGGATCTGTGTTGAATCCTTTTATCTAAGCCTTATATCTACTGGTGCTGTGGCTACATTGCTACCCACTGCCGGGGAAGGGGGCTCAGTGAGACCTGGGGAGAAGGCAGGATTCATACCCTGCATCTACATTGACAGCTTACCTCCTGTCGTCAACGTGCTCACTGCTGGCAGGGATGGGACAGCCCAATGTCCTAGTAGGCCCTGCCATGCCTTGTGGCAGGGAGTTACTATGGATGGGCTGAAGCTCAGAGCCCCACATGATGGAGTGGGGAGGAGGGATGACTGTCCTTTGGGTGGGTTGGGAAGTGGGTGATGAAAGAAACTGCAAATTACAAGAAACATGAGCTCCTGTGTCCATGGCAGAATTACTCACAAAGCCAAGCTATGGAAACAACCAAGTGTCCAACAACAGATGAGTGGGTAATGAAGATGTAGTGTAGATATATACATATATACCCACACGTGGTGGAATACTACACAGACATCAAAAAGGATGCCACTATGCCATTTGCTGCAACATGGATGGACGATGCTAAGCAAAATAATCAGAGGGAGGAAATGAAATACCTGATGACTTCACCCATTTGTGGACTGTAAAGGAAAAAAGCAAATAAACAAACAAAACAAGACACAACATAAAGCCTCAGTGAGACTGACCACAGAGGGTGGTTACTGGGGATGGAGGGGGCAGGGTTGCCTTGTGGGTGGTGATGGGGACTGTACATGGGGGGTGGGTGTGTGCATTATGCATGGTTGTTGAGGTGGGAAAGTCTTCACCTGTACCCTAAGAGTGCAGCAAAGTCCTGTTAGCGCAGTAAGAAAGCAGAGAGTGGGCCACAAATCTGCTGGTGCACGAGTCGCATGGTCAAGACTGGGGCTGGGTGGCTTGCTGTGAGGGCCAGAGTGAACGTTCCAGGCTTTGCCGCCATGTCATCTCTGTCACGGGTGCTCCATGTGCAGCCTCAAATGAATGTGTTCTATTTACTGACACTACCAAATGAACTGAATTTCATAGAATACTCACAGATCATGAATACTACTTTTCATTTTCTTTTTGCCCCTAATTGAAAAATGCAAAAATCCACCCTTTGCCTGCAGGGTGTTCAAACCCAAGTGGCAGACTGGCATGGGGGGTGGGGGGTGGTCATGGTTCATGGATTCTTAGTATACACTCAGATGGGACGTGGATCCTGAAAGATGCGAGGACTTCATGTAATGGCGGTGGGGTTCCCATTACTGGGGGGCTGATTTAACAGATTGTGGTCAGGGATAAACTTTATATTCAACAGTGGCATGAGAGAAAAGGGCTGTCGTTTCTAAGGGCTGCATTTTATCTAATGAACTCCCAACCTTCTAGTTTTCAGTTGTACAAGAAGGACAAGACATGGAGGTACAGACAAATGCCTCTTAGAGCTCTTGCTGCCCACAGGACCCATGCCAGGTGCCTCGGGGGCGTCGGGCCTCAGTGCCCAGTGAAGGCAGGAGGGGCTGGTGCCCGCGCCAACATGAGGTCTCAGAGGAAGCTCAGGAGGTTGGTGGAGCCTGGGGTGGTGGCAGCTGGGGCGCTGGGACCCCATCTCAGGCTCCTGGTGTCTGGAAGGAAGGTATCTGTGGCAGCAGCGGCTGTTGAGAAGCTGGGGGAAGCTGAAACTGTGAGAGGCGTGGGCAGACCCGAGGCTGCTGTGGCCACTGAGGGCCGCCGCGTGGAGGTGTCACAGGGCAGCCCCATATGAAATGGGGTGCCTGACTGTGGGTCTTAAAAGGGACTTAGAATAAGATGCAACTCCAGGGACACACCAAAAGGTTGACAAAGGGTTTATTTACAAAAGAAGGAGAAGTGAAGAAATGGAGAAAGAGGAGGTGCATTGGTGAATGCGTCCTACCAGTTCTGCTGATCTGGAACCACAATAGTATGCTGAGAGCTGGCAAAAGCCAAGCGTCGAGAACCCACATGTCTGCTTAACTCCACCCTCAGTTCCCAGCATCCCCCCTGTCGTGGTGATGCCATTATGGGATTTGTCGTCCTTGGTCTCTTGACTCTTCGGTCTGGGTGGGGTGGAGGCCATAAAGCTGTGTTTGAGGAGATGGCCAGGGCATCCGTCCCCCAACACAAGGTGTGGACTGCACCTGCCCCTGGGCTGGGAAAAGCCCCTGGGTAAGGCCATCCTCTCATTCCCCAGATCCATTTATCCACACCTCACAGTCTGTTCTGGGGTGGCTCTTGGGACTTGGGGTGCTGTCATCGGCCCTTGGGGAAGAGGAGGACGAGAAAAGCCCTCCTGCCTCCCTGGGCAACCCTTAGCATTAATTAATTAACTGTGTGACCTTGGGCAAATTGCAGGACCTCTCTGAGGCTGTTTCCTCCCGTGAAGGAAGGACAGCAGCCCCAGTGGTGGGGTTTTTGGGGGGCTTCAGATGGATGCGGATTGCAGGCCTCTGGCAGAGTCGGCCTCCTGCTTTGGGGTGGGGGGTCCTGATGTGCCCACCTCTGCCAGCCAGACTCAGGCATCACTGTCTTTGAAGGTCTCTGAGAATCCAGGCCTTAGGGGAAAAACCCTTTGCCACCAAATCTTGCCTTCAAACCTCCCTCTTGGCTTCTAGCCACCAGGGAAAGTCAACTTTGTACATTTGCTTTGAGATGCAGAAGCTTCTTCTTTGTCTCCCCTCCCCCAGCACCATCCCTTCCTGGGGCAGACAGGACAAATGCTCCAACATTGGAGGTGGGACCTGCACATTTTTAACAATTGAGATGCAAAGAAAGGGGGAGAAAAGTGAAATTAAATCCAGCAATTAAGTTCTAATTGCGCAATTACTTCACTTGGTGGCTTGGAGCCAGGGTGGGAGTCTCCCTCCCACAAATGGTGTTTTTGTGCAAATTGGGGGGGGGGGTGAGAGGGAGGGGCCTCAGGGGGTGATGTCTGGGGACAGGGGAACAAAGGCATCTATAAATGAATTCACCCTGCCAATGACCTGATGCCAAGGTTCTGGCTGGTGGCTGCCAGGAGGGCTGGGGAAGACCCGCCTTCAGGGACGAGGGAGTGCGCTGAGTTCTGTGCAGCAAGTCTGTGGTCCAGGGAGCCCCACTGCAGGGAACCCCTCTGTGGACACCTGTGAGGTCCTTCCTTAGACTCGGGGTTGGCCCCCAGTAAGCCCTGGGTGGGGACTCAGCCGACTGTTCCAGGGACTTGTGGCTGGTGTCGGGGTCAGGAGACCTGTGGGTGCCCAGGCCAGGCTCACTGGGAGGGGCTTGAAGGGGTTGGCCCACAGGCTGGCCGGTGTGGTGGAGAGGGGATCCCTGTTTATGGCCTGACAAGATTAGGAGGCAAGGAGTTGCTGCTTCAGTCAAAGGAGTCCGGAGTCCATAGCCAGTCTCATTCACTCATTCGTTTACTCTTGCATATTTCCCTTATCTACTGATTCTTCAACTTTTATGGGTAGCTGAGTCACGCTGGGACTCTGCTTGGTGTTACTGGGTCTGGCCCTCAGGGAGAACGGAGCAAAGACAGGTGTAAGGGGACCTGCATTTTTGGCACCTTAGTGAGGCTGGCTGTGTCACTGCCTGGGAGTCCTGGCAAAAAACAGGTTTGCCCCTGGCTGTTCTGGAATGGGAGCAGGATGGCGGCCAGGGGGCTCAGCTCCTGGTGAGACACTTCCCGGTGCAGATGGCTCCCTCTGGCAGTGTCCTTGCTGGAGAGAGAGAGACCTCTGGGTCTCTTAAAGGGACGCTGAGCCATCACGAGGACGCTACCCTGAAGACCTCGGCTCAACCTGGCCACCTGCCAAGGAGCTCATCTCTAAACACCGGCACCTCAGGGCCTAGGGCTCCAATGTATGAATTTGGGGGACACACACCTTAGCACTACGATGTGCCAAGTGCTTTACACAGGTTATGGGCAAAGCGCTTGGCCATCTCTCGGGGGTTCCTATTTCCTGTTGCACCGAGAAAATGGTAATTAGGAGAGCGTCCCAAGCCCCCTCCCCAAGGTCCTAGGGTTGCCAGCTCAGGAGGCCAATTTGGGACGGGCACCCAAGTGAGTTTTGATTCAGGGGTCTCTGCCCTTTCCATGACCTTGAGGTAGGAAGTGACTTGCATGGTCAAGGGTGGCACCAGGAATCACAAGAGCACAAACATCACAGTGGAGTCCCCCCGCGCCTTCCTCTGAAAACGGGGCGATGAGGAGGAGCGTATCTGCGGCCTTGCTAGGGAGGCGGCCAGCCGGGCAGGTCTGGCAGGAGCTGGCACCTTGGCTGGGCAGCTGGCTCGGCAGCAGCGGGGTGTCCAGGGCTGGCTCCTGCCAAGCCTCTGCACGTCCCACAAGCGAGCCAAAATCATGCTCCAGTGACTGCCAAAGATGAAGAATTGCTCGGGAGGGAAATTCCATATTACATGTTGCAGCCAAAACAAAAGCTCCAGAACTCCAGCTTCAAAATAAATCAAACACAGGCGTAAAAACCCGCCCGCACCATTCAGAGGAACCTTCCAGACCAGAGCCACGGGAGGGGCGGAGGGGGCAGGATGAGAACCTCTGGCTTCCGTGCGAGCGGCTGGCCTCCCCCACGCCCCAGCCTTTCTGCTCTCCCGCTGCCCCAGATGCAGGTGGTGTCCAGCCGCCCACGCTCGTCCCCACGCCCACCGCCCTTCCGGGCACTCTTGCTCTGTTTGTCCACCCCGCGAGATCTTCTCCAAGGAGCTGCTCAAGAATTGCCTCCCTTGCAAAATCTTCCTTGACCACATCTTTCCCCAAGACCATTGATGGCTTCCTTTCCTAGAGCCAGCCCTCGGGCCCAGAGGTGAAATTGGGGTGCAACTTGGTGTGAAGCCCCCTCCGGACGTTCCTTGTGAGCTTGGCCTCCAGACTCCGTCCTCTGACCACAGTCTTCTTTTCTGCATGGGGAGTGAGTGCTGAGATCTGCCTCACAGTCTACTCAGCGCATGCTGCTGCATGTCCTCTGGGTGCCAGGGCTCCTGACAAGTGCTGAGGACAGGGTGGCAAACCAGACAGGCAGTTCTCCGAGGCTGTGATGTGCTAATTTACGTGAAGACTTAGCTCTGTTCCTGGAAGAGCTCAAGAAAGCTGGGCTCTGAAGGTTGCCCGGCAGGCCCTTGTCCAGCTCTTGTCCAGCCCTTGTCCAGCCCTTGTCCAGCTCTCCCTTGCAGGATTCAGACCTCTGGGCACTGCATTCTCCTGCACGGGCCATGAGTGTGCCCAGGTGGGCACCGAGTCTTTGTGGCACAGGGACGCCCAGGCGTCCCTGGCAGCCAGCTTTGCCATCACACTTTGCTGCCAGCGGCCTGACTGGAGGCGGTGACCCAGCAGCTCCCAGCAGCTCTCCCCCTGGGATGGTCTGGCAATGATGCCCCGAGGAGGCGGCTGGCATGGAGAGAGTCAGGGTTGTAAAAGTCCCCGGGGCTTTGGCCTGGTGCCCAAAAGGAATTTTGTTTTAGAGCAACTGGAGCTGAAGTGAATCTCCTGTCCTTGTTCGCTCCTGCTCCAGCCTCCTGAGATGTTGCATGTGTGAGTCAAATCAGGGCTGGGATTTTCAGTCCCTGCTGGAAGCAAAGGTAACGGGAGAGAGGGGGGGAGGAAGGGAAGAGGGGAGGGAGAGGAGGGGGCGCATGGAAGCACCAGGCAGGAGTGGAGGGTGCAGGGGATGGTGGCAGGGGAAGGGGAACACTGGCCTGGAACTGACTGGAATAGCCTTGCTGTGCTGCTCACCAGAACGTCACTCATTTTCCTGAAGCTGGGCTTGTGGGACTTCAGTGCTGTCAGGATAATGAAACCCTCGTTAGGGTCCCGTGGGATGTACTTGGGACGTCTTCATGCGCAGCTGCTCCTCTATGTCTGCAGAGACCCCCACTCCTACTCAGAAGCCACGCCTGACTCCCTCTGGATCTAGGATGATCTAGGATGGGGTCTTGCCTGGCATCCCCCTTGTTTCCTCGGGCATTGTCCCTGTGCAGGTAGAGCAGGAGAGCTGGCAACTCCTGCCTCCATGAGCTCACAGGCCACAGGGTGCCCGGCTGGTACAAGCTTGTCCAGTCTCGCCTCACACCAGGATGATGTCGTAGCTGTGAGAAGTACCTGGCTGAAAGCTCAGTCAGCACTGTGGCCACCTGTCAGCAGGCGGCCAGCACAGGTCGTGGCCTCCTTTCCCAGCCCTGAGTTCACGCTCGCCCTGCAAACCCGCACCTCTGTGTTGGGTCTTCACCACTGTCTGCCTGGGCTGCTCGGTCTGCCGCGTGTTCCGCTCCATCAGCACCAGCAAACACTACCAAGTTGAAACCTCCCCCCACCCCCCGCCCCAAATGTGATTGCTAATTCCCCAGCAGTTCTTCTCTAAAGCCCCTTAACAGTTATTCAGCCCCTCCTGTGACTCTTAGAGCTTTCTGCTTTGAATGTTGTGAGCTCTTGCCCCCCCCCCCAGCTGTAATCTGGGCAAGGAAGGACCGTCCCTCGCCCACACTTGTCCCACTGCCGTTGTTACTGAGTCTTCCTGTTACAGGGCAGGGAGAGAGGGGCACCCCTGAAGCCCCAAACCTGCCTGCTCTAAGTGGGTTCTGCCATCCGCCGCATCAAGACAAAACATATAAAACTTTAATGAAAAGGGACTGTAATACAGTGAATATACAATACAGAACACAAAGAATAGAACTTTTACATCAAACACCTGAAGTCACCCAGCCCCTCGCGGGCAAAGTCCACCCAAAAGGGATCGGCCCAGAGCAAGGCCTGAAAGCTGCCATGAGACTAAAGCATCTTCTGGCCGGGACCCATGGAAAAGGGTCAGAAATGGCCAGACAAGTCTGGGAGGAAAAGAGCAACATCAAAATCACTATAAACACGGCCAGAGTCACCTCCCTGCAGGTCTCTCACCCACATCTGCCTCAACCAGTCCAGGGTCAGGAAACAAGCCCGGTTTCTTCATCACATGCTTGCTGCTCCATGTGGCTTCCTCAGGTCTCCTTCTGGCTCTCCATCCAGCTTCCTTCTTTTCTTCTCCTCTGATTCCTTCTCTTCTCTCCTTTTTCTCTGCTCAGCTCCACCCTCCTTCTGGGTGGGGCAGGGAACCTGAACTTTCCCTTTTCCTAGGGACCACCCTGTTACATTCCAAGTAGGAGCCTAGCGCATTGAATTGTATTCCTTAAAAAGATTTGTTGAAATCCTAACTTCTAGTACAGTGAATGTGCCCTGACTTGGAAATAAGTTCTCTGCACACGGGGTCAAGTTAAGGTGAGGTTGTGTGGGATTAGGGTACACCCTCAGTGCAGTGCCTGGTGTCTGTGTAAGAGAAAGATGGGGAGCTTTGGATAGAGAGACAAACGGGACACCAGGAATAAGATCTTGTAGAGACAGAGACAGAGATGGGGTGAGGCAGCTACAAGTGAAAGAAACCCAGGGGTTGCTGAGAGCCCTAGAAGCTACCCGAGAGGCAAGGATGACTTTTCCCCTCGAGTCTTTGGAGGGAGCCTGGCCCAGCAGACATCTTGATCTCTAACTTGTGGCCTCTTGAACAGTGAGTCAGTGTCTTTGCCTGAAGACACCAATTTTCAGTTTGTTGGTCCAGCAGCACTAACCAATGTACACAGCACTGAATATATTAATATTGGTGAGGAACTTAGTGTTAATGCATTATTTTCTAAAAATCTCACAAGCCCCGGGGGGTGGGGGTGGGGGTGGGGGTTACTTTTATTTATACCATATACAAGAGGAAACTGAAGCCTAAGCTGAGCACATACTACATTTGTTTTAAGATTTTATTTATTTATGCATACAGAAATGGGGTACAGGCCAGAGGTGCAGGGACGGTGAGAGGGTTCACCACACACAGAGCAAGCAGCAGAACAGGCCGACTGACGAAGCACACTGCTGAGGGGGGAGCAGCAGGCGGGTCAGGAGAGGTCTGCCCACCATGTGGTCGCCTCCGGGGCAGGCGGGGATCGAACTCATGCCGAAGTGGCTTTAGCTTCTTAGTGCTGTGCTTTAACCCGCTGTGCCACCAGGGAGGGCCCCACATTTCTGATGAATAAAAAAACCTTCCTTTCCTGCATCTTATTTCTCCACTTACTTGCATGATATACTAAAAAATTGCATTGACTTACCATTAGTTTCTTTTCTTTTAAATTTATTTTTACAGTATTCTTCATTTTGTGCCTTTTCCCACCTCGGCTGTCACCCCTGTGGACTTCCCACCACCAGTTCACCATAGTCCCGTGTACCGTTCCCACCCCATTTTGGATCCCATTCCCTGCTCCACCCCCATAAAATATCTCTGATTTACCATTAGTTTCCAATTCTAACTACACTTCAAGGGCCCAGCTCAAGGCTACCTCACCACACCCACCCTGTTGGCCCAGTGCCCTGCATCTCCTCTCTCAAGTGGACCCGTTCTTTGCTCTCCATGCACCTTTCCCTCTGGTCACCACCATGTCTTTCAGCTTCAGAGTCACCTTTGTTGTAATTTGTTAGTGTGGATGTTGAGAGTTTAGTGTTGTATTCCACTATAAGAGAGAATCATCCAGGCCCTCCCTGGTGGCGCAGCGGGTTAAAGCACAGCACTAAGCTTAAGCCACTTCCGCATGAGTTCGATCCCCGCCTGCCCGGGAGGAGATCCACATGGCGCGGCAGACCTCTCCTGACCCGCCCGCTGCTCCCCTCAGCAGTGTACTTCATCGATCTGCCTGTTCTGCTCCCCACTCTGTCTCTGGGGAATCCTCTCACCCTCCACATCTCTGGCCTGTACCCCAGTTCTGTATGCATCAATAAATCTTTGAAAAAAGAGAGAGAGAGAGAATCATCCAGTAATTGTCTTCACTTGCTGCCATTTCACTTGCTGACTCAGTGTAATCCCCTCAAACCTCATTGATACTGTTACAAAAGGCAAAGTTTCAGCCTTTTCACAGCCGAGTAGTATTCCACGGCATAGCTATAGCACAACTTCCTCTTCCACTCATGCATCCATGGACACTTAGCTTGTTTCCAAATCTTGGTTATTGTGAACAGTGCTTCAGGTAACTTAGGGGTGCATATATGTTTTCGAATGAGCATTTTCATATTCTTCAGACACTTGGGAGTGGTATTGCTAGACCACATGGTATTTCCATTTTTATTTTTTTGAGAATTCTCCATACTATTTTCCACAGAGGCTGTGCCAACATACATTCTTGCCAATAGTGTCTGAGGGCTCTTCATTCTCCACACCCTTGCAAACACATGTTGGTTCCCATCTTTTTCAGGTGGGCTATTCTCACAGGTGTTCTCTGTTCTAAATCTCCTTCCCCCCATTACTTGGACTATCTGATTTCTAAATGTTTTATCCAACTAAGACTTCTTGCACATTTTGGGACACCCTGTCAGTAAGGACTGGGAAGTAACAGGAAGTCTCTGTTATGCTCAGGACAGCCTTATGCTGCAGGAGTTAATCCACATGGAAACTCAATGTCTGATGCATGTAGTAGCTGGTGACTCTGTGGGGCTGCTGTCGCCCCTGAGATTCCTTGAGCTGCCCCATTTGTATCATCACAGCTCAGTCCATGGTTTCCAAAGTGACCGTGATACTATGGATGCCCATTGTTTTTGCTCAGAGCACACTGACCTCAACTGGTCACATGGCATCCGTTTTATTGAAAGGTTGCTGGGAAATGTAGTCTTCCTGTGTGCTCAGGAAGTGGAAAATGAAATAAGATTTGGGAAACATTTGGCTTTGGCTCAGCCTCCACATGTGAAATCAGATTTTCTTAACAAGTCTCCGTGTGAAACTGTTGGGTTTTTCTTTAGTTGAATCTACTCCTCTTTTCCTCTCTAACCTTTGAGGTTGAGAGAGTCAGAATCATTTCTTTGCCCTTCACTTTCATCTCTGCTGTGAGAACACAGGGGCACCCTAGAAATGGAAAGCAATGCTTCCCACAAAGCTGAGGGGTGACTTCTATGTAATTACAGCTAGAAGTCAGTCCTTCCAGAAATGACTGTTGTAAACAGGAGTCAGAGTGTGGATAACTAAGGACTCTGGATAGAGGTAGAAATGGCAGTTAAAGGGATGAATGAACATCCCAGGGAAGCTGGTCAATGCAAGTAGCGAGCTGTCGCTGTCATGCCTATAAGCAAGCGCAGTGATATTGGGGTTTCAGGGAACCTGGCCATGTGGGCATTACCCCCAGGGATGCTCACTATGGTGCTGGGATGGAAGTAGATAGGGGTCTTCAGTAGTTCTGGACCCTTTACATGGCAACTTGAAAGAATGTTAGTAAGCATTTATGAGATACACCAAGAAACAGAGCAGCTGCCAGTGAAGGAGAAGTACCTTGACCAAGAGCCCCTATGGGCTGTTCACAAACACCCCAGTGACTGTGCCCCCCACTCCCCATTGAGAGCCACCAACTGAAGGAACAGATTAAGACTCAGCTTCAAGTTCCCTGTTGTCTATCCAGTAGGGCTTGTGGACGGAGGTGCCAGAAAGACTTCAGGCCAGGCATGTGGGAGAAGGCTGACGTGCTGTATATTATGTGAAGAGCAATTTCTGGTCAGAAAAACTCATGAAATTTGAGGTCAGGAATTCTGAATTGGTGTCAAGTAAGAAAGTCATGAAAATAACTATTATTTACCAAAAATTTTGTTCTGTGCTTATAGCAATTATTCTATGGGTTTTTTGAAAGCAGGTGTTTTCATTCATTTTTTTTTCTTCCACAAATGCTATTGGCATCTCCCATGTTCTGGGTGCCATTCTAGGTTGGCTGCCCCTCATGCACCGTCATGTCCTCTAGGTCACCGCTGACTCTAGCTGCAGAGGTGGTAGGCTGCTCTTGCTTGCCGCGGACTTTCAGTGTCATTCCAGGATTCAGACTGTGCGTTTTACCACCTTTCTCCCTGGCTCCCCTCTCCCTCGAATCTTGCATTGGGAAAGCCCAGAAGTGTGGACAAACTAACATCCCTGGAGCAACCTTCCACATGGAGGATAAAGGCTGCGGCTTCCTGTCTCTCAGGAGAGAATTCTGGAAGGCATTTCCTGCAAATTTTCAGTAAGTCACTTCTACCCTGAAATGAATAATTCAGTGACTTTCTTCTTTCTCTCTGTTCCCAGTTCTTGCTTCAGTTCTCTACTTCTTGGTATCACTTTCTGGAATAAATTAGAGTTCCAAAGTCTGGTTTCTGCTCTACCTTCAGGGGCACCAAGCCCTGATGGAGCCCTGTGCTACCTCTGGGGTCTAGTGTAGCGTCGTCCAAAGGAAATACAATGTGGGCCACACTGGCAATTGAACCATGACACAGTCGAGAGAAGCAGGTGAGATTCAGCCTCATGGTATGCTATATTTAATCCAGTATACTCTCAGATCTTATCATCTCAACAGATCATCAATATCAATGCTACTGATGTTATTTATTAGTCAGAGATTTCACAGTCTTTTTTCTGCCCTCAGTCTGCAAAATTCAGTGTGCAGTTCACTCTTATGGCACATTGCAATTCAGATGTTACATTTCCATGTGATCTGTGCTTTGATTTAATAAAAGTTATAGCTGAAAAACATTTGTCTTACCTGAGTTGTTCTTAGGACAAAGCTTTTTCAGTCACCAGGTTGAGTATTTGTTTTAAAAGTGAATGAACTAAAACAAAAAGTCCAGTTCCACAGTAGTATTAGCCATAGCCAGCTGTGACTGATGACTACTGTATGGGATAAATCAGTTCTGTGAGTGTAGGTGGATGATAAACAGTGGAAATAAGTCACACGAAAGATAGGCTAGGCAGGGATGACCGCTAAGGAGAAGGGAGTTACTTGTGCTAGGGCGGTGGCTGTAGTTATAGGTAGGGTTGTCAGGTTGACCAAAAGTGCATACCACACACCTGGTGAGAAGTGCATGTCAGATAAACAACAGATAATTTTGGAGAGTCAGTTTCTCCTATGCAAAAAAGTCCTTGATATTGCAAGACATGTGCTTAGACTGAGAAATTACTCCTTGTTTATCGATGCAAATTTAACTGGCTATGCTGTGCTTTAGTCTGAAAGCCCAGGATGCCTTGATACTGAGGTTTTTGATTTTGTATTGCAGGTGCAACAGCCTAGTGAGGGGGTTGGACTGGGGGTTCTCACCTTGGAGAGTCCTTCATTCTGCATGTGTTGGGTCTGCCTGTTTGCTTCAAGCTTCTTCCTTGCGATTAGAGAGTTCAGAGAGTGAGGATTCTCTGCAGGCCGCCTCTACCCTCTAACCTCCGCTGGCTGTAGGATCCTTCTGAGCTTGGGAGGCGCCTGGTGTCTGGGGCCACCCTGGGATGACCTCACCTCAGGACAATGGTGAACACTTGGTGTGTTTTCATTTTGCAGGGTGCTTCCTGCCATGAAAGCAAAGGACATGGGTACATTTCTGTTTCCTTTGGGTTTCTAGATTCTTTATCTAGATATTACTTGAAAAAATAAATGTTAAGGCTGCTATTATGATTAAGCAATGAGTACAATCTCCTTATGGAGATCTAAAAAAACCCCAAAGAAAGCAAATATTACTCTGAGTCCCAGCATAGTCCAACCAGGGAGTGTCATCATTTGGGATCATTTTATCATTTTATGTCAATTGCACATATATGCCTAGATCCACATATGGCAGTTTTCTAATAAATATATATTCATTGCTCTTTATCATTACTATTCACTCCAACTTCAGCTATCTATAGAGTCATTGTCACTGGTGAACCCTCAACACGGCATTATCAGTTTGGCAGAACACCGCCCCGCCACCCTGGCCTGGACCGCAGCACTGTCTGCATAAATACATAAATCTTTTTTTTTAAAAAAGCTAACATTGGCCCTCCCTGGTGGCACAGCAGTTTAAAGCACAGCACTAAGAAGCTGAAGCCACTTCCACATGAGTTCGATTCCTGCCTGCCCCAGAGGTGACCATATGGCGCAGCAGACCTCTCCTGACCCACCCGCTGCTCCCCTCAGCAGTGTACTTCGTCGATCTGCCTGTTCTGCTCCCCACTCTGTCTCTGGTGAA
>NW_004567110.1:6934519-6969680 GCF_000260355.1 Condylura cristata | reverse complement strand
GTCGATCTGCCTGTTCTGCTCCCCACTCTGTCTCTGGTGAAGCCTCTCGCCGCCCCTGAGCCTCTGGCCTGTGCCCCAGTTCTGTATGCACAAATAAATAAATCTTTAAAAAGAAAAAAAAAGAGAAAAAAGCTAACATTTATGAAGTGCTTTTAGGTACCTCATGGAAATGAAACAGTACAGTATTTATCTTTTTGTGACTGACTTTCTTCACTTAACATAGTGTCTACATCCAGGCATAGCTAACACAATCTACTATATCTCTCTGTACGTGGCTATACACATCTATTCTACGTGCACATGGTCGCTATCTCTGGGTGCACACGCACACACGCGTATATGTGCCCACCGACATGTTTTGTCCACTTTCCCATTGATGGGTGATGCTTGGTTGCCCTCTGGCTCTTGAAGTTCGTGGCGCTGTGAACACGGGTGCAGAACTGTCTCTGAGTAATCCTGTCCTGCGGAATGCCGTCTCCCGGTCTCTTGTCTCTTTTGCCAGCTGCTCCTCCTCCTCCTCTTTTGGTTTTCTGGGTATGTTTCTTGCTGTGATCTTCTGTAAGACTAACCCGGACAGAGAAGTTCCTGCTCCACATTAAAAGTGTGGTCAGAGAAGCTGGGAAACTATAGGATCTGCTGGGAGAAGTCGTCTCAACGGTCACCATGCATGCCTGAGCCTGTGTTAGCAGACTCCTTGCCAATTAGGGCACATTATTCTCAGTGCCCTGAGTCTGACAATTTCCTTTTCATCCCATCTTGGGTGGGAGTAAGACCAGGAAGCTTGTTCCTCTCTTAGAGTCATTCACTGTTTCCCTCCCAACCGCCCCCCCCCCCATAGTACAAAGAATAATGTCTACCCCATGGGGTTGTGTAAGGTTTATATAGATGAAAGAGAAGAGGTTTCCAGATGTTAATTATTACTGAAGTCTCTAATTTTGATTTTGGGCAACTCCATCAAGATAAGTTAGTATTTATTTTAATATGCAAAAGGGTTTGCTAAGTGAAGAGGAGACTGCAGGGGAATGTTGAACTTGGAGAATGAGCTTTTCAAAAGCAATTAGCAGCTGCCATTTGTAAATTAATGTTCCACCCTATAGGGTCATTCCTCAAGGCTGAGTCCTCCCCTCCTGTTCATCTACCTCCACTGTCATCAACAAACTCATTTAATTTCATGGGCTTCCTCATTTCTTGTTGGATGAATTTCCAATCTGTCTGCTGTGTCACCTGCATTGTGGTCAATGTCTCTGGCTGTTCTCCTGGGCAGTGCTGCTCTAATGTCCTGCCTTTGCAGCAAACTCAGAAGGACCCTAACCTAGTGCTTCTGAGATTATAAGAAATTGGAGCACTTATGGGCCCTTCCTGGTGGTGCAATGGGTTAAGTCTCAGCACTGTGAAGCCATCTGCAGCCACTGCAGCTGGGGTTCCATCCCTGCCCCGGAGGTGACCCACATGGCGCTGCAGACCTGTCCTCACCCACCCACTGCTCCTTTCAGCAGTGTGTTTCAGTCCATCTACCTGTTCTGTTCCCCGCTCTGTCTCTGATGAATCTTCTCACTTCACACCTCTGGCCTACATCCCAGTTCTTACATTCATAAATAAATACATCTTTAAAAAAAATGAAATTGGAGCGCTTGTTTATTGTTGGTGGGAATGTAAAACAGTGAGCTGCAATGGAAAACAGTATGGAGTTTCCTCAAAAAAATAAAAATAGAACTACCATGTGACCCAGAAATTCTACTGGGCATATGCACAAAAAACCTGAAAGAGGGTCTGGATGGGGGTGGGGCAGCAAAGAGAAAAAAGAAAAGTGAACAATGATCAGGGGCCTGAGTGAGATCTCCTCGAACCTTCCCCACACTCTGAGAATTCGCAGGTCCCCCCACTCCCAGTTTGCACCAAGTTCCCAGCTAGGAAGGGGTGGAGCCCCTAACCTGTTCTGCTCCTTTCCAAAGCCCAGGGTGAAGTCCTGCAGGGATCATGCCCTGTGGGGACAGAATCTGTGCTCAGATCCTTTTGAAACCTTGGAATATTCTGTTGCCTCAATGGAGATCCAGAGTTTGCATCAGGGAGTTTGAGACCCTTGAGAACCTCACAGTAAGGAAATATGATTGACTTGGTTTAGTCTAGCAAGTCCCAAGCTACCTCATTCCTGCTCATTTTTTTTTTTTTGCAAATGGATATATATATTTGTAAGTACTTAGCATACTTATACACTTAAGAATATTTATTTATAAATATATACATTTATTTTAATTTGGCTTTTAGTTGAGTGAGGTGACACAAGATTTCATAGGTTAAGGACCCTATTTCTTTGCAGATTGCCTACTCAAATATATATTTTCCCTATGAAAATGTAAATATTTGCAAAAAAAAAAAAGGAAAGTATATATTTGTAAAGATCTCCTTTTTCTCTCTTTCTGTCTCTTTGCCAGTCCCACCCCCCAACCCCTGTCTATTAAAATCACGCATTTCTTCCAATTCAATGCTGGGGTACTCTATCCCTTCCTATTCCACATTTGAATGTCACTTCTCTGACGGTGAGCAATCATTTCAGTTATTTAATTCTAGAATGTATATTATGTTATTTTAGAATTGCACACTTGTTCCACTCTGAAAAACAAACCTACTACTTGCAATTTGTTCTGCTCTTTAGCCTGAGGATATTTAGTCAAAACACTGCTGCAGATTTATAGGGCCTTTTTTTAAAAAAAATTAATTTATTTATTTTTAAAGATTTATTTATTTATGCATGCAGAACGGGGGTACAGGCCAGAGGAGTGGTGGGTGAGAAGATTCACCAGAGACAGAGTGGGGAGCAGCACATCTCACTGTGGCTTTCATTTGCATTTCCCCAGGCATTGTGCATATTTTCATGTTTAAGGACCAACTTATGTATTTCCTTGTAAATTTGCTTTCCAGGTTTGCTCACTTTCCTATTGGGATTTGGTCTTTCCCAAATCCCATTTTTTTAAAAAAGGATTGATTTATTTATGTACACAAGAACTGGGGGACAGGCTAGAGGTGATGAGTGGGGTGGGGGAGAGGGTTCACCAGAGACAGAGTGGGGAGCAGAACAGGCAGGTTGAATGAGATACACTGTTGAGGGGGGCAGCGGGGAGACAGGAGAGGTCTGCCGTGCCAAGTGGGTCAGCTCCTTGTCTGGGGATCAAACTCCTGCCGCAGTGGCTGCAGACAGCTTCAAAGTGCTGAGACTAACCTGTTGCGCCACCAGGGAGGGCACATTTCCCTAATATGTTACAAGTACATATCTTCCAGAGATGTACACAATTTTCCTCACTGTCAGTTGCATTTTGACTGTTCCTGGTGCATTGGTCATGCTAAATGTAAAACAGTTTCTGGTCAAATGGAGCCGTCTTTTATTGTGTCTGGTTGGTGAGTCACACAAATAGAAAAACTTTACCTTCTTCCAGGGTAGAAAGGAACTCATGGCCCTCCCTGGTGGCGCAGCGGGTTAAAGTGCAGCACTAAGAATCTAAAGCCGCTTCCACATGAGTTTGATCCCCGCCTGCCCCGGAGGTGACCACATGGTGGGCAGACCTCTCCTGACCCGCCCGCTGCTCCCCTCAGCAGTGTGCTTTGTCGATCTGCCTGTTCTGCTCCCCACTGTGTCTCTGGTGAAGCCTCTCACTGCCCCTGCACCTCTGGCCTGTACCCCAGTTCAGTATGCATGAATAAATAAATCTTAAAAATAAAAGAAAAAAGAAAGGAACTCATCAATCTCCCCCTACCCCCAACCCCCAGCACTTATGTGGCTTCGTTTAAAAAATATTTACACGCTGAGCCATTTGGAGTTAATTTTGTGTATGGTGTGAGGCATGGATCTAATTCCAGATGACTCTCCAGTTGTGTCAGCACCATTTATGAAAATGTCAAACTTACCTTTGAGAGTGTTTTTTAAACATATTTGCAGAACAATCAGTTTGGCTGGATAAAATACTTTTATTTTATCTGGCCAAAGTTTCTGGCTAGAATCTCCAGGCCAGATTATTTCCATTCTGGCTCAAGCGACTGACCGCTGGCTGGCTGACCTAGCCCCTGGCGCTCATGCTAAGCTGGCTCTGAGATGACAAGTCTGCGAGGGGCAAGGCCTGGCGGCCAAGTTCAGCTCCTCCCCCCAACCCCCACCCCGCGGCCTTGAGGGCTTGCGGACTCCCTCCCTGGCCGCTGGTTACTTCCACGTGCTAAAATTCCGCCAACTCCCCTCTGCCTTGCTAGCATGGTCTCTTTCCCCCTTGGTCTCCAAAAAGGCCGGGCAGCCTTTTAAATGCAGTTGTAAACGTTTAACATCTGCCTGCAAGACTGAGGCTGCCAGAGGGGGAAGTAGCAGGGTGGGAGTGGGGAGGGGAGGGCCCCGTGGAGCTTGGTGGGGGACTGTGGAGGACTCGTGGCCAGCAGGGTGCGTAAGTCCACATTTGTAGAACCCATCGCTGCAGAGCAGATTCAAAGATGTAAATGCACTTAACTCAGTAGACATAATTTTGGGGAAAATCATGGTCCATAAATTAAAGCTCACGAGCTTTCAAACAGAAAAAAAAAAGGACAAATTCGAAGTTTGTTCTGCATGATTCCTGTTCCAAATCCACATGACCTAATGATGGGGAGAGGAGATGAAGGCGTCGCGGAGACTGTCTTCGTCAGCTTTCTCTTGGTGTTCTCACCTGTCTGTGCTGATGTCGGATGAAGAACGGGAGATCCGCTCACTTCTGTGCTTGAGCACTTGCTGATGGCCTGGTTTTTGCTGGCCCCTCAGCTAGCCCTGGAGATCATGGCAAATTGACAGCAGGTAAATTAGGTGAAATATTGGTCCAGTACTGTGACTGGTGCATCTAAAGCGGTGTTTCTTAAATGCGATTGGTTCGGAGTGTCTGTGCGGTCCCCGGTGGGGGCCTCCCAGGGGCTGTCTGCCTTTGATGCAGGAGCTGGGCAGTGCACTCAGTCCTTTCTTAGAGGTGGACATGTCTGGTGGTGTCTGACTCTCAGCCACCTCCCCATTGTTTGTTTTGTTAGCCCCATTCAAATAACTCTATTTTATTTATTTCTGCTTAAAAATCAGCCAGAATCTTGATCAGACTCTCTTGGCTTCTAGAACCATGAAAAAATAAATGTCTGCTTTTTAAACAGCAGACACACCTCTTTTCAATAATAACAAAAGCAGACACTGTTCTCTGGTTAGAAAGCTCTTTCCCCTGCAGTGTCTCTCTTGACTCTCTTGGGACCACAGTCTAGTAGTTATTTGTGTGATCCCCTTCAGCAGAAGAGGAAACTGGGGCCTGAGGATGCTATCAGCTGTGAGAGGCACATGCGTCACCTGAATTGTGAGCTTCGAATCCCAGTGTTCTGTTCTCTGGGTGCATTTTATCTATCTATCCATCTATCTGTCTATCTATCTATCTATCTTTCTTTCTATCTATGTACCTATATATCCATCCATCCAGCCATCCATCCATCATCATCTATCATCTATATCTATCTATGTACCTATATATCCATCCATCTATGTACCTATGTATCCATCCATCATCTGTCTATCTATCTATCTATCTATCTATCTATCTATCTATCTATCTATCTATCTATCTATCTACCTATCTATCTCTGTACCTATGTATCTATCCATCCATCCATCTATCATCTATCATCTATTTATCTATATCTATCAACCTATCTATCTATCTATTTCCCCTGTGACTGGAGAGAGGATGTGGGCATCTACAGACTGAATTCCTTCAAGGTATGGTTTTCTTTTCCTGACCCACTTCCGAATATTTAGAAACAAGTTAGAAATTTGCTTCGAATTCCTTCTCTCTAACCCGGCCCCCACTGGCCCCCACCTCCCCCTTCTGCGCTGCTCTCTCTTCTCAGTTTCTCCTTCATTGAGAAAAGTAACAGTAATAAGATCTCCGTCTGGGGGCTGGTGGGGAGCTGAGGGAGAAAATGCATGCGCTCTAAGTTGGAAATTACCAAATATGCCTCCACATGGATGATGACTGTAATTTTCCCCACTGCACCCGTTCCCAAAGAAGGAGCCAACTACCCACTCAGCGCCACCCTACTCGTGCCGGGGGCACGGTTGCTGCTGTGTCAAGCACTTTATGTGCAGAATCTAATTTAGTCCTTGTAACGACCCAGCAGGAGGGCCAGGAGTCCTCTCTTCCCAGGAGGCTCGACTGTTAGTCTCTGTTCTGATTCTTGGGGATTTCTTTACCTCAACTTGCTCCTTGGACTGACCACAGCACCCCACCATTATCAGCTCCCCCCTCTCACCTCCCCCAACCTTCCCCTCCCAAAGGTTGGCCTGTAGGGGTGAGAATGCTAGTGTTTTCCCTTCTAGCTTAGGAGCTTGAAGTGACCTGGGCTGTAGATGCACAGGGACCTGGGCACTCGGAGTAGCAAGCCTGTTGGCAATCTGTGTCCTGACTAAGAACATGGCAACTTCCAGGCCCAGGCTAACTCACAACTGCTTGTGTTGTTGCTGTAGGTGGGTGTTTGGTGCTGCCTGTCACTACCAAAAGCCAATCAGCAGAGACAGGAGTTGAATTTACAAGTTCTGTTGTTTTTCAGATCCCTGGTCATTGGTCTGAGAGAACGGTGGGCATAGCACCCTGGAGAGACCTGTTGTAACATCTCATCTTTACCTGACCTTTCTATACATATCTTTTGGGCCAAGGCTAACTGCAGGTGACTGAAGCCCCAGAAGGTGACACCATGAATAAGGAGGGGCCACTGGAAGTCACCAGGATGTCATGAACAGCATGGGAGATAGTCACTAATGCTGTGCTGAATATTTGAAAGTGGCCAAGAAGGTAGATCTTAAATGTTCTCATCACAAGTTTTAACTATGTATGGGAATGACTTTTAACTTGATTGTGGCAATTCTTTTATAATTCATACAAATATGGAGTCATTAGTTGGACTCCTGAAACCAACATAATCTTATATGTCAATTATACCCCACTTCAAGAGCAGATTAGTAAACGAATTAGGTAATATGTCTCCAAGGCTCTGGGCTAACTGATTGTTCTCTTGAAGTTATGGAAGAAATGATATTAACATTCATATATTCGTAGGAACCCAGGCAGTGTTCCATGCCACATCTGTTAGGAGCTGAGGTCAACTTGCAATAACAAAGAAAAAATAGATTCAAGTGGCCCAGGCCCTCTCAGTTGTCCAAGGGTTGCTATTCCAAAGCAGGTGGGCTGCAGACCAGATACCAGTAGGGAGCCCATGAGGGCTCCAGCCCGTGGGAGACATACTACTTCTTGGTCCAAGACACATTTCTATTCTAATTCCCTTTCAGCTAGGCAAGGGTACTAGGACCACACTGAACTCCATGCCAACTGAGGCATTCCAGCCCGGAGACTGTCTACAGGGGGGATTCTGATACAGAACCATCTCCCCTGTAGATAGGTGGTACCCTGTGGAGCTGTTTATCAGTCCTGCAAGTTGACTGCCTGTTACAGAGTCAGGGACTAATGGACAGGCCACAGCAATCCCTAAACCCTCATAAACAAGGTAAACCCAGCTCTTTAACAAACTACTCGAATTGCAACTTAATGACTCCTAAGTTTTTACTACCCTAATCGGCTTTAAAATAGAAGAAGTTACCTTGTGACCTGTCTAGCTCAAGGTGAATTTCTTTTTTCTTTTTTAAAGATTTATTTATTTATGCATATAAGAACATATTTATGCATACAGGTCAAAGGTGCAGGAGGTGAGAGGATTCACCAGAGAGAGAGTGGGGAGCAGACAGGCAGATCTACTGAGATATACTGCTGAGGGGAGTGGTGTGGTGGGCAAGACAGGAGAGGTCTGCTGTACCATGTGGATCACCTCCCTGGTCAAGGATCAAGCCTGGAGGCGGCTAACTTCATAGTGCTGTGCTTTAACCCCTTGTGCCACCAGGGAGGGCCCTGGCTCATGGTGAATTTAATGATAAAGTTTTGAAGAACTTCCTCAAAATACAACATCAATAACTTCTCAGGGTGTTGGTGTGAACTGGAAAGCCTCTGAGCTAATACTAATGGGATTCACAATCTGTAACTAATCCTAATGAATTCAAAAACAGTCTTTACTAATGTGTGCATTAGATAGCCATGGAGAGGGAGCAAAGAAACTTCACAGTCAGAAGACCTTTGTGTCACATATTTTACAGTGAAAAGCTCAGTAGGCAGAAAGCTCATATTTAAACTCCCTCAATATCATTCTCCCTTTGCTCTTCTGAGGGAAGCCAGGCTTCTGTTGAACTTCGATCTAAATTTCCTCGTAGATGTAAATTTCAGTTTGCTCATTAGTGTTCCTTTTTCTGTTATATCTAAAATCTACCGATGAATCACCTTTTACATGTATATTGTCAACCTCTTGAAAATTTCAGCATGTCAATACGAAGGCCATTTTTTCCCGAAGATCCCATCTTGGAAGGCTGTGATGATTCTACCTAGTATAAATGGGAGTCTATTAAATGGATGTGTAAAGAACTGAGGCAGACTGTTCCCTGACTTCATTCTTAATCCCTCTCTTTAGTAGTCAACAAAACAGCTCTTCAAACTTTTAAAAAATTGTGTTCTTAAACCAGAAGGAATTGCATTTCACTCTCAGATAATGGCCTGGGGATGATAGGGCGGCTTGACATTTGCGGGACCCTCGTCTTCCATTCTGCGGCTCTGCCATCTTCAGTGTGCAGATTCCTTCCTTTGTGTGACCAAGGTAGCACTGCCACTCCTGCTGGGGAAAAGGAGAGAGGGAAAGAAGAAGGCATGTTCTTTCCCTTTAAAAGTGAGGGCACAGTTCAATGTCTAACTTAATCCTTTTTGTTGGTCTGCATTTACATGACTTAATCATCCCAGCCAACTCTGGCCAAGGGAGATGAAGCTGAAAATAAATTTATAGCAGTTTCCCCAAAATCTACTTGTTAGAAAAACAGACTGCTCATGTTCACATTCGAGTGAAAGCCCTTGTCAGGGCAGTAAAGTGCTCAATTAGGCTGATCAAAGGACTTGAGCCTGCTTGGTTTCCACTTCCTCTACTGTCCACCAATCCTACCAGTGTTGCAACTTTGACCAACCCCAGTCAAGTGAAGACCCAGCTTACGCCAGAAGCTCAGCTCTCATTAACATGTCATGTTAGAAAGAAGACTTTGTTAACATACTTATCTCCCTCACTGTGGTGAGCAATAAACTCAGTTTTGCTCCAATAACAGTATATTTTTATGATTGTTCTAGGGTGATGGTAATTACCATAACTTACAACTTGCACAAGTAAGTTCCTACTGGCCAGAACATATCATATGACCACATTAAACTTCTAGGGAGGTCTGGAAATGTAGTCTTTAGGTATGGGTAATTATATGTTTAGGTAAAACATCTATTACTATAGAAAAATAGGGAAAGGATAAAGGAGACAGTAGTCTATGCTAACACTAATATCAAGACCAATACTAATAACTAATAAAAAACTAATATTTACATTTCCTATATGATAGGCACTTGAAAAGCAGGTTTCTAAATATTATTTCTCTCAATTTTCAGGACACTGTGAATAAATATTTTTAGCATCCTTGAAGTGACCTGGGCTGTAGATGCACAGGGACCTGTTTTTCTGAAAAAGTTTGAGGTGCAAAGAGACTAACTCATTTAGCCCAAATCTCATCAGTGGAAGGAATGAGGTTAGGCCTAGGGGGTTGGTATGGAGTATGAGGATCAAGGTGTGGGTGGGACTGTATGGAGATGGCTGAGCTGTCTTGGAAGGAATGCTAAGTGTATTAGTTTTCTATTGTTATGTAACACATAACAACATATTTATCAACATAAAGCAATATACATTTACTATCTCACATTTTCTGTGGGCATGGGGTCTGAGCAAGTCTTATGCATCAATGGGAACACAGGCATCTTCTCCTCAGAATCTCACAGGGCAGCATCATAGTTAGATGGGTTGTGTTTTCATGTGGAGGCTCAAATGTGGAAGAATCTGCTGCATTCAAGTTGTTGGCAGAATTCAGTTGAGACCCCCAGCATTTTGTTGGCAGAATGCAATTGAGGTCTCCGCTTTTTGTTGGCCATTGATTGGAGGCCATTGCCAAGTTCTAGAGGCTGCCGCTGTTACCCACAAAGTGGACCACTAGAAAGCTTTTCATACGAAGCATGGCTTTCTGGAAGACCAGTAGGAATGCCTTTCTTCAGTTATGGTCTTATGTAGTAAAGTGCAACCACACAACTGATATCTAGTCATCTTGGCTATCATCAGGCAGTGACCTTCCATCACCTCCCTCACATTCTAGACAAACCACAGGTTCTACTAGCACTCAAGAGAGAGCTGCTTGTGCAAGGGCATCACCTCTTGAGGAGTCACCTCAGCATATGCTTGTTACACTGTATTATGTGATGACAACCAGTATTTTACTTTAGCTCCACCATTGGCTTGATGTGTAGCTTCATTTCTAAGTTGAAGCTAATAATTTCGCTGCTTGCTCATGTGTCACTTTCTGGAAAGATTAAATGAGATAATGCATGCGCGGAAGCTATAAAATTATGAGATTATAATGCACTAATGAACATAAAATGATGACCTAGATGAGACTTTATTAGAACTAGTTATCTTTCTTGAAATTGAATAACTGTTGGGTTGCTTAAATTTCTCATCTATCTGTTGTCAGGAGCTTAAATGAACTTAGATAACAAAAGACTGTGTTTAATTTTATAGAGGTAGTTATTGCTTCATCAATTATGCTAATGCAAAATGTAGGTGCAAAAATCTTGACAAGTCTGAGGCTCCTGAGGATACTTTTCCAGGATTATTTAAAACATCATTAATATAGATTACATAACTTTTGCATAGTATCCTATAACCATAGATGTCTGCCACATAAATGCAGGGTTGAACTCAAGTAATGAATTACAAGTCAAAAGAGCAAACTACCAGAGCCAGGGAATGACTTTGACCTTGGGACCATGAATCTGTTACACTCTGTGACATAGTCATCTTACCTGTGGTTTGTCTAGAATGTGAGAGAGGTAATGGAAGGTCACTGCCTGATGATAGCAAAAATGACTAGATGTCAGTCATGTGGTTAGATTTTGCTACATAAGACCGTAACTGAAGAAAGGCATTCCTACTGGTTTTCCAGAAAGCTGTGTTTCAGATGAAAAACGTAAAATGAGAAAAAAAAAAAAAAAAGTAAAAATGAGAAGAGTGAGTTTCAAAATTTTTATATTGCCTTCTAGGGCAAAGATTCTGAGACTCACAGTGACAATACCATTTCCTGATTCCACCTATTTTGAGTTTTGGCTATAGCAAGCTGAGCTAACTATCATGAACCTGTCTTGTGAGAGTGTGTTTACACAGCAGCTTGAGTTGGCAGTTCAGTGAATGTGGAGGAGACAGTTCAGTGAATGCGTGGTTCCATCTTGCGTCAGCACCCATGCAGTCATTCCTCCAGTTGCTTTCAGTGCTGTCTGCTGATGGCCCCCGCATGTGTTCTTCCCCACGAGTCACTCTCAGCTAGAGTGAGACATGGTTCAAGGCAAGGTCCCCTTCTTGGGAGAAACTCATCCCCAATGGCTGGTCAATGCCAAAGTCATAAGAGTGTAGAGGTCTGGCTCTCTGTTTTTGGAGTGAAACTTTAATGGTCTTTTCTGGCACCAGGACTCCCCTTCTAGCTAGCTGAGAATGCTTTTGAAATAACATTGCACTTCCCTCTTTCTCCTGCCCAGACTTGTTGTCACTCTGTCATAGGTGTCGATCCTGAGGTTATTTCCCAGTCAATCACCATCTTGCTGCTTCCTTCTCAGAAGTCACCTTTAAGACACTCTTAGCAGCAGTTTTAAGTAAGAGAAAAGCAAGTAAAATATAGGTCAAGCAACAGAGCTCCAAATTTAGTTAATTCACTGACTTCAGAACATCATCAAAAATCCAGGTGCTTCCAACTTTTCATGGTCCTACCACCAGGAAGGAAAAAAAAAGATGGTTTAGCTGTTTTCCAGTTTATACAGATCCACAGCAACATTGACAGTCTTAAAGCCCTGATTTTCTCCCTTCATGGCCAAGTTTATTTATATATTAAAAAACCCCTAAAGTTTTCCAGATAATTGTTAATTGCGTTCACTAAATGAATGTCCATGCAACTAATGTTTATTGAAAGCCTTTTAGATATCAAAACACATTCTTACTTTTAAAACACATTTAGTCTTTACAATCATCCTATGAAGTGGGTGTCATTATCCTCACTTTACAAATGAAGAGACGAGCTCAGAATCATGAGTAATATATCCAAGGTCATTTCCTACTAAATCGTTCTCAAGTCCTAAACAAGTGTTGAGATCTTTCCATTATAGCAGCTTAGCTTCAGAAAATATTGCCCCAGGCACCACCGAGCAAAAGAATCTGACTTTGGCAAGCAAAAGAAAAAGTGGTATTATTGGAAGTGTATCAATCAGCTTTTGGTGCAGGAAAAAAAAAAAACCCACTATTCTTATTTTAATCAGTAATTCAACATACATGATTAGGTGCTAACAAATTTTTAGAAGGATTTCAAAAGAAATCCTTGGCTGAACTTCAGGAATAACTGTAGAACATTACAGATTAACTTCCTCTGAGGGAGCTTAGCTGGAATTAATAGCATGCTGTGGCCTCAGTTGCTGAACATGCAGGATGCTGCAGAATGTTCCTGGAGTGCTGCTTCAGAAAAACTTCCCATCTCTACACTCTTGCTCGCCAGAAGAAATCACCCAAAGAGAAAAGGATGATTTGCTTTCAATATCTCACTAGAGTACGTGTAACTGGTGGAGCTAATTTGCAAAAGCTGCAAGGGAGTCCAGGAGAGAGTTTCAATTTCCAACCTCTCCAGCCACCAAGAGGGTGATGGGAGCAAATGCAATATTTAACTCACAAAATTAGATTCGAGAATAGGTCTTGGAAGGAAAAGGAACTCAAAAACTTCCAGAGATTTGTTTCAGAATTTTGTTGGAGTTCCACCCTCTAGTCCTTTTCCTTCTAGCCAGAGTTTGGGCATCATGTCAAACCAAAACCAAGAGGTGTTTGGGGAATCTGTGGTGCATCACAGAAAGCCCAGAACGGGGATGGCGCATCACTGGAACAGGGGTAAGGGACTAGCTCCATCATCAAGAAGCCGGCAATACTGTCAGCTTGCAGCATTCAAAAGTAACTGAGAGCTAAGGTCACAGAGTGTCTTCGGTAAATGGCAAGATGGCATAGCTTTTTTTTTTTTTTTTTTAAAGAACCTCTCTTATGACAATATAAGAATTTTGTAAACTGTAAGTCAGATTATGTCTCCTGACAGGACTCATAGTTTTTTTTTTTTTTTTTTTTTTTATGAGCAATACAAGTATTTGGGATGATTGGCTTTCATATGAGCGTTTGTTTATAGGTTGTTTATCTTTTTTATGTGTCTTTATCCCAAGGTTCTTCCAGCTATTAAAAGTGTTACTCATTAATCTCTATACTACCACCCTCTGAGGCCGGCAGGAGGTCCACGCTATGACCTCCAGCATCAAGTTAGACTCTCAACAGCGTTGAGATCTGTTTTCCCTCACTACACCAGCAACAGGACTTGAGAACAGGACTTTCAGGAAAGCAGCAACTTATGGTCCTCTGCTTGTACTTAGGGAAAAGGAATTTGGTATCCACGATAATCAAACCATGCCTGGCTGAAAGTCCTTAAACAAAGGCAATAGATGGCTGGGTTTCCTCAGATTTATGAAATGCAAATATGTAAATGTTGAGACTTAAGGGAGAAGACAGATTTCTTTACAATAAAGATCAGGAAGGAGACTTTATCCTATCTGCTCATTAAATAATGTGGACATCCCGTCAGCCTCAGCTCAAACCCATCCTCTTCCCTCCACCCCACTGTAACCCAAGCCATAGTCCCTTTCATTTAGACACACAGCAGTTTTGCTCACATGGTTTTCCTTTCCTTTACTCCTACACAGACCCACCTTCCAAAATCTATTCTCCGTCCAGCAAGAAAAAATGTTAATATAGATTAGCTTGTAGTTTCTTAAGTTTTATGTAAAGGAATGATACAATATATATATTTTCTGAGGATGAGTGGGGGGAGGAAAGATCCATTTCGCTCAGTGAGCATAAGTACTTGAAAATTTCCCCTTTTTGTTGGGACTCAGTAATCCATTCTGTTCATGACTGCATACTATTCCTTTGTAAGGACAGACTGCTCTTGTTGGTCCAGCCACACAGTCATTGGCCATCTGAGTTGTTTCTAGCTGTGTGCTGTAACTTTTCTTGCTATTGGTCATGTTTGCTGTCTTTGACAGTATAGTCAGTGGAAGCAAAATCTAAATGCGATCACTACATAGTTCTAGAGAAAATAATCTTTGAAACATGTAAATCAGATTGGCTTCAAATCTTTTACACACTGGCTGGGTTACAAACCGGCACGTCTTTCTTGTTGCTGACACAAACTCACCTGCTCCTTAGGGTCTTGTTCGTTGTTGTTCCCTCTGCCTGGAATGTGTGTCCTCGAATTCCACAGAGCTGGCTCTCTCTGCCTCAGGTCACAGATTCTGCTTCACCACCTTAAACTTGATGGGCAGGATGGATTTTCTAACAATTCTTTTGTTACATTAAAAATTGGGCATTGCGGGCCTTCCCTGGTGGCGCAGCGGGTAAACGCAGCACTAAGAAGCTAAAGCCACTTCCGCATGAGTTTGATCCCCGCCTGCCCCGGAGATGACCCACATGGCCCGGCAGACCCCTCCTGACCGCCCGCTGCTCCCCTCAGCAGTGTACTTTGTTGATTTGCTTGTTCTGCTTCCTGCTTTGTCTCTGGTGAATCTGGCCTGTACCCCAGTTAGGTATGCATAAATAAATAAATCTTAAAAAAATAATTGGGCATTACAGCATTCTAACTATGGAGCTGCAGGAGCTCCTTATTTACTATGGACGCAAGTCCTATATGGGACATATAACGCACACACCCTCCCACCATCTGTAGGTTTCCTAATTGAGGTATCTTTGGCATAATAGTTTAAAAAAGTGTCCAAGGCCCTCCCTGGTGGCACAACAGGTTAAAACACAGCACTGTGAAGCTATTGCAGCCACTGAAACATGAATTTGATCTCCGGCCAGGGAACTGACCCACATGGCGCGGCAGACCTCTCCTGTCCCCGCCCGCTGCTCCCCTCAGCAGTGAACTTTGTCAGTCGGCCTGTTCTGCTCCCCACTCTGTCTCTGGTGAATCCTTTCACCTCCCGCATCTCTGGCCTGTACCCCAGTTCCGATGCATAAAAAAAGTGTCCAGGCAATTCTAATAGGAAAACTAGGTGGAGAAACTTTGGTCTCATGCTCCATGTATGGTTTATGGTTAGCATCATTGCCCTCACCTGGGAGCTTATTAGAAATGCAGAATCAGAGGCCCCACCCAGCTCTACTTAATCAAAATCTACATTTTTGGGGCCGCCCTGGTGATGCAAGGAGCAAAGTCTCAGCACTATGAAGCTACCTGCAGCCACTGCAGCCTGAGTTAGATTCCTGCCCAGGGAGCTGACCCACAGGGCACAGCAGACTTCTCCTGTCTCCCTGCCGCTCCCCTCAGCAGTGTATTTCAGTAGATCTGCTTGTTCTGCTCTCCACTCTGTCTCTGGTGAATCCTCTCACCCCCTGTACCTCTGACCTGTACCCCAGCTCTTGTAAGCTGAAATAAAGAAATCTTAAAAAAGAAAGAAAGAAAGAAAAAAGAATCTGCATTTCAAGAAGATTCCCCAGGTCACTGGTTTCACAATATGAGAAATGCTGTTGACAACAATCTTTCTGGGCCTTGTGAAAATTGCAAACACTGGGGTGAATTTGAGAACCAAAAGTCGATCCAAGGGTAAAAGAGTGTAAGAAGCTGTCCAAGGGTATAAGGCGCTGTGTGTTTAACAAACCCTCTGTGTGACCATCAGGGGAATTTTGGAAGCTCATCATCCAGACACAGTGAATTCAGGTCAGCTGTGTTTATAGCTGTGCGAGCCCAAACTGTCTTAGAGGCTAAATGATGGAATATGAATACGATCCAGTACTTGCTCTTAAGAAGTTCAGATCTGAGTGGGAGAGGGTGGAGGCTGGTGCTTTTTGGATAAGGCAGTAACCCGGCTGGATGGTGGGTAGCCAGCGACAGCACTGGCCTTGGTCTCCAGCTCTGTGAGGTGCCGCCTTAGGCCCTGAAGCCTTAGGCCCTGCGATTTCTAAGTCTCAGTTTCCTCTTACACAAAATGGCACAATACTACCTGGTGGTCAGGGCTGCTTTGGAGGTGAGGGAGTTGCTTTTCCTCCCTAAAGTGCAAGTAGGAATCTCCTCAATAAGCCTCAGGTGCTCCTCCGGGAGGGAGGCAGGAGAGTTAGGAGTGCTCTTCCCCACGCAGGGAATATCCTGACTCTTGCATTTACCACTGCTCTGGGCAGCTGCGAGAGTAAAGTCCACACTGGCCAGAAATAGAGAGAAGCTTCTTGGCTGACTTTGGACTTAAATGCAACCAAAAGAATTTCAGTCCAGAGGTCTGGCAGAGAAGGTGCTAGGGGGAAGAACTAGGCCCTTAGAGCTTGTAAATTTTAAAGAAGCAGTCTGTCAAGGTGAATTTATAATAGATGAAGGAGGCTGCAATTCCATTTGGGGTGAAACTTCGGGGTTCCTCCCACAGTCATGTTATTTATCAACCATCTGGAATTTGTAAGAGGAATGTGGTGACTTCTCAAGATGGGTGAGGAACACAAGTACTCCAGCCAGCTCTCTGCAAAGTAAAGAAAGTGGAGCAACCCAGGGTTACTGAGGTCAGACCTAGGGTTAGTCGGCTCCCTGGAGGGTTCAAATGGCTCAGGCTCTTGCAGGAAGTATAGGAGTTTGCAGCAACCGGTCCTAAGTCCCTGAATTTCCACACGTTTCCCTTTGCATTTGTGGCTCTTCCGTTATACTTAGCATTTCTGGAAAGGCCTGCAGGGACAATTTATTACCGGCAAGAAAAATCATTCAAGCACTGATCCACGAGAAACAAACATGGCGGCCAGAAGACTAGATGCACATGGCTCTTCCACGTCGGACCTGGTGGGTGCCCCAGAGTCTGGCTGGGGGAGGGGCCAGGGACCCGGGATCCCTCTCTGGCCTCCCCTCTTCATCTCCATTTTCCTCCTCTCTCTTCTACCCTCTTCTCTTCCTTTTATGAGAAGGCTTTTTGCCCTTTGAGATTTTTTTTAGGTTGCAGGATTGGCTGGAGGAGCAAACTTTTCTTCCTCTGTCTTAGCAGGGAAAGTGTGATGATGTCACTCTGCTCCCAGTCCTCACTGAGAGAATGAAGAGCCCTATGGGCAAGGAGGGGGAGGGGAAGACTGGAATGAAGGCAAAAGAATCCCTCTTCCTTCTTTGCAGGCTGCTTGCTTTTCTTTGGGTGTTTTATACAAATCACCTTCAGTCTATAACATGGGCCATGAGCATTCTTGGCTAGATCGTCTTGTACTCAAACAGAGTTGCTTGCACTCTTGGGTGCCTGGGCCATAGGTAGGTGGGTGTTTAACTTTAAAAGTCACCAAACTTGTGTCCTAAGAGATTCTACCAATTCCTACCCATTCTCACCAACATGATATTGATTGTTCACCATTTCAAGAGTTTTAGGGATTTGATATTCGATGACTAGTCTTTATTGTGGGTTTCAGTTTTCACTCTTCTAACAGCCAGTGGAACTGAGCATCTTTTCATAGGCCTGCTGGTCATCAAACTATCTTATTTCATGAAATGCTTGTTCAAGTCTTTTGCCTGTTTAAAAACTGATCCACTTGTCTTTTATTTTCAAAATATGTAGCAATTTTTTTTATATAGCCTAGATTTGAGCCCTTTATTAGATAGACGTCTTATGAATTTTTTTTCAAATTGGTGGCTTGCATTTTCACTTTCCTAACAATGTCTTGGGATGAACAGAAGTTCTAATTTTGATAAAATCCTATTTATCAAGTTTTTATTTATGAGTATTTCCTTTTATGGCTTGAGATAGCTTTGCCTCCCACAAGTTTAAAAAAATATTTCTTACATTTTGGTCAAGAAGCTTTATACTTTAGTTTTCATGTATAGGTATATGATTCATCGTGAACTCTTGTTTGTCTATGGTAAGAGAGAGAAATCAAGGTTTTGTTTTGCATGTGTATATTTAGTTGCTCTTACACCATTTCTTGAAAACTCTTTCCCTTTTAGTTTGTCCTGGTATTTATATCAAAGCAAGTCATCAAGAGTGTGTTGACTTGCTTCTCTACTCTGTTTATTTCCATTGATTTGTCTGCTTGTGATTAACCATTATCTTAATTACTGCAGCTTTGTAGTAAATCTTGGAATATGTTAATTTGTTAGGCCTCTAACTTTGTTCTAAAATGATCTATTTTAGGTTGTTTTCATTTTCATATATGTTTTAGAATCAGCTTATTCATGTTTACCAGAAAGTCTTTTGAGATTTTGATTGGAAAGTTACTAAGTCCATGGATGAATTTGGGGAGAATTTGTATCTTAAGAGGATTAAATATTTGGGTATATCTATTCAATATGTCTTTCTTTTTTATCTTCTTTAATTGATCTCAGCAATGTTTTGTAGTGTTAGTGCAGAGGATTTAACATCTGTTGTTAATTTATTCCTAGCTATTTGTGATACTTTAAAAAGTATCAGTGCTTTCTTATTGTTACAGTTAGTGTGTGCTATGGTCTTTCATTAACTTCTCCATCCTAAACATAAGCAGAACCCAACAACAATATGGTTTTAATACCCAAATTACAATTCAGTTTAGGTGCATTTTGTAATTGACTTAAAGAATTCTTTAATATTGGAGACTAGGTTATTTAGATTCTATTCACTTCGAAGTAAAACTGGGCTCAGACTTAAATGAACTCCATTGAGCCAGATATGTTCTTAGCACCTTGTATGTACGAGCTTATTTAATCCTCAGGAAAGTCAACTGTGAATCTTTGATTCTTTCCCCAGGATAAACCCTAGATGTGGAGTTGCTAGAGAAAAGGACACGCATGGTTTCAAAACCTTGGTAGAGCAGAATGAGCTTCATACCAGTCCATTCAGTACAGCCAGGCCACCAGTGTTACAATCTTTACCTTGATATTCAATATTAAAACTTAAAACTCAGTCCAAAGGAAGCACTCAGTAAATCTGTATTTAAGCTGTAAAAGGATGAAGGAGTCAGATAAGCCATAGAAGTGAGAAGTCAAGTCAACTGGCATAGATTTTCCAGGATTGGAGCCAGATCTGCGTTTGTCCACCTGTGTTCTGACTCTTCACCTGAAGAACACAGACATCAAGAGAACCATGCTGGTTAACTGCTCATACTTTACAGCTTATTCACTTTTATTATTAAAGATTCACTCACTTTCCTCATTAGAGAAATGGGTTAGGACATCATTGTACAATTAATGTCAGTGGCTCTGCTAATACATCTTATATTCTACCCTCATATTTATACTGGATCATGTTTCATCTGTCCTTGAGAAGTCAGGCACACTGCTTCGTGTCCATGGTGCCAGCGTACAGCCAAGCACAATAGCTTCTGAAAATCTCCTGGCTTTTGACCTCATAATGTCATTGGGATGAGCCAAGGAAGACAATACCCAGAATAGCTGGACAGATCACAAGGGTTGGGGGCCAAGGTGTTTGAAGTCAATATTCCATGATTCATTAAAGTTTCTGCACATCTTGTGAGCAGAAGCACTGAGCTTTTGTTGCCAGCTATCTTTTAGACATGTTTGCATAACAAATAGTTCTGAAACATAGAGACAGTGTCTTTCTGTGTCAGCGGGAAGATTTGTTTGCTGATCAGTCAAGTTTCTCTCCTGGACAAAGATTGTGCTTTGTCCTTATAGCCTTTAGAAGACTGGAGTTTCTTAAACCCGTGATCCCTCTTCCCTAATACAACCCACTCTCTGTACAGCTGTTACCTGGTCCTCATTGTATTGTATTGGCCTCTTGGCAACAGGGGTTAGGCAACTGGCATCCATGATTATATTCTGGATACAGTTGTTACTGCAAAGAATAAGCTTTCCTTTGACTCTGATCCAGGAGTTTCATATGTTCTGCCAGCATCCATGAAATGTGGTGGGTTAATGGATGAGATTTCAGGTAGGGTAAAATCTGAAACCCGTCACCATTCTTCATGCAAAGTGGGAATCCAGAGCTCAGAACTGGAAGGTACATACACTTGCTAGTGAGGATCAAAACTAAGAAGCAACACAGAGTATGAGTAACTTCATGTTGTTTGCCTGATCAACTCAGGTACTGGGATAAGTCTCAGGTACTGGAAAAAGCTGGGGGCACTGCTGAGTCCTCCTATTAGAGGCTGAAGAAGGCAAAGGAAGAAAAAAGTGGAGGCAGAGGCTGTCAGACTGAAGACTCACTCAATTCTGGCTGCAGGTCAACAAACTTCATCAAAATCAAAACAGTATGGTGAGGGAAAGTGGTAGTCATAGACACACTCTGTTAGTTCTCTTTCACTTGCCCAAGTCTTCATTGCATCCTCATTATTCTTAGGTCAATGAAAATCAGTAAGGGCCTGCTGTGCTTTCTTCCCCCGGCTTGGCGTGAGGCTCAGATGAGTTGGCACTAGAGATAGCTGTAAAGCAATAGGTAAGAAAGCAAGGATGTTATTTTCACATGCTGCCTGGTGCCTTATTAAGTGAAATAATTAAGTCTAGGGCTGGCTTAAAGTAATAATAGCTACCATTTGTGGGACACTTATTATTCTAAGCAACTTACAATTATGATATAATTTAATGAACATAAGCAGCCCAAGAGGAAGAAAATATTCTGTGTACATGTTAAGAATGAAGAGAATGAACATGTGGGCTCAGTCCACAAGAAGAGACATAGTCAGTAACTAGGAAGTGGGGAAAGAGACACAGAAGGACCGAGAAGTGCCTTCCTTGCTTTTGGGTGTTACCGTCTCACCTTGACCCTTTCCAGGACACAGCCATAGGAGAGAAGGCAGCCACTTGACTAAACGCTCTTGGAAGAGCTTCTGCTGGCTACCTCCCCACTTCAGAAGCCATGATCAGGAACTGAGTCATCCTGATCTCTCACCTGTCTCTCCCTAGCCTCTGAACATCAAGATGCCAGGGTCTGCACCACCATAAACGAGTGCTTAAGGAAAGTGGGAAGGAGTCCAGGGGAGGACTGGGAGGTGAAGAGAGAGCTGTGAAGCAAGTACTGGAGTTTGATTCAAAGCAGGTAAGAAAAAAAAATCGTACAGTGGAGCAGGGGCTAGTGTGGCTTTAAGAAGCAAATGCCTACATCACTACTCCTCCCCCGAGAAAAGCACACAAAAAAAGCAGGAGTCTGGGAGCAAGCTTTCCCTCTCTCTGGCTTTCTGGAAGAGTGGAAAGAATCTGGCGGGGGTAGGAAGTGGGGTGAGGGGTGAGTGGAAAGACTCTAGGGGTTCACTGGAAGGTGTGGTTCTGCCACGTGGGATGTGGCATTCAGTGGTGGATGACACAGCTACAGAGACAAAGTGGAGCAGATCAGAGTCTCCTGACGCTGTCCTTTGAGGAACTGCTGAAACATTTGAAGAGTGGAGATGGGATGCGATTGTAAGATCTACCTTGAGGAAGGGTGAGGACATTAGTTTTGTGTAATTACAAGGGGGAGAAGCTACAGAAAAGGAAACTTAAGCCAACACACAGGCTCCTTTTCTTCAAGGCACTTCAGAGGAGTCTTCTTCAGGACCGAGTCCCATTGCTGATGGTGTTCAGAGGACACAGGATGATCAGCACCAGCTGGAGAGGCTGCTTGCTATGGGAGATGCACGTTCAGATCTAGGCCCCAGCACGTTCAAACTGTGATCTTAGACTCATTGCTTGAGTCCCTGAGCCTCGACTTCCTTGTGTTTGAAAGGAACTAGAAACATTGTCTTGCAAAGTTGTTTTCTATTTTTTAAAAAGGATTGGAAATCATGTAAGAAAACTCTGGTTCCCAGATGGTCTCTATAAATAAAGGCTATAATTAACCCTTATGATGCAAAATGGATCTTATCATCACATGGGTAAGAGTGGGATGGTAGGGACCAGATTCTCTAATGTCTTGTCTAATATTCTCAGGAAATGATTTGAACTTCTCGTGTGATCCTGGACAACTTGCTCTGCCATTCCACACTTCACCATTGTCATCAAACACATGATTATTTTCTGTCTATTTATGTCTCTTATCATCCCACAAAGGCTGGCTGACGAAGAAAGGAAAAAACAGACATGCCAGAGGGAGGAGCAGATATAAATAAGTGATTATGACCGCGCAGTGGTGGGGCTCAGGATGACAGGTGCTGTGAAAACACGATCCAAATAGACGTCGTGGACCAGGCCTGGAGTCCAGTTGGCAGGCGCCGTCTCCTCTACGTCAGCGCCTGGTGCCAGTTGGCTGCTGGGATGGTGACAGAGAAGGTTCTGCCTGGCTCCCGTTCAGATGAGTTGAATGAACACCATGAGAGAAAAGGACAAGGCTGATGGGCGACTTGGATGAAGCCACAGAGTGCTGATCAAATTTGCAGTTGACTCCAAGTTGGGCGGGGGCGTTGAAATGCTGTCTGACATCATCAAGAGCCTAAGAGAGCTCAGCAAGCTGCAGCAAGGACCTGACATGAACTTGGTCCAATTTAATAGGGAAACGTCAGATTATAAAATGAATCAAGTTTTGCCATCAGAAAGACAAGGGCAAAATCTAAAATGGGGAAGACTGATGACTTGGCTCTAATAAGCTATAAGCTCATGTTTGTCAAAAACACTATAAACAAGATGGAAAGACAAATAGTAAAGTGGGAAAAGTAGTGGCCACATGTGAAGGGGAGAATGAGCTGATATATTTAAGAGTTCTATCACATCAAGAAGGCAAAGGAAATGCTCCATTAGGAGCATGAAGAATGAATATGAATAAGTGGTTCATAAAACAAGAGGTCAAAATGGTCATCATGTGAAAAATGCTTACCCAGAGTATTCTAGAAATGCAAGGAAGAACAAAAGCAGAATGCTCCCTTCTCTTCCTCCCTCAGATTAAGCATGACCTAAAGGAGTGGATAGTCAAAGGCTCAGGGGAGCATAATTGGCTCAGCTGCAATGAGACAGTTTCACCAAACATGTATCAAAGCCTTCCAAATAGCCAACTCTCTGTCTTAATTCCACTTTTAGGGATTTGTCCAAAGTGGGCAGGGAGGGGAGATTCAGGCAAGAATATAAAAACGGAACATACCAGGTATTGACAACAGCATGGTTTCCAGAGAAAAGGTCATAGAAGCTTGGTGTGCAGTTTTGAGGTGCTTATCAAGTAGTGTAATCAGAACCATGAAATACCATGTAACGTCACCGGTACCAGGCAGCGAGCCCCGTTTGCTGCTGTGGCAAAGGCGGAGAAGTGTGGCCAAGATGCAAGTCCATGGAAGGGCTGTGTACACATCCTCTGGTGTCTTCGGGGCTTGTGTCTACTGCTGGGAGCAGGCTGGCCCAAGGGCACATCCTTCATAACAGCCCACATTCAGCCTGTGAGGGGTTGGGCTATAAAGCCCAGCCATTTCCACCAGTGCAGAACATTCTAGTCTACTATTTACACACCAGAGCTGTCCCTGAGGTTGGTAGAGGCTGCTGTTGGGATGTAATTCTCCACGAACATTTTCTGTATGATCTGCAGGTTTTGAGCAGACCACTGGAGAACCTGATTCAAAGATGACTGAACTGCTTACATGCCTCGTCATCTGAGATATTGTGTAATTTCCAAAATGACTTGGAGACTTAGCTTCCTTAAAGTTATGTGCTCACACTCTAGGGTAAAAAGCCTGGAGAGGCTTCTTGTCTCTTGCAGAACCACGGATTTATATTCCAGAGAGAGGATTTCTCTTTCTCTGGAGGAGGGGAATGACAGATGGATCAGCAACCTATATAAATGGTGAGCTTCATAATTTTGGGGTTTGACGAAAGCACAGGAGAGCATCTGGCCCTCATTGCACTGTCCTGTGGGCTAGGGACTGGGGTGTGGGGAGCCCGCACCAATAAAAATAGTCTGTTTCCTGAAGCAGAGAAATTATGCTTCCTGCTGGATCTATCTACCATCTGTTTGTCTGTCTATCTGTCTGTCTATCTACCTGCCGCCGATCATCTCTTTGATCTATCTCTCTACATATATATGTATGTATGTCTGTATATATTTTCATATATAAACCTAACATCTGCATTGAAATTTGACTTCTTAACCCAGTCCTGTTCCCACACGCCACCCAGTGTTGATCCCTAACAAACATCTTGCTCACCTTCAAAACTGTCTCAATGTTTGCTTCTGGAGAACCCAACTTGCAACAGTTGCCAGGTAAAGAAGAAAAACAACGTGTGAGGCCATTTCTATAGATTATACAATCTTTGTACTTTCTAGGAGGCTGGACTGAGAGCAGTGACCAAGTCGTGGTGTCTTGGTGATGGTTTGTCTTTGGGTGGCATGAATATGAATAACTGTTCTTTTTCCTTTGTGCCTTCCTGTGCTTTCCAAATTTCCTGCTGGAGGCATTTAATGCTTTTAATTACAGGGGCTGCCAGAGGGCTCTTTCCAGAAGCTGTACTTAGCAGGCAGTGAAGGTGGGGACAGGGATAGAGAAGCCAGCACTTGGAGGCTGTGGCCGCCGCCGTGCTGAGCACGCCACATTTAGCTTCTCCTGTCCTGCACGCAGGACTGATTATGTCTTCCTCATCGAGGAAGGAAACTGAGACTCAGAAAGACCAAGAGCTTGCCCCAGGAAGAAGAGCCAGAGCCGTCCTGGCTGTTTGTCCTGGGCTGTGCTTGAAGCCTCCGTGTATAAGGTGCTGCACCTTGCGTCACACAGTTGGTTTGGGGTTAAGCACCCCTCGTAGATCAGTGTGGATTGACTCCTTGTTGTCAAACGCGAAGTTGTCTAGCTGACCTCTATCCTACCCCCTCATGGTTCCTCTCCCATCTCCTCTTCTGTGCTTGGCCCCTGGTATCACTTTTCTACCCTTGGTGGCTCTACACCAGCTTTTCCCATCTCCAGGGATGCGCCTCTTGGCTCAGTGTGTCTGCCCTTCTCTGCGCTTCCTGTCCCAGCTTCCTCTTGCCTCTTGGCGATGCCTGCCGGCTACTCTCACCCCACCCCCCTGCCCTCCCACCACATCATTCCATAACTCCTAGCTTTGTTTGGCTGTGGCTTTGGCATTTGGTGAAGACTCCATGCTGCCGGCTGGTCAAGAGAAGTGCAGTAGCATCCACTTGCTTGCCAATCTTCCTCCCAAAGGATGCACGATGGGTCTAAAAGGAAACACTCAGCTGTTCGTTCACCTCTTGTATCTTTCTTCCCTGGTGTTTCCTTTACTACCACAAAGAACACCACTTCAGACACGTCTGGTCCCCAGATAAGGAAGGTGATCCTGCCAGTCAAGGGCTCAGTCCCATAAGACTGCCCCGCTGACCCCTTCAGACACGTGTCACAAGACCAAATTGTCACCTGTGCTTCTGATCACCAGCGACAGATCGAAGTTCCCAACAACCCCCTTCTCGGGTTTCATTCAGTCGCTAGTGCTGCTCATGGAATTCAGAGAAACCCTTCCTTACCATCACCAGTTCATTCAAGGATCTGATGAAGGATACAGATGAGCAGCCGGGCTGTGAGACAGCAACTCCTGTCCCTGTGGAGTCGGAGTTCCTCACCTTCCAGTGTAGGTGTGTTCACCAACCGCGAAGTGTATGAGCCCCCCAGTTTGAGACTGTGGATGTGGGCGCAATCAAGTGTTGCCTCCATTTCCAGTCCCCTCACCTCTTTCTGGTGGCTAACCTCCATCCTGAAGCCCACCCAGGGTGACTGCAATAGCATAGAACTTTTTCCTAGTGTTCTGATGAGCTAGGGACTTACAAAGGTTTCAGGGGATCTGTGTCAGTGATAGCATCAGAGACCAGCTATTTGAGCAAGAAAAGCTCCTACTGCTCTTAATACATAGGAAATTGCAAAGATTTCAGAATATCTGTACAGGACCGGGACAGGACCGGTATGTGTTTTCTATTATTGCGCCGCTATTTAGCAATTTCTCTATGCTTCAGTTTCCACATCTGCTAAAGGTTTACTGAAAACACTGCCTAGCATAACTGAGAGCTCCTTCTGTCTATGAAGTCCCCCAAAGCGAGGACCACCTCTCACCAAGCTCCTAACACACACCCTGTACTCACAGGCACTCAGTCAACATGTGCTGAGCGAAGAAGAAACACAGAGGCTCAGCCTCACACATGCTTCCCGAGACCTAGCTCCAAACCTTCATGTCTGGCTGTGACCTCCAGACCCTCCTCCCATCGGATGCGTTGGGTCCTGCCAGAGGAGGCTGCTGATGTACTGAACCTGGCGTGACTTTCCCTTTAGGAACCCCGTGGGTCTGAGCGCGATTCCTAAGAGTATGCATCTTGCGCATGAACTTGAGCTCTGGCCTCTTGCCATCCAAGTGCATTTTTCTCCCCATAAGACTTAAACCCTTGAAGTGAGACGGATTTGAAAAAGACTTTCACGGGGCTAGGGGCTGGGCATTCAAGGAAGGCCACCCATTCTCTGTCCTCTTGCCAGACTTAATGCTAAGACTTTCAGGAACTTTGGTTTATTTCCTGTCTTCATTTTTCATGGGTGTTACAAGCACTGAGTTGAGAATATCTCTTGCCATGTAATTATTTCTCTGTTCACCTCCATGTTTTAACTGTAGTCTGCTAGATTCAGATATTTCTTGTTTATAATTCCTGGTAGAAAGTGGGCTCCCACCCAGTCTTAAATGCTTGATGATGAATGGATGAGTGAATGACTCAAATTCACCAAAGATAGGGCCATGCTTTCCTCATCGTTAAGTCCTCAGAAGGGCTTGCACAACACAGGCTGTAGAAGAAGCGCCACGAACCCATGCAGTCAGCTATTTGTGCATCACTTCTAACTATAGACTGAGTCCCAGGCCAATGGAGCTGTGAAAACAGCAAAACAAGAAGGGAAGAATCAAGAACAATCAGGAAAATGACAAGAGCGTCCTGTTCAGCAGGAAGCTGGTCAGAGGCAGAGCTCAAGGGCAGGAGTCACCGGGTGAGTCAAGAACAAAGTCTGGTGGCAGCAGGTGGTTTGGACATGCTCTGCAGTGGTTGCCATCACTTCACAGCGAGGCCTTGTCCCTTTGAGAGCAGCAGTGTTCCCATTGGGTGTGACACGTCCTTCTCCTAAGTCATCCTCGTCTCACCAGGAGTCCTAGGTGTTCAGCTCATGAGTGCAGGAGGTTCTTTCCTTGGTTACTGGTTCACAGGTGAAGGGCAGGGAACTAGCTGAGTCCTCCTCCAGCTGAGACACACTTCGCTCTCCCGGAACCTGGCTGAGCACTTGCAGTGGAATGCACCAGGCTGACCTTGCCAGGGCTGAAGTGGAATAAGCCTGTGCTAAGTCTGTGCTACCTGATGAAGCTCCATTCCCTTCCACACAAAGCCCAGTTAGTACCACCTGCTGCCACCCAGCCACACAGGCGTCCAGATCCTTAGGGATCATACTGGGCCGAGCATTTAGGCTGCCTCAGAAACCTTTCATGTCATTTGGTCGATTGATGGTGATTTGACATGCTAGTTGTAAATTATTTTGAATCATCCTCACGTCTTAATGTCACTTGCTTTACGTTACGAGTAACTGTTTCTCTGTCTCCTTTGTCGCTAAGCCTTTAACCAAACTACAACCAAGGAATCTTTCTAAAATGCAAGTCCCACCCCTATGCTGACAATACTTCCAAGGCTTTGGGCTGACATCATTAAGACATCTTAGCCTGCCCTGCTAGGCTTTCCGTGACCAGCCCTCCTCACCTGAGACCACTTTCCCTCCTTCCTGCTTCTCCAGATCACAGAACTTCCTCCAGTTTTTCAAAGCCACCATGGTGGTCTTTCCCCTCCAGAACTGCGCTCCATTCGGGAAACCTAAACATTCTAAAAGCACAGCCTGTCCCCAGGCCTAGGGTCCCGCTACCAGTGTGCTAGTCACATTTCATTTTCATGTGTGTAGGTCTGTCCTCACCTTACACTCTGTCAGGACAGAGTGGTGCTCTCGGTCCTCCTCTGTATTCCCACCAGCTTTGATGCTTCCGACACACAGTCAGGGTGAGATGAGTATTTGCCCGATATGTTTCTCCCATTGAGATATAAGCCCCTCTGGATCCTGAGTCTTCTGGGAATGCCCAGCCCCTCTCCCATTGCATGGGGCTTAATTAAATGCTCAGAGAATATTTATTGCACCACTGAGCAAATAGAACTTGGTGCAAGAGAATAAGGCTAATACGTTGCCTGCTTTTCGCTCTGATTTTGGACAAGCCTCCTTATGGCCCAGAGATGAACATTCCCACCTGCAGACTAGGGTGGCCACTACCCTGAGGAGTGAATCAAATGAGAATTAACTGCTGTGACACTTCCTGGGCCAGAGTGTCTGGAGTGCTGCTTGCATGTGATCTGACTAAAAATTTATCTGAGGTAGGCATTGTTTTCCTGCTTCTACAGAGATTCTGAAAGGAAAATCACGTTGCTTAAGATCACACAGAGAAAACACGGCGTTAAGATTTTGATCTGTCTCCATGTGACTCCAAACCTGCACCTTTTTCACATTCTGGATCTGCAGATTTGGAAGGTTAAGAGGAAGGTTCCTCTCTTGCCACTGCCTCCCTCTCCCAGCTCCTTGTGGGAGGTATGTAATCACTGCTCACTGGCTCAGGTCTTACCCTGCCTGATGCAGATTCTGAACAGGTAATTCCTCTGTTTTCTTCTCACCCTAAGATCCCAGCACGTGGAAACAAGAGATGAAGGTCAAGCAAGCTTCCTCACCCAGTCAGGGTCGAACATGATGTTGTGTAGCTGGGACACCAGCTGCGTATCCTGTGAGCACACAGTGGCCCACTCCCACCAGGGCGATCACACTGGTCAGCCTCTCCTAGGAGGAGGCTTATGCCCTTCCCCTGTATTTCACCTTGATGTTCACTGAGTCTCAGGATCACAAGGGGAAGATGCCTTTCTACTACTCATTCATTTCCACATTTACAAAGTCACAACCACCATCTACTGGGAGTTGATTGAGTGCCAAAAGCTGGGTTAAATCTGTTCTCACATCCCTTTGATAGGCCGCAGCTATAGCTAGAGACAGAGGGAGAGAGTTCCCTGGCTGCTGACGGAGGCCCCAACAGAGAACCCACATTACTTGCTCCAAGTCACTTAACTCGAAGGGGTGAAGCTGAGCTAAGGCCCGGGCCCTGAGTGCTCGCTCAGGAGCCCTTTCCACTCTGTCGCTAAAGCAGCGTCAGCTCCATTCCTCCCTCCCCAGGAGACACTGGGCATGGGGATGCCCCCAAAGAAGTGCTTTTTCTTGAAGGACCCTCAAAGTTTAGGACATAAAAGGGAGAAGCATTCATTTTGACAAAATGGCAAAAAAGCAGATGGATGAGTTAGAAGACCCCCAAGGGGCAGGTTAGTTCCTGGTTGCCCTCTCGGGGGTGATAGCCCCTCACCATTGTCCTGAAGAGTTTTGATCTGATTCTGACACTTGGGGTCCGAGCCTCAGTCTTGCCTCTTCTGACTGTGACTGTGGGATTGGGGTGGGATGGGGTCGGGGGAGGGGGACGGGCACAACATCTCTCTGGGCCTCGTTCTCCTGCCCTGGAAGGGAGGCAGTGAGACTTGAGCTGGATGGTGATGAACAGGCGGCGCGTGTCTCTCCACGCATGTTCAGTAAGTGACAAGTCAGGTCAATGTTTCTAGCCTTGGGGGTTTGGTACAGCTGCCATATGGACTTGGGTTTTTGCCTACATCCGTCTTCTATCTTATCTGCCCTAAAAGAAAGCTACAAGCAAACACAAGGATCCCAGCAGCAAAGCAGACACAGGAATGCCTTGGGACACAGGAAAGCCTCAGGGAGGGTTATGAGCTCAGTCATTTCCACCAACAAAAACAAACCCTTGGGAGACATCTGGGCCGCACGATCCCAGCCTTCACTGTACTCTGCTTTCCAATTTCAAACCCAGAGCCATTTTGGACCCATGCTTTAAGGAATCTTTAGTCTGCTAGGTCCCCCTTTAGCCTTGCTTTTTCAGCTGGAAATGCTCAGAGGGTTCGCTGCCAAGCAACATTTGTGCGGGTCCTCCCGGCCACAGAGCCCTGCCGGTCCGCAGGCCTCAGCGTGCACTGTGCCAAGCCAGGGAGCTGCCGTGTGGACAGGCAGCCCCGCCATGCTTCTAGATCAGGAGGCTTGGGGTGAGGACAGTAAGTGAGGTTCTAACAGGGGACTCAGGTAATACCAGGGCCATGGCCTGCTGTCCCCTGGAGATGTCCCCAACCCCGGGGGACTGGTGGAGGTGAGGGGTCCTGCGATTGCCATGGACCTTGTGCCTCGCCCCTTAGGGGAGGCATTAGGATTTAGAAAATGGACTGTCAGAAAGAAAGGGCTGCTGAGATCATCTTAAAGTTTCTTCCAGTATGTGAGTCAGGAAGCTGAGACCAGAGAGCACAAGTGATTTGCCTAAGACCATGTGTCTGAGGTGCAAAACCAGTTCTTGCCATTGTTAAGTTTACTTTCTCAGAGCTCCCACGGGAGAAGAGGGATCATCAAGGAATGGGTACTGGGTTCGTGTCACCAGAAGCTCAACTCTGGTGTTAGAAAAGCTTCACTCCTGTTAATGTTTGAGCAGACACAGTATCCCATCAAGCCGATGGTTAAAAGGAGAATCCCAGGAGGTACATGTGCTCAGTGGGTATAGGACCCACAGAGTCGTCTGAGGGCATGTTATGCTATTCCCCTGTCGGGGTGCAGCCTGCTCAGAGCTGGTCAGGATGGGATGGGTGTGGTTCAAGAGGAGTCTGGGCAGACGCAGATGCTGGCCCTCAGGGATCTGGTAGATGGATACATTCTGTTTTGGCTTTGCTGTGAAATATTGGATTTTACCTTTTTTCTGGAAAGCTGCATGATGCCTGCCAAACCCCAACATTGCAAACATGCAGGATGACAGCACCAGCTCACAGTTGAAGGAATGAATTACCTCTCCCACAGACAGTTTCAACTTTGCGTTTTCTGCCTCAAGCCCTTCCATCCTCAAAGTCATCTTCTTGTCTCTCTGCCAGTTTCACAGGGGCTGCCAGGTACATCTCCGTAGAGCACACTTCCTTCCTGCTGGCCTCTCTGCGGTTCTGGATAGCCTAGGGAACACCGTCTTGGGGAGACGTCTCTCTGTGGCTAACAGCTCTGTACTCCTAGCTCCCAATCCCTGGCAGAAAGGTAGCAACTGTTAGGACCCTGCTGATGGTTGATGCTCCAACCTCTCCCAAAGGGACAGCTTCTTCAACATCAAGGCTGTCCATGCTACCAGCATCAACTCTTCTCCTGCTTTCTCGAAGGCCGCCTGAGTAATCAACACTAGCCATACATGACCAAAACCCCTTGATTCCCACCTGCTTCCACTCTTTCCCCTCCCAGTCTTCACTGACTCCCTAGGATCAAAGGTTATGTCACATCAGTCTAGTCTACGACCCATATTGAAGTAATCCAGCAGTGGCATTGTTAGTTAGCCAAACTGCAGTGGAGCTGAACATGAAACCCCAGGCAACAGGGAGGAGGCAGCAGCTAGAGGAACGGTGGTAGACAGTCTGCAGGAAGATGGGTCTGAACTGCCTTTCCAGGATAAGGTGCTGGGTACCCTTGCTATCCACTCTTGATTGAAGGAGGTGATGGGTGACAGTGGAAAAGCAAGAAACCGAGAGCCGGTTGGCTTGGTTCTGTGACTTACCTCATTGTGACCTTGGACAAGTTACTTAATCTCCTCTCTGCTTTTGATCCCCCAAATTTTAAAGGAGACACGGCCAAGATGCTCTCTAGAGTTCCATCTGGGTGTGACTTTCTGCCTCTGTCTGGGTGAGTCAGACTCATCGGCTCAACACCATCTGTGTGCTGAGGTTCTTCCACCGGTGGGGGCTCCCACTGGCTCCTGTTGTATAACTCGCCAGGGTCAGCCACTGCCCTTGGCTTCTGAGGGCAGAGTTCAGCCATCACCCCTCCTGGCAGAGACAAGAGCCCTGCTCCTGATCAGTCTGTACCTCCTAGCCCTCCTGATCAGTCTGTACCTCCTAGCCCTCCTGATCAGTCTGTACCTCCTAGCCCTCCTGATCAGTCGTACCTCCTAGCCCTCCTGATCCGTGTCTATACCTCCTAATCCTCATGAGCGACAACAGGATAAGTGAACACTGGGCTGTGAAGGTGCCCGGCCCTGGTGCTGGGGCAGGAGCTGACGCTGGCACATACCAGCCAAGTGGCTGCACTCTTGGTGGTTTTCAAAGTTGGAATAGAACCTGCTTCGGGCTGGAGCATGGTGGGTGGTCTCAGCTCTTGGAGCGTACATCATGAGAGGTAACTATTTTTCCTGGCCCTTCTTATGATCCAGTATAATGTTACTGCGATTGGAATGGCTGTGGAGAAGCATTTTCCCTTCTCCCATCGCCAGGAACCCTGCGCTGTTTGACCAAGCCTACAATATCGGTGACTTGCAGTTTGCCTCTAGTTGTCATTCATTCCACCTTCCTCTCTGACTGTCACTCCTCCCACTTCTCTCCTCCCACCAGAATCTCTTCAGTGTGGATTGTGCTTTTCTGCATGTAAGTTCTGCCACAGGGGTTGTGTCAGCTTAGAATTCCATCTCTAAATCTTCTCCAACTGGCAAAACCGTTTCATCCTTCAAGTCCAGTCCATGCCATGCCTCTGGGAAGCCTTCCTAATCTCTCTCTGCAGACTCTGTCCTCCCGCACTCCCAGAACAGCTGGTGAGCCCTTCCCCTATAGCATCCATTGCAAATTCCTGCTGATTTGCGCTCCTCCTCCACCTAGGTATGTACCTTGAAGTCTTAACCCGCAGGACCTTAGAATGTAGCCATATTTGGAAGTAAGTCTTTTTTTTTTTTTTAAGATTTATTTATTTATGCATACAGAGCTGAGGTACAAGCCAGAGGTGCAGGGGCAGTGAGAGGATTCACCAGAGACAGAGTGGGGAGCAGAACAGGAATATCAACGAAGTATACTGCTGAGGGGAGCAGTGGGTGGGTCAGGAGAGGTCTGCCGCGCCAAGTGGATCTCCTCCTGGGCAGGCGGGGATCGAGATCCAACTCATGCTGAAGTGGCTTAAGCTTCTTAGTGCTGCGCTTTAACCCGCTGCGCCACCAGGGAGGGCCCAGAAGTAAATCTTCAACAGGATCATTTTTCAGTGAGAATGGCCTCTAGGCCATCTTGGACATGGACCTGTACAGAGGGGAGGCAACGAGACCAGGAAAAGGCATTGGTGCGTGAGCCAAAGCCAAGCCTGGGACAGAGCCCTCCCTCACTGCCCGCAGAAGGAACCAGCCCTGCCATTTCTGCCAGACCCAGAAGTCTCTGGTGTTTTCTAGGCCGGGCTCATTCCCCACCTCCTACTCCCCACTCTCTTGTCAGTTCTGAGTTCTGGGCAGTACTGTCGCTCCTCCATTTGAAACCAGACGAGAACCCTGTCTCTTCGGAGCTGCCTCTGGCCCTGCTCTGTCTTCCTTCTTGCACATAGAGCTTTTCTTTCAACCCTGAACAGAAACTTGGACATTCCCCCACAGTCAAGGGTCAAAACACCTTGTGGGGAGCTTGGGTTTGTTGACTTTATTCCTTTCCAGAAGCAGCTTTGCCTGGTTGAATTTCAAATTGATAGAATGTCTGAAAATTTCATATGTGAACCGTGCCAGCCACTTCCACCCCAGGAGGAACGCAGACAATGAGGTAGCCAAGCATTCCTCTTGGTTCTCGTCCCAACCTCTGAGTTCCCTCTGAGGGGCCAGCATAAACTTATCTGTGTCTCTCAGCCATGAGTCACTGATATTTTTATGACTGTCCTCTGGGTTTCTTTTGGGAGCACAATAATTACCAAGTCTGAGATCATGGCTGTCCTTGGGGTATTCACCAGGCCATCTGGTTTCCCAAGATGTTCCCTAGTCACCTTTGCACCTCTGTGCATACCCGTGAGTCCACCTGAGCAGCCCATGGACCACCTGCTCATGGCCCTCCATCGTGCCTTTGGCATTTTCTCTCTCCCGATCTCCTGGCTTTGACTGTCCTGCTTGATGGTGCTGAGGTCATGGCATTAGGCAATATCCCAGAAACTGTGGTCATGGTGATATTTTTAGAGGAGGCTGTGTGAGGTTGTGGAGACTGCATGCTGCTGAACAGCCCAAGTCTGGGATTCAGCTGCTGCTGTTTAGCCACTGGGCCAGTGACCACTGCCATGTCTCTGTTTCTCCATGAGCCCTATGAGCATAGTTACACTATACACAGAATTGTGACGACTGAATGAAATAACCTATGCAACGCACTTAGAGCTATTCATGGTACGAGTTATCTCAAAAATAGTCGAATGTATGGTCTACTTCCCTTGAATTTTTATTATAGCTTCTTGTTTGAAGAAAATTAAAATGTAGCTGAGGAGGCCTTCATGAGTAGCGAAGGGCAGTATTTCCTCAGGAGGGTCAACTTGGGAAGGAGGATGTTAAATACACATCAGGCGACACAGCCTCTGGGTTTATTTAGCCCTCCAGCATCCATGGGGTGATTGAGGGCTGGAGGCATGGTCTCTGTCAGCCACCACCTGATTGTATTGCTTCTGTGTGGCTCCTCTCCAGGTGGGACCATCTGACTCTTCTTCAGCACCCTTCAGAGAGTTCTCATTACTGTCGGAAGCACGAGGGAGGAGAGAGAGTCGCTCCAGACACTCAGGACTCGGTGGAAAAACAACACTGGCTGTGGTGTCACTCAGGCCTCCGATGGAGCCACCATGATGCCTCGGACTCGGTGTGCAGGGGGCCAAGACACGCCCCCAACCCCCTTGCTCTGAGCTCAGTTACCTCATTGACACACTCAGCACATTCACATCTATTGTCTCTAAGATACCTTAGGTGTGGCCCTCCCTGGTGGCGCAGCAGGTTAAAGCACAGCACTAAGAAACTGGGGCCACTTCCGCATGAGTAAATCTTTAAAGATTTATTTATTTGTGCATACAGAACTGGAGTACAGGCCAGAGGCTCAGGGGCTGCGAGAGGCTTCACCAGAGACAGTGGGGAGCAGAACAGGCAGATCGACGAAGTACACTGCTG
>NW_004567110.1:6902006-6934187 GCF_000260355.1 Condylura cristata | reverse complement strand
ACCTGATTCAACATAATCATTAATTTATTTTGTCAGATAAATAATAATCCCCTAAAATGTTCCAGTTTTTAAGCCCTGGGAATGTTACAAGTTATACAGTGGAAGGACATCATATCTATATAACTAGGCTAAATATCTTAAAATGGAGGGACTATTCTAGGTCTTTTTTGGGGAAGATTTATTTATTTATGCATATAAGAACTGGGGTACAGTTTATACCCAAAGCAGAAAACTCTTTGAATTGATTATATGCCGGTTTAATGCCAATATTTTCTCCATCAAAGACAACCTATACATATTTCCTACAATAAACGTAGACTGGTCCAGCCCCATGGAAAACAGTATGGAGATTTCTCAAAAGGTTAAAGATAGATTTTCCATATAACCCAGCAATTCCAGTCCTAGGTACATGTCAGAAGAATACAGATGTGAATTCCAAAAGAACAATGCACTCTTAAGTTTATGGAAAACTTCTGTTTATGTGGAAACTCTCATGTTTATATGGGAACTACCTAAGCACCCCCAAACAGATGTCTAGATCCAGAAGGTATGACATATGAAGGATGGAATACTACTCACCTATCAAGAAAGATAGACTCTTGCCATTTTCAACAACATGGGTGGAGCTGGAGAGAATTATGCTAAGCAAATTAAGTCAGAAGGAGCAAGGTGAATGCCAGGTGATGTCACTTATATGTAAAATATGAGGGACAAAACAGAGGGTCAGAAAAGGCCAAACTAATAAACTCTAGAAATTTGATGTGGAAACAGGCTGCAGGTGGGGGAGAGAGAAGGGTTAGGGTGAGAAGGAAGTGATGGGAAGGGAGCACAGTGGACTCTGGGTGCTTTGGAGGTAGGTGTAGCATGGTACCTCCTCCTGGGAGGGGATCCTGGGAGGATAGACCCCATAAACACAAACCACATGGTAAACCAAAGTCACCTCCATGAAAAAACTTTTTTCCTTACAGTAAACTTTCAAAAAAATCTTCCAATACAATGTCCTTATTCAATTCCCCTTTATTTGCTATGAAATAAGTGGCTTGCTAAATAGAGCAGATATAAATTTCAGGCGAAAGCAAAAAAAAAAAAAAGCCATTTTAATCAGAAGGCAGTGTATCCTTGCCAATCTTTTTTTGAAATGTTCAAAGTAGCTCAAGTAGCTTATACTTCCTTCGTGGTTCCTAAATTGGGAAGCACTAATAGAGCAAAGAAAGGAAAACAGCCACAGTTTAAATAGTGCTTATCTATTGACACAGAAGGATATATTAATTATGTGGATAAAAAGAAGTAGAGAAAACAATGGTGATGATTTTTCCATGTGTCCCCTTGTCTAGACAATAGCACCCGGTTATGTAATCACACTGAATCTAGGTGTTGCTGTAAAGTCATTTCATGGATGTGGTTGATGTTTCCGATTAGTTGACTTTATGTCCCCTTGATATGTGGGTGGGTCTCGTCATATCAGTCGAAGGCCTTAGAGCAAAAACTGCAGCTTCCTTGAGAAAAAAGTCTGCCCCCAGACTGCTGCATCAATTCCCGCCCCCTGGACTCACCAACACACACAGCTGCACGAGACAAATCCTCTGAATAGATTCTGACGCCCCCTTTCTGCCCACCACCTGCTTGCATTGTTATTTGGTCTCTGTGGAACATGAAAGTAAGCGAAAGCTCATTTAGAACCACAGTATATATCATGTTCATCAATATGCTAACATTTCAAGCTCTGAGACCCTGACCATCTTACATTGTGCAAAAAATAGAGGCTCTGGCAAGGAGTGGGGGAGGGGGTGTATCCCTGGGTGTGTGTGTGTGGGGGGTAATCACCAGATTACTGCAAGGCAGTTGCTGATCTGTTGGTGTGACCTTCCTCATCATTAAGTTCAATAAGTACAAACATCATGTGTATGGAAGTGATGTGTTAAGTAGGCAGGTGTTTGTTGAGTGCTTACAAAGAGGTTCGTATAAGTGCCTTTCGAATGAACATGGTTGTCTACTATGAGCAATCAAACAGAAAATCACCCAAAACCACTTCTGAACTCACAGCCCTTATCTATTTGAATTATCCATAGATTCAGAAGTACAATTGGGCTCAGGTGGGCATTTGTGAAAATGTTTGACCTTAAAAAGGCTTCCTGTGCTGGGAAGCGTGTACTCACCAGCTGATGGTAATTGGCGCATCAACGTGTGAGCTGTGACATGGCTGCACTTGAACGCCATGGACCATACCCCGACGACACGGACTGACTGCCCATATAACTGAGATATGAACGCTCGAGTCAGAATGCTACCAAAATAGCTGACTTTAATCCTGGCAAAGCTGGATTGGGATGGAATCTTTGTCCCACGGTCAATTGTCCTGCAGATCTCTTATCTTGATGGAGCTGGCCACCGCTGGAGCAGATGGGTAGTGGCAGGCCTCTTCCCACATCAGCGCCTGCAGTGGAGATGTCCTGTCCACTTACCTCAAGGCGAAGGGAGCTGAGAGATTGCAGACTGGGTTGCAAGGCCAGAGGGAGAAACAAGAGGCTGGTCTCCCTCTTGCTCAAAAACTCACCAGCTGCCTCGTGTCCGGGGACAGGAGTGGGAAGGGGTGTCAGGGTGACCAGCAAGGAGTTGCCCCGTGAAACCAGGGCTTGGGTTTGGCACCTGACTTAAAGCACAGTTACATGCTACATTTTTTGTTGTTGTTGACGTTTGATCTCTCTATCTTCCAACTTTTGGTAATGACAACTTGAAAAGAAATGTTCCCAAGTGGGCTTTTGGAGGATAGGAAGGACCTGTGTGTGAGACAGGATTTTGCGAAACAGAGCTTTGCCACTTAGTGCAGGAGTGACTTGGGTGACAGTTGAACCTCTCTGTAGCTCCATTTCTGCTGCTATAAAGCAGGAAATAGGACAATACCCACCTCCACCGCTGCTGTGTGAATGAAATTAATTAGCATGTTCAAGGCACTGAGAACAGCATCTGGCCCATAGAATTCAGAGTAGATGTTAGCTCTTATTCAATTGAAATAACCTTATTGATGTACTAAGGCCTTGTATATGAATTTAAAAATGCTTATGAAGGCTTCAGAATCTCTCCATCATTCACTCAAAGCTTGTATTGAAAGCCTACTTTAGGCCAGGGCCCTGCAAGGGACGCTACAGAGGATGAATAGACCAACTTCAAGACATTCAGATTCCAGGGAAAGAAAAGACCGAGAGGCAGTGGTGAAGCATGATGATAAGAACAATGGAAGTGAATTCAAAGCAGAGTGCCTTACCCTGGTTGGGTAGGAGAGTTGTGGAACATTTCCTGGATGGGGGAAAGGCCAGATCGATCCCATGCCACTGAAGTTAAAGAGGGAGTATTTCAGAGACATGGCTGAAATCGCAGAGCAAACAAGTAACAAGTGAAATGAATCCTGAAAGGCGTCAGCTGGGTAGTGACCAAAAGATTTTCAGGGAAGAGTGATGTCTGCGGTGAGGACAGCGGTCATATTGCAGGGACTTGAGGTATGGGGTGAGGCTGAAGAAGGGGGCACATGGGAGGTGTGATAGCCCATTCCAGTACACCCAGCTGGGAGAGAGTTGAGAAGATGGCACAGTGCTTGACAAGGAGGGGTGAGGCCAAAGGGGGGCTTATGCTGGGATAGGAGGGCCCAGGTGTGCTTAATGGTCAAAAGTAGGGGGACAAAAGCAAAGAGAGCTATCAATATTGGGACACCATCAATATTGGAAATTCAGTGACACAAATCCAAAGTGTCTGTGGTATTGGGAGGTTGGATTTTATTAGGGCTCATCAGGCCAGAGGGAGATCTGGTCCAGAAGGGCAGGTGGCAGCGCCTGGTGGGTAGCACAGGATGGGTAGGTAGGTGATTGTGCAGGGTGGTACCAGGATGTTGGGATACTGGGGAAATTCCACTCAATGGCATCTCCCTCCTCTGTGTGATGGTTACCCCAATATTCCAAGAGAGGGTTCCTCTATCCTAATCTTTCACCATTTAAACTTGAGCAAACTGAAGACAGAGAGGATGATGGAGTAGCAGAAAGACCTCCCAAAGAGCTCACCGAGTGTAGCAGAACCAGTCATCAGCTCCCAGACTCCCCGTCTTCCGCCCTGGTTGTACAGCGGTACCCTGCTCTGCTCCTTGACAGAGTTATTGGTGTTTAGTGCTGACGCAGCTGAGAGCTACATGTTCATCAAATGCAGGAGTATTTTCCTTTGTCCCAGTTTGCTCCACCCTATAGACAGAATGAAGGAAACTCTGGGAGCTTGTACCTCATGCATCATCTTGCCATGACCGAGTTTGGAAGCTCTGCAGCTCACGTCCCATCATTCCATGAGATGTACAACCTTTGTCCCCTTATTCTGCTTTACAAACATTCTGTCCTACCCACATACTGCCAAGACTATCGGCAGCCACCTAAAGACAAGAGAGACTGCCAAGGAGATTTCCAGAAATGCTGATCGGGGAAACTGAATACGGGCTGTTTTTAAAAATAATAAATCAGTGGTTGATTGGAAATAGAACATTCAGGATAATAGAATAGCTAGAAATTTGACCAAGCATGAACCAGCCAAAGGCTCCTAATGGACTGTGAATTAATCATCAATCCATGTATTGGTGAGACAACTTCAACACATACATCAAAGGAAGGGCAGAACAGTCTCCAGAAGCCTTAGCTAATCAGGAGAAGTAAATCCATTTCAAGGTGACATTCACTTTATGGGAAAAAAAGTGAAATTCTCCCAGGTGCCTGGGAACCCAGGCTATTTCCAGCTCAGCATCCATACAAAAGAGAAAGGCAAGCACGTTCTTTGCTAAATGGATTCAGAATTCTGGTTAGAGTCTTATACTGTTGTGAAACTACACTTCTTGTCTTCAGACTATTTTCCAGATAGAAAAAAAAAAATCCTTTAGATGACTCCCAGAAGGGCGTGGTTTAGACAGGTTCACAGAGATATTCAAGTACTCCTGAGACGATGAGTAGTGTGTTGAAAGGCAGCTGAATGCAATCTCAACAGTCTTTGCCTATTGAATCATCATTGGGTTCCTACATGGGTAAGCACCACTGTAGTAAATGCTTTGAATACAGAGAACACTGGAGGTGAGAAATGGAGGGAAGAACCTGGAGGAAAGAACCTGGAGGGAAGAACCTGAGGAGTTGAGGCCACGAGTAGGCAGGAACTCTGTTCTGTTGGAAAGAAGTTCAAGAAAGGGCTGTTGGAAATAGTAGTCATTAGTACTTTAATCCTGCCTGCTAAAAGAACTTGAAATAATAGTTATCACATTCTTCCCATCTCACCGATCAAATGGTGAGGAGGAGAAGTCAAGGGTGGCAAGGAATGCCAGACACAGTTTGTGCTGCCATTAGCTCATGGAAACAAAAGACTGGGGGAAAGAATCCTTCTTGAGAGTAAGGCCCTGGCTAGATCTGACTGACGTCAGGTGAGAGTTCTCTGCTCAGGAACCCGGTCTTCTGTCTCTCCCACGCCTCCTCTTTCAGCTCTGCTCTTCTCTGTGCTTTTCCTCATTCTTTCCTTCTAAGCCAGAGGCCCTCCAGGCAGCTGGGGAATATGGCTGGCAGCTGCTCTATTGTGACCTATTTCCACCATAAGTTCCTCTAGCAACTTCAGTTGAATGTGGAAATGTCACTCTTCCAGAGTTCATTAAAAATCCCAGGGAAGGAATCTGACCCTGCTGAGTCATGCGACCTTCTCTTATCCTGTTCACCATTGCCAAGCGTGTGAACCAAGATGGGCCAGGCCCAAAGCAGAAGACCTTTCAGTGGCTTGTAGAGGTCATGCTGTAGTTCCATGCTCCTCTTGACCACAGGGACCTCTGAGGAGAAACTGGTGCCATAAGCAGAAAGCCAGAGAAAGTCATCAGGAAGCTAAACAACAACAGCAGTAGCAGCAACTAAAATAAAAGAAAAATGCGGAAAACAGTTATCTCCTTCATAAGAGAGCCAGATTATTGAGATATGGAAATACTGACTTGCTTGAACTTTTATTTTTCTTATACAAGTAACCAAGTCTTCCTAACATCCTGCCAGCTTCATAGATGGGGCAGTCCAGGGGCAGACTGACTAAGCTGTTCCCAGAAGGAAGCCAGAGATCAATATCTTAACCTATATTTATCCCATTAGTCAGGAGGAGGCCCTCCTGTGTGCGATTCCCCGCCTCCCATGACACTGTGGAATACGCTAAGCCAATAAAACTCACTTTAGTGTCAACATCAGGGTACAGAGATTGCAAGAGAACATTGAAGCACAGGTAGAGGATGTTAGTACTTCTTGTCTGGAGGAAGAGGCTTCCTACGGATCAGGACAAAAAGCAGGCGGGTGGCTTTTCCTACAGCGGTGGTATCTGGAAACATGATGCTGTGTTTCAGAGCAATACTCTGGGCACAGGCAGAGGAACCTGTTCCAAACAGGTTGCAGGAGGTTGTGACTTAGGCACTTTGAAATACCACTGGGCTCCAGAAACCAAAAGACAGTAGTCCTATTGTTACCAGCAACAGAAACTGCTGTCTGAGATTGGATGTTTATTTGTGTTTGGAAATATGGCACAGGTGTGAGATGGATGTGTAGGAAGGGTTGGGAATAGAATGGGTATACAGCATATTTTTGTTAAAAGAAATTAAGCCTTTTTTTTTTTTAAAAGATTTATTTATTTGTGCATACAGAACTGGGGTACAGGCCAGAGGCTCAGGGGCAGTGAGAGGCTTCACCAGAGACAGAGTGGGGAGCAGAACAGGCAGATCGATGAAGTACACTGCTGAGGGGAGCAGCGGGCGGGTCAGGAGAGGTCTGCCTTGCCATGTGGTCACCTCCGGGGCAGGCGGGAATCGAACTCATGAGGAAGCAGCTTTAGATTCTCAGTGCTGTGCTTTAACCCGCTGCACCACCAGGGAGGGCCCGAAATTAAGCCTTTTAAACAACTTATTTTCCTGTATAAACTTGTCCTCTTTTCTCCTTCCTGCTTCTGTCCCCTTAGTCCCTCCTCCCCCAAAACACACACACACCACACAAAGTTAATGCTATTAATGTACATTATCTTTCCATCCCTACAGTGGAAATTCAGAAGGAACTGGCAAGACTCACTAAAAAAGAAAATAAAAACAAGGATAGAGAGAAAACAGGGCTAGAGCTTGAGAGACTCTTAGTGGTTGCCTGTATTAACCTTCTCAGTCAGAGGAGGAAACTAAGCAGGAAGGTTACCTGGTTATTTACCTGACCTGAGAGTCAGAGCTAAGCTAATGTCTCAGGTGTGGAATCATTTCTGTGTCTAGAAAGTGAAGGATGGAGGTGAGCTAGAGCCTGTGCAATGTGGAGGAAGACATCGAGAGGCTCAAATTCCAACCATATACTACCTGTGCAGACCTTGGGCGATTTATTTTACTTCTCCAAATTGTGAGAATAAAACTAACTCGTGTAGAAAATAACATCAATAGAATGGTAGTATACAAAAATGAAGTCAAGGCTATAAATATAGAGACAAGAATTTTAATAAATTGTTAGGGAATAGAACACATATCTAACACATACCCAAAGTAGACTGTACCATGATTAAGCAGGGTGTACTGTGGGAATGCAAGGTTGGTTTAATATCAGGAAATAGAAAATGACCCAGGAAATAAAAAAAATTAGAGGAGAACAAAATAGATCATATCAGTAGATTCTGAAGGTGGCATTTTACAGATGAGACAATTCCTAACATTCCTAACTTAGTAGTTGCTTGAATGCTGCAGTGATTATTAGCAATCACTGAGCCCTGATTAGTCAGCACTATCTGTATTTTATAAAGACACCAACTATGAAGATGGAAAATTTTTTGGAGTATTTCCTGAGCTAGATTTCAAACATAAGCCAATCTACACAACCACACTGAGACTAAGCATGCTGATTTTATTGGGTTCATCTGATCCTTACTCCACTTACTCTTCAAGATGAATGCTATTTTTTTAACCACTCTGGCACAAAGCTTCCTCTATCTGTAAAGTGAAAACTATAATGTATTTCCATCATTTATGGCATGCTTTATGAGACTCAAATAGATAATCATGAACTTGGGTAGGCAGAGAGCTGCCACAGACACTCATTTCTGTGTTCTCATGTCCCCTGGGAGAGACCATTGCTTCAACCTAAGTTCTCTAACAGCATTAAGAATGTCTAGATGACGGGTCTCTGGTTCAGGTGAAATGAAAAGCTTCCTTGGTGAGAATTGATACGGCATATAACAACAGTAAGAGCACCAGCTTTCCTGAGGCTAGCAGGCAGATCAAAGCTAAGGTTAGCGGCTTTTGTGGGCACCTTCCAAGGAACTCTCTAAGGCAGGGGATTACTAAAAGGACAATATGTTGAGGGAGAATTTCAGAGAGGCAGCAAGAGTTTGGCTGGAACTAGTACAGTAGGAAGACAAAGTCACGTCTCCTCTGAAGACAAAGTCATGTCAGACCACAATACTTTCTGAAGGGAATCAGATTACAGTCATAATAAATTATTTATATATGATTCCATTTTAAAATCTGAAATTATTTCAAAGATACAAAAGCTACAAAGATACAAAAATCTCATTGTCTCAAAAGCATCACCCACATTTTGTCAAATGTCCCAATACTGCAAAAGAATAGTAGCAAGAGGATCTAGCTCAGAATTCAGGTATCTTTCATGATTATGTCTTTTCTGCCTCTGTCAAGGTGGAACGGTTCCTCAGGTCAGCCTTGACACCAGTGACTTTGACATTTTGTTTTTCCTGTGATTATAGGAGCAATTACCTCAGTTTTACTAGGCCTTATTAACTGGCCAAGTTCAAGGTCCATTGGGAAGATGTGGCAGTGGAAAACATACTTGCAACATTTCGTGTTTTCTTCTGATTCTTAGGCTCGTTTGGATGGTGATGTGAAGAAACACTTTTTAAACATTACCCTTTTTATACATTTCTTTTGTAGAATGTCTTTCAATCTGAGTTTGTTGATGTGTCTGGATGATCAGATTCAAATAATGCCTTTGGGCAAGAATTCTACACAGTGACACCATGATCTTCTTGCTATGCCTCATCAAGCGGATTGTGATGGTGCTTGACCCACGGCTGGTGCTTGGGCTGATTACTCCATCAAGGTGCCAGGTTTCCACGGTAGTGACCCTTCCCCATTGTGATGAACAGCGATTTTTACAGATACTCTGAGACTGTGTACATGTTCTCTTCCTCATTCCAGTTCCTTCTATTAATACCCACCAAGAATCCTTGCCTGGATCATTTCCCCTATAACAGCTGCCAAATGATGATTTTCTAATAGCATCAGTTCTTTTATGTTCACAAGTTGCATTGCATGGAAAAGAAAAGTGTCTATTTTTTCCCATAATTTTATTCATTTATGTATTTTTATTAATGTAGGGGTGTGGAGTCTTTTTCACCTGGCCCATTATTATCTTAGTTTACTATGATACTCAAACAATCCAGATATGGCTGGTGAGGGCTTCGTAGGGCTGGGCCCTGCGAACTTTAAATGTGTCCCTTAATTATTTGAACATTTGAACGTTTTCTTGTGCATGCTATTCTAAGCTTTTTTTTTTTTTTTAATTTCTCCTTTTCCAGGACTGGAATTAGCTACCTTTCTAAGGATCCCTGGTTCCACTTAATGGAGAATGTTATTTAAAAACCAAGATCTGGCGGCTAGGTGTGTGCTAATTGTTACTTGGGTGTTACTGCCTCCAGACTCTCCCAGCCTCGAATTCAATACTACATGGTTCATTCCAGCTTTCTTTCTTTTTCCTTCTATTTTTGTGACTCCCTTCTGTAACAGTGAAAAGCCTGGATTGCATTATCCTTAAATATCTACTGATTTGTTCACCTTCTTCCATATCTGACTGATCTTGAATCTTACTAGGTTGATATCCCACTTGACAGTTTTTCTCATGTGGGTTCTAACACCTCTGGGCTCCCTTCCTCATTCAGGTCTGGCTTTTGGAATGAATTATTCAGGAAAAGAAGGAAAAAGAGAAGCCAAAGAAATATAAATATATCTTTAAAAATAATATTGCTTAGTCCTGCATATAGATAGATGGGCAGGTACATAAATAGCCAGTAGTATATACATTTACACAATGTTTCTGTCTTAAATTTGATGCTCACTTCTGATATGTGCAATAAGTTAACACACACATAAGCAACCATACAGCCACACTCTTTGACATAGAAGTTTCACCTCAAAGTCATTATTTTATTTGTTTACTTTTTAAATAAACAAATTTTAAAATTATTTATTTATTTTTAAAGATTTATTTACTTATGCATACAGAACTGGGGTACAGGCCACAGGTGGTAAGAGGCTTCACCAGAGACAGAGTGGGGAGCAGACAGGCAGATCAACAAAGTACACTGCTGAGGGGAGCAGTGGGTGAGACAGGAAAGGTCTGCTGTACCGTGTGGGTCACCTCTGGGGCTGGAGATCAAACTCACACTGAAGTGGCTGCAGCTAGCTTGCAGTCCTGCGTCCTAACCCATTGCGCCACCAGGGAGGGCCTCAAAGACACTATTTTAAGTAAATAGATAATTGTGCAAATATAATAACGAAAGTACATAAATATTTGTTGCAATATTAGACATAACAGAAGATAAAAATATAAATATCCAATTAATTACTGGTCATCAATATAATAATGCATCAGATAAAGATTGTGTAGATTCATGTTTTTTTTTTATCAAAGAAAATGTCAAAAGTGCTTTGTAAAATGAAAAGCTGAGTTACAGAAGAACAAATACCATGCCTTCCCTTTAAATACACATTGTCATATTTATAACTACTTTCTGGGAGGAATCTCAAAGGCTGTGCATCAGACACTGGGTTATCTTTAGTTGTGGACCTTGATATTGCAGTGCTATTTCATTTTCTTTTTGCTGACTATATATTCAACCATGAATGTATATAACTGAGTAAAAAAAGCTCAAAGCAATCATGAGACCTAACTCTCGTTATCTTGTCTGAAAAGCTGGCTTTAATCCCATAAGCTTGTACCAAATTCACACCACCATCCTACCACTCACCCAGGGAATGATTTTTCAACCTTCTCTGCCTAGCTTCCTGCACTCCACAGGGTTGAGGTGAGAGTCTAAGCAGAGGTAGACCAGGCAGCCAGCCAATGCAATCTGTAAGGGGTTGAAAAAGATCAAAGCTGTTGCTGCTGTTGGAGTTAATGCTGGTTCTTTTAACTTGTCCTCATTTTCTAAGTTCAGGGGAGAAAATTCTAGGCCTTTATTCATCACTTGGGAAGCAGACAAGCAGCACTTGGAAAGACACCTTCTCTGAAGTGACTTAAAATCCAGTTGAGATTTTAACTATCACCTCCTCATCACTCAACAGGTAAGATCAGGTGTCAAACCAGATGGAGACACAAGATTGAGTTCGCTTCTGCCAGCAATCCAGGACCAATGTGCCTGGGAGCTGGGGACTGTTCCCCGGGGGCTTCCCTGGCATATCGTTGTTAGACTCTGATTGTATAATGTTAATTGCTTTTCAAATGCTGTGACTGGATTCGTTCACACCTCATGATGAGTATGAAGTGTGAATTTAGAAACCAATTAGAAGGATAAAAATGATGCTGAGAATAAAATCCACTTGGTTCATATTTTTAGAGATCCTGCATAGTTTAACAGGCTTGAAAACTTTTTTCATCCAAGACAATAATATCCCAAACACACATATATGAAAGGATGGCTATAGATGTTGTCATCTTCTCTGGCTCCCGTCCTGGATTCAGAGAAGAAAAAACTATCAACTTCATGAATACAAACTCAACTCAAAGGCAGGAATCTCATCTGTCTTGCTCCCTGATTATTTCAATCACCTGGAACAGTGCCAGCCACATAGTAGGGGCTTGATAAACACTTTTAAATAAACATGTTTATTTTAAACACGTTTTGCATGTTATTTTTAACATGCAAAGTTGTAAGATTTCTTTTTCAAAGTTTGTGCCTTCATCACAGTAATGAATGAGCATCAGTAATTAGTAATGTGTAGAGTGCATGACTTGTACAAATATGTGTGAGGATTCATAGGACTGATGTTCAGCCTTGAGCCAGAATCCATCTAAGCTTGTCCAAGAAGCCACCTGAGATCAAAGGGGAATTTCTCAGAGAAGCATTTGACTTCTAACCTGTTTTTCAGGAATCTGAAAACTCCTTAATTTCCTAACAGTTCTTCCTCTGCTTCTCCCTCAGGAGAACTAATTGATATGCAAGCATTGCTTCTCAATCCTTCACAGAAAAATGCCCCTAAGGGTCAACATCAGTTACAGCACATTGCATGACACATTTTTAAAATCTATTTTTATCTTTAAAAAATCAAGTGAATTTTTTCCTTACATGTGAAGATAAAGAGGCAACCTCCCCAAATAGATATCTAAAATAAACCCTTTAATAGCCAGCTATTACCTTCAACATATAATCCAAATTCTAGCCAGCCTCTGCCTACTTCTGGTGTGAATTCTTGCCACTACCTGCTACTACGGGCATTCTTTTCTCCAGCCATAGGTGCCTCTTGTAGCTCCTCAGACTGTCTTGCCATACTCTCATGGTCTTGATCTCTTGACATTCAACCCTCACTTTGCTGTTCCTTCTGCCTGAAACACTGATCCCACTCATCGCCCTTGACCAACTCTCATTCATGTTAAGATGTTTCCCTTTGTCTCTTCCATGTGGAAGAGGAAAAATACCCCTGCCAGGTGTTCTCAAAGTCTTCTGTGTCATGCAGTGCAGTTCATTTTATTGTTATTACTTATTTAGCCAGTTCTTTTCAACATAGGCTAAATTCTACAAGGCAGGGTTTTCTGACTCCCTTGGTGTGGACACAGGGTGTTTTCTTACTCCATATTTATTTTGTGCTTCTAATTCCTCCCCCTTCATCCCCATACAAGGCCTGTACACTTGGGAATTCTAGAGTACTTAGTAACAGAAAAGAGTCTGTAGGTGTGAAATCGTATTTGGGTTCAGATTCACCATTAGGAATAACTTCATCACAGAGAATGTACCTTCGTTAACTTAGCATTTAAATAGCTTAATGGTAGACACTGAAGTTGCCAAAATAGAAAAATAAATCAATGCTGAAAAATTACTGAGATGTGTGATCAGAGATGTGTGCCACCCCCACAGCCCTGTGTTTCGATCCTCATGGATACCAATTGCCCCATTGGTGGCTGGCATGTAGTCACCCCTCATAACACAGGCCATAAGGCCATATGCACTGTTCCCCACTGTTCCCCAGTGACCCTAGGAGCATGATTTTTTTTAAAAAAATAGATGATTAAAAAAACTGCTATAGGGACTCATAATATCATTTGGATTCTTCTGGAAAGTGGACTCCCAGACAAACAATCTTTCATTGCATTGGAATGCATTGGGTCTGTTTATAACTCCTATGAGGATGATTATTTCTTAGTCCAGGTTAAGAATGCTTGATGTATTCTTAGTCTTGATGAGGTAAGAAACATGGTTCTACCAGCTATCAGTTGCCTCTCAGCTGACAGTAATGTGATAAACACTGGAGAGCTCAGTTGAAACAAACAGATAAACACCCTTGTAACAGAAGTTGTCCATGATGCACTGAAGACAGGCATCATCTCAAACCCATTAGCCAGCTCCTGTGTCTCTGTCAGTTTCAGGCTGCAGGAACCTGCCTTGTTTTGTCCTGCAAAGACCAAAGGATTCTTGGAATTAATGCCACCTTGGATGTGGCTTCTGATCACTGTCAAAGGATGCAGGAAGAATGAATATTTTAACTCCCTTGTCCTCTGATTGGGACTACTCAGTGTGACTTCCACTATCTTCCAAGTCCCCTGTGGAAATGACCCAAGTTCCTCCTGTGAACTTGGCTTGATGTTGCATCTTAGCTTAACCTCTTTCTCCTCCCTTTCCCTACTCTAACTCTATATTGTGTTTACCCACAAATACTTCTTCTTCTTCTTTTTTTTTTAATAAACCACCATTATATGAATCTATGTGTCAGGGTCTGTTCTGGGAAATCCAATCTATGATAGAACAATGGAACTAGAAACTAAATTCCCCAAACTGTTGTCGTTTCCCTACCAGGAACAGTAATCCAAACAGTCATCAGCTGGAACTCATAAGATTTGTACAGCTGACCATCATATCTCTTGATGCCGCTCAAACTACAGCTATCCAGAAAGCTCTTTCCCCTTTTCATATTCAACTGTCACTTCTTCAGAGTCATCTCCTCTCACCACTGTGTCTAAGCTGGACTCCAGGTACTTCATTTGCACCAGCTGGCACTTTGAAGGTTTTTCTTCAGTTGCCCCAGTCTGTAGGGATTGCAGGTGTTTGTGCCGTCCTTTGACTAGCCCATGACTGTAAGCCCACTCAGACCAGGCCTTCATTTGTCTTGTTTTCTGCTTCATGCTCTTTGCTCAGTGATGAATTATTGGATGACTGGAAACCACATTTGGCTGCATCAAGACTGACCTTCACTGAGGTGACACACCTGGTTTTGTATTCCCAGAGTCTATGAGAATTAGTAGAGGTCTGCTATACAGAAAAATTTGGAAAGCCCATCTGACCCAACAAAGGAAACAGATGAAGCACATGTATTTATAGGGATTGTTTAGCCTAGGACATTCTAGGCAGTAAACAGATTGCGCCTGACAAGTCTTCATGAGACGTGTGGAAGTTTCAAAGTCAAAGTGTTGCTGGTGTTGATTTAGTTCTTGGAAAACATAAACCCTCTTTTCCCCTGAGCCCCTCTGCCTGACTATTCCTGATGTCTCTGAATCTGATTCTCCCAGGTAGGCCAGGAGGAAAAATTTTTTTTTGAAGCAACCTACATACAACCTTTGGGCAACCTACATAGAGCCTCTCCAAAGTAATGAGATGAGTTCTGAAATCTTCCACCCATTTAGATAGAGGAATTAGAGCAGAACTTTTCAGAGTGGATTCCCCAGAACACAGCTGCTAAAGTATGGTGAAAGGCTTCCACAGAGTTGTGTATGTGGGTGACAAAATATATTTGGAAAGGGGTTTTTACATGTTAGTATACATTGTAGAAATTATGTCACCCTAGAATATTTCCTTCCATTGGGAACCAGCTTATGGACAACACTGTACTAGAGGTTGTCTGGATGTGCCATTCACCCTTGATCTTCTTAGTAATTACCACTGGAACCCTCTTTTTTTTTCTTCAGAGACTGGCATGAGTAGATCTCTTCTTTGGGGGCTGACACCCTCTTCTCTTCTTTAGGGGCTGGCATCATCTGTCCAGCTCCCTCTGACCCTAGCTTATATCCTCTTTCAGGGTGACCCACCCACAAATCTGATCAGACCATTCTTCAATCCTGTGCCTGACTGGACCATTTACCAATCAGCCCATAGCACCTGAGTGGTCCATTCCATAATTCAAGAAGTGTGATTTACATAAAAGGGCTCTGAGGGGCAACTGCCACAATGGACTTGTAACAATAGCTGTGCATCTCCGTGCTTCTGATTGCAGAAAGTCCTCATCTTCTTTGACATGGAATACCTCCAGAGCTTCTTCCACCAGGGTCTACTTGGTACCATATATTCTTTCTAGAATTAGCATTTCTTCCAGCCCGTAAACAATTTATGAGTGCTCCAACTGTTCTGTTGTACTGCTATATAAGAGACCAAAACCTAATGACTTTACACAGCAACGATCATTCACTTAACTCACAAAGCTGTAATTTCATAGAGATACCAGCAGGAAAGACTTACCCCTGTTCCAGGCTGCCTCAACTGGGGGGTTCTGCCAATGGTTCACTCACATGGTTGGGCATTTGGTACTGACTGGCGAGATCTCAGCTGGGGCTGTCAGATGAAAAACTCACACATGGTCTTTTCCTGTGGCTGCTTGGTTTCTCCACAGTATTCCAAGTGGGCTCCAATAACACAGGAAGTGGAAGACTGCTGGGCTGCTTAAGGCCCAGACTAGAAACAGCTCAGTTTCATATCCACAGTTGTTCAAGAAGTCTAAGAACTCAGATTCCAGGACAGACAAACTAGACTCTTCTTGATAGAAGTGTGACAGAGAATTTGGGACTGTGTTTTGAAATGGCTACAGCAGCTCTGCAAATTTGCTCTTAAAATTCCTCCTGCCTGTAATGTTCTTTCACTCCCACTCCTACTTCACCACCTGGAAAACCACTCCAAGGCCCAGCTCCAGTACCACTTCCTCTGTAGAAAGTTTCTTGTCTCTGCGTGTTGTTTTAATCACGGGGCTCCTATTTAGCACATCATGTCAGTGTTGGCTGTCTTATTCATCCCTTAGGTTTGGGAGTCAAAATGTTAGAGAAGTTAAAATTTAGTGAGACCCTCACCTCCTCTTTAAGTTGACTATCTTCCAGGATTGTCTCTCTGGAAAGTGGGTCACTAGATTTAAAACCTCAGGAAAACCAGACATGCCTTTCTCCCTTCTTCTTTCTTTGCTCCTCCCTTCCCTCTTTCCAACCAGGAGACATGCATCTAACGATGTGCAGGTCATTGTTTAACAAATATGCCTGCAGAAGAAAGGGAGCCCTGATTTGTAACATTTGCTTATTTCTGTGGTTTAAATATTCCCACTAGAGTCCATTTCAAGCTACTCACAGATGTCACTGGTTGCAGAGTTGGGCCAGCCTGAGCTGGTGCAGCCACACCTGCAGGTTTAAGAGCTGTTTACCTAGGCTTTGAAGACACACACATCTTATCTAGTATTTACTAGCTGTATGATCTTGGGCAAATGGCTTACTCTTCACGCAGCATACTTTCCGTATCTGTATTATGGGCGTAATATATTCAGGCGTGTCCTGGAGCTGTGACAAAAGCAATCTGTTAAATGTATATAATGGGCTCAAAGACCGGTCTGGCGCTTCTCAGCCCTCCGTGCAAGGTAGCTGATACTAGCTGTCATTAAATACCGAAATCAGGGCCCTCCTTGGTGGTGCAGTGGGTTAAAGCACAGCACTACAAGCTGGCTATGGCCACTTCCGTGTGAGTTTGATCCCCGGCCAGGGAGGTGATCCATAGCAGACCTCTCCTGTGTCTCCCACTGCTCCCCTCAGGAATGTACTTCATCAATCTGCCTGTTCTGCTCCCCACTCTGCTTCTGGTGAATCCTCTCACCACCCTTGCACCTCTGGCCTGTAACCCAGTTCTGTATGCATATATAAATCTTTTAAAAAAATACTGAAATCACATAACACCCCCAAACCCATCAAATATTGCAATAAATTGGCAGTTAAAATAAAAATTTTCCAGCTCCATGAGATGTCTGGGTCATTTCTATGAGATACTTACAGGCTGGGGATAGAGCCACATGCTAATACAGCAGGCTTTGGCGAGCATTGACTGGAAAGAAACAATTATGACAAAGAAGAAACAGGCTTTTCCTTGTCACTCAAACTAGTAGTAGACTTTCTTCAGCGACCCTTTAACAACCTTGCTGAAAACAGGTAATTTAGGCCACATCAGATGGCGTTCTGATGCATGATTGGCTTTCCCAGGACAAGATGACAGGAATCTCTCTACCAGGCAGGAAAGAAGAATGTTTCTTGAACTGGGCATCGTAGTATCACCTAGGTTAAAGGGAGTACTTGAAAAGTGCCACCTTTGAATTACCCACTCAATGTCTCACCACTTATGTCTCAATTTGTGTATTTCATAATAATTCCTCTAATGCTTTGGTCTTCATCCTGATCTTAAGGACCATCTTCCTGTCGGTCAGGGCGAGGTTAGGCTATGCTGCAGAAAGCTCCTTCAGGTCTTAGTGGTTTGTAACTGCCAAGGATATTTCTTGCTTGGGCTGCATGTCCATGGTGGGCGTGTTTGCCTGGGATTTAGGAGGATGAGTTTCCACTGCAGAGTGAACCATCTTGACTGTCATTCCTAGGGAGGGAGGGGACCAACTCTGCCCTCCCACCCAGAATAGACACTTAACCACTCTGCTCACATCAGGTGGCCAGAGAAAGTCACACATCTGTGTCTGAAGTAGAGAGGAAATGTGCAAGCTTATATGTGCTTAGAAAGTAGCAGAAGAGCTGTGAATGTTCATAACAACTCTCATGGAAATCAAAATATGTGAATTTAAAAATAGCAAAGAAGGTGCCCTTTCTGTAGAAATGTACCTGGTGGGCGTGGGGAAGAGGAGCAAAAATTCCCAAGCTTTCCCCATCTTCTGACTAGGTATCTACTTAACCCTCTAGGACGGTCTTCCCCACTCACAATTCATGCCATCGCTAACTAGATGCCTTTGGCCAACTGTGGAACTAGAGCAAAAGGCAAACCCAGACGTTTGCACTCAAAATCAGGACTCAATGAGAGAAAAGGATCTGGATATTGGAAAAATGAATTTCCTGTGACAGGAGCTTACCCACCAGGGCCTGGGGTAAGGGCGATGGCTAACTGGGTGTTCCAGAGCCCCCAGACACGGTGACAGACATGTGATACACTTATTCCTCTCCCAGGTGGCAAAATCAGGTGACAGAGCTGCTTTGTCATCCTCAAATCAGCTTCCATCTCCAGTTCCAAGATGACCCTCTAGCTGGTCATTTCCAGCCAGCAGGAGCGGAGGAAAGGACCAGAGGAACCCACACCTGTCACTCTGTTGCAAGGGAGCCAGGAAATGGTGACATATCTGGGCAGCTATGGGCCCAGCTGAAACGCTGCGAGAGGGAAGGAGACTTTGAGTGGACCTGCAGCTGTCCCTCAGAAAGGCAAGGGTGGATTCAGACAAAGAACACGAAGTCGAGAAGACTCAAGTTTTCTCCAGGCAAAGCAGATGGGTCTGCCAGGCTGCGCATGGTGGCTGTGCCCCTGAGGCCCCAGCAGGTGGTGGCCATCCCATAGCCAGAGGGCAGGGAGGCTGCCTAGACTCTGCTCAGCCTTCTCTAGCAGCCAACCCAAGCCCAGCCCCCAGTCTACCCCTCTAACATCTGCAGACGCATATAAGCTTCCCCCTTGCACCCAGCAGAGAAAGAAGTCAGTAGTCTCTGGAGTGGATAAACTGACGTGAGGATAACTGGTCAGGAGAAGAAGGCAGGACGCCGTGCCAGCTCACTCCCAACAGCAGACCACCCGGATTGCGTCAGAAGCTGCATTTGGGTGACTTCCCATGGGTCCCGGTGGTCGAGGGCCAGCAGGAACGTGGGTGGGGTGGAGGCATAATAGAGGGGAACAGAGTGAGGCTGAACCCACGGCTGTTGCAGGCCTCGTGGGAGGAAGAGTGAGGATTTCACAGTAGAGGTCCAGCCCCGTCTGCTGAGTCTGGGTTGGGACTGTGGAAGAGAAAGTCGGTTCTGGATGCCTCAAACACTGTTTGCAAATGTAGAAACAGAGGAGTCGGGGTGGAGGGGTTGTCTAGCAGGAGTCTGCAGAAATCCTGAAAGGTGACTGGGGGCGTGACCCGGGCCTGGAGGGATGGACTTGTGAGTGGCTCCTCAGTTATGAAGATCAGAGCCTGTTGTAGAGGAAACCGAGGGGCGAGGGTGTGGCGTGGTTCCAGGAAAACGGTGCCCATCACAACATCCCCAATCAGCGGGGCCTGGGGTGGGCAGGAAAGGGGCAGCTGACCCAGCTCCCTGCTCTTGAATCTCAACTCAAAAGTGCAGCAAATGACAGGCCTGCTCATGTGTAAAGCGATGGAGGTGAGGTAAAGCAAACAACTTAGACGTTTTCCGGAAGACAGGGGAATGCAACTACTTGGTTCATTTCCTACTTCCCTCTGTTCATCTGTCCCAGGGGGCTGCTATATCGGGGCGTCCGGCCAGCCAGCCTCCACTGTCTGTTCTCATAGAGACGCTAGCATTGGCCACTGACCGCCCTCTCAGCTATGGGGTGCTCCCCCTGGGCAGGGCCTTGCCCGAGGGCTGTGCTGTTGAGAAGACGAGCTCTGTGCCAGGTGGGTAGGGGCCAGGCCAGGGGGTACCTCCTGCTGCCCAAACACCTGGCGCCTCACCTGCCTGGAGCTGGCCTTCTGCACAGGCTGCTTGGATTTAATTCTAAGTCAATGCAACACCTTGAAACGAGCCTCTAATTTCACCCAGCGGAGAGGATCCTGCCATCTGGCAGTAGCACTGGCCTCTGAGACCCATCGCTGCAGGTGGCTGGTTAGCACAGAGAGGGGGAGTGTAAAGAAGGAAAGGGGGTCCATGTTCCCTGTTTGGTTGGGGGTCTGGGTGCCTGGAAGCGTGTGGGGCTGCAGGATGGGGTGACCAGCAGGGGCTGCATCCCCTGGGCCCTGAGCGCCCGGCCGCAGGTACCTACAGCCCTGGTTTGTCTGACAGTGGCTCTGGCCACTCTGGCGATAAACATCTGCTTGCAAGAGGGAGCAGCAGGGAGGTGGCGGTAACTATTTCTGGCTCTGCATTTGTGCGGCTGCATATGAAAGCACAAGTCCATGAAAACATCCTTGGAGGCTTCTTGCTCAGGTTAGAATTCCTGCTGTCGGCCTTGTGATTCCTGGAGTGTGACTGCTCTGGCAGGGAAAGTAGCAAAGACGGGCCAGGGACGGGGCTGGGGTGAGGCCTCCGCCCCAGGTCACCATCAGGTGAAGGAGGTAGAGGCTGGGGCCCCAGGGGCTGCCGGAGAGCCGGGTTCCGGGCTGCCTCCCAGGTACCACCGGGGGCCCAAGGGGAAGGCTGGAGTACCTCTGAAGGGGGCCCTCTCCTGGAGCCCTAGAGAGCCGGGCATCACTGCCCAGGGATGCAGGAGACTCCCTCTGTGCTGATGCTGAGAATACAGACCCCAGGGGTGGCTGGGGAGAAGTGATGGCAAAACCAGGCTGCTGGCACAATTATCTGGATGCTCTCACTTCCCATCAGCCTCACTGCAGCACGGGACGCTGTGCTCAGCACTTTGCTTTTAGACTAAAGAACCGGGGTGGAGGATGTGGTTCCCATTTAATAATGAAGAAACTGACGTTCTGGTCAAGTAGCTTGCTGGAAGCACACCCCGGACTGGTACCGAGATTCTCATCCTTATCTCTGAACTTGGGGTAACGCTACCTCCTGGGTGGTGCTGGAGGGAAGCATTCATTCCTAGATCACCTGCAAGACCGGAGAAAAATGGGGTGTGTTCAGCCTGGGCCACAGACAACAGGCCTTTGTGAACTGCGTTCTCATTAAAAGTTGCTGGAGGTGAATGTCCAGCTGGGGGTTCAGCTCCTTCAGCCCCTGTCCCATGGGCTGGGAGTTCACTCACCTCGCACCTCCCAACCGACTTCTTGCGATTCCAAGTTGAGAGAAGACGTGAACCAGGCCCCGGGGCTCTGACCGCTGGGCTGTGTCTTTAAGCCGTCTGTCCTTCACTGGGGTGCAAGGACATCTGTTCTGTATCAGCAGCTTCAGGATTGCTGGGTGCACTTGTGCAGGCTCAGGTCCCAGGCCCCAGCTCCCCAGGCTGCTTTTGCAATGGCAGCATTTATGCACAGGGCGCATCTTGCCCTGCCTGGTGGATATTCTCACTCCTAATTTTATATCTACTTGAACAGGGGTCAGGGAGGAGATTCCAGCATGAGAGCAAAGCACACTGGCAGCAGCACAGTGCACCAGCCACAAGTGCTTTTTGATCCTGTGGGTGGCTGGAGGTGTTGGGCTTGGGGGGAGACCCCGCCTGTGAGCCCACCCCGGGCTTTGCCGCTTTACCCACTTCTGTGGTCTCCAGGCTAAATTGCTGCAATATGTGCTCCTTGGCACCAGCCCTGAAGACCACCCAAGCGCTGAGGCAAATGCAAAATGCAGCCCCTGACCTCAGCCAGCCGTGGAGCCAAGCACGCTCTGCGGTCTCTGAGGGGCCAGCTTCCCACCCAGGTGAGCCCAGTCACATGCCAGGGGAGGAGTCGCAAGAGGGGAGATCCAGATGGCAGACCCTACAGGCTGAGGACTTGGGTGCTGGCTCGGGCATGTGGGTGCCCAAGAACCCATGCAGCCAGTGTCTTCCTGCAGAACTGGGCAAAAAAGTGGGTTCTTGCACACAGCAGAAGAAAATTTTAAATCATTAGGAGAGTTTATGCTTCTTAAGGTATCGGCCTTCAATCCTACTATAAAGAAAGTTCCAGCCTTAACATGCCTCTTTATAAACCCCAATGTGTACATTTTAGGTTTGTTTTGTGTCCCATTTCCTTGCCAGACCCCCTCAAGTCCCACAGACCGAGAGGCAGAAGACCTCGGTTTGAGGATCTGTTTGCCCTTGCCCTTCACCTAGCCTCTCAGACTTACTATTCCATGGTAGTAGACGCTGATAGATAGATGTGCCGCACATGGATGAAGCGTTCAGTAATGGCCATTTTTACGGGGAAGAGTGACTTGTAATTTTCTTCCCAGCAACATGAGCTGACCTCCTCTTGGGGTTGGGAATCACTGAACATCAGTGGCAAATTAAGCTACGATGCATTCATCCAACACATCCTCTGATATAAATAGAAATTTACAGTCTTTTTGGACACAAATGAGCACACTACAGATCGGTCAGTTTTCACGGAGGAGGGCAGTGGCTTGGACCTGAGCAGTTGCTTATTGTCCCTGGGAAGCTGATGCGTTCTTCAGGAGCCGATACATAAGGTGGTGAGTGCTGATGGAATTTTGGCCACAGGCCCAGCGTGCCTATTTTTCAGGCTAATATACATGAGAGGAGAGTGTGTCTGAGGGAGGAGTCGACTAGGAAAAGATACAGAGGTGTTGTGGGATGGGGGGGAGTTTGTGCCTGCAGTGAGATGGCAAATAGCAGAACATTCCAGCAGGATTTGGGGGATGACCTTCACCAGACGGGTCCAGTGTCAGGTACCTCTGTAGCCTAGGGGCTCTTGGTGAGGTGAAGCCACCTCCCAGGGCACATTTGAAAATGTGGGGGGCCTCCATCACGGTCCGTGGGAGGGGGGCCCTCCAACACGCGTCTAACAGGCAGAGGGCGGGACGGCCCTGTGTCAGTGCCCAGCCACAACAGCGATGGGCCCGCATTTGGAGCCAGGCTCCGTCTGGGGTCACACCGTGGGCCTCTCCTCTGACCTCCAGCCATCCCTGTACCTAGGTGTGCTAGCGTCACCAAGGTGGGCGGGACTGAACTAGCAATTGTTGGAAACAACTAAACTGTTCTAAAAAATTGGCCTCCTCTCCCACCTTGAATTACACTTGGCTTCAGAATATAATCGTCCTTTTCTCGACTTAGGATGACACAAGTGGACAAAAAAGAACCCCATCAAGTTGCGGGGCTCCACACTGGTTTGAGCCTCTTCATTCTCTGGGCACCAACGGGTGTCTTGTGAGTGTCTCCAGTGTGCCTTCTGCCACCGCCCCGCTGGGGGCTTTCGAAGCCACCCCGTGTTCCTCCTCCATTCATGCCTCTCTGTTGCCAGAAATATCTTTCTCCAGTGTAGATGCGACTCTCCTGCTGAAAATCCTCCTGTATGAGAAAAACTCGGGTTGGAAAAGCTGAGGAACCCCACACCGCCAGTACAGGTGCTTCCTGATCACACCCTAGAGAAAGGCAGATGATATTTTTCACCCTCTTTTAGGGGAGCCACAGTTTAAAAAGTTCAGACAAGCACCCCCTGCCCCACTGTGGGTGTGAAACTGTTAAGGGTGCTGAGCAGTTGGGGCGCACATCTCCACGTTGGGCCAAGCTCCCCAGTGTTGCTCCATCCAAGGGCATCATGCTCGCCCACTTGGTGGTGCACCTCGATGCCTGTGTCTCCTCCCAAGACACCTGGCTTGCTCGTGACCTTGTTAATGCCACCCGGTCCTTCCCAGTCCAGCTTCCTGGGTAGGGCCCTCAGCCCAGGCTTGCTGAGGACTGTCGCTCTCAGTCACAAAGCACACCGCTCACCTGCCTGCACCTGTACATTACCTGTGGGCTTCTCTCAGGGCAGTGTGAATACTCTGAGGGTGAGAGCGGCCCTTCTCGTGTGTGTAGAGTGCTGAGCCAGGGTTTATGCAAGAATGAATGGGTGGCCTGCTCAAATGGGCTGGTTTAGATAACAAGACTTCTAAGGTTCTTTCCAGTGCAAAGATGATGCTAAGGCTGGAGCTCCTGATGTTTTGATCGGCTGAGACCTGTCTCGCTGGCCAGCTGGCACCTTGGGCCTTGGTCATTTGGGTTTGATGAGAATAAAACATGGCCCTGAAGTCATGATCCAGCTTCCAGATTCTCATGGCGGGTTCCTCCATGAGCTTGCCCTCTCTCCCTCCGAGAGGAGATTTGATTTTTTTTTTAAACACATATAAATCATTCAGAAAGCCTTCTTGTGTATAAGATGGGAGAACAGCTCAGAACCACCATTTTTTGGCTTCCCCAAGTAAAATGGAGGCCTGTGTGTGAGGTAATAAATCTGATTTTCCCATTTGGCTTCTAAGCCAGCTGTCAAGGTAATTTCCAAAGACACATTCCAAACATGTCTTGAAGAAAAACAGCATCATTACAATAAGCCTGTGGCTTGGTGGGAGGAGAGGCGAAGAATACTCTGGAATGATGGGCTCTCATTTGGAGGGTAGGGCCTGGCATGTTAAAAGATCAGCCTCATTATACTCTAAAACAAACCTAGCATCTGCAGAAGACTTAACTTTTCAAAGGACGTTCACATTTGTTATCATTTTAGACTTACGATAATTCTTAAAATATGAGGGCAAGTATTTCCAGCCTCTGCAGAAATAGATAGCCATGGAGGCTGACGGTTTGCTAAAGTTCACAGAGCTCCAAAGAGGCAGAGCTGCCCACACATGTCCCCTGCTCCTGAATGTCATCAAGGACACTTAGAAACACGCCAAGAACACATGTGAGATTCCAAGCAATTCTTTCAGAGCCTGTAGTTGTCTTCATTGAGGGGGAAGGCAGGAAGCACACGCTTCCCAAGAATTTGTGGTATGCTGCACTGAATTGACTCAAGAGGCGTGATAGTGCAGTCATGGCCAAAGCTGGTTAGGCTGCTGGAGCAGAAGCTATAGGCCATGAGATTAAATAGCACATGCTGATTCTCAGTTGGGAAACTGGAACAGCTAAGATCAGGGGGCTGAAAGCTATGGCATCTGGGGGGGGCTTGCTTGCTGGCTCACAACATCCATCCTCACATGGATGATGGGGGGAGGCAGCTTTGGGGGGCATCTTTCATAACAGCACTACCCCACCCAAACATTCTACCAGCCAATGCCAATGGTTTCACCACTGCATTTGAATTCCACGTGAATTCTGAGGAGACATATTCAGTCTACAGCAAGCAGTCAGGAGCACCATCTGTGCAGAGACATCCAGATGGCCAGCAGGCAGGTAAGTAGAAACTCGCCACCACTAGTCAGCAGGGGGTGCAGATCACTCCTGAGGACATCACATCACACCTGTCAAAATGGCTGCTACCAAAAAGTCAAGAAAGGACAAGTATTGGAGCACATGGAGAAGAGGCAATTCTTGAGCATCTTGCTGGCTATGAATTGGTACCGTCTCTATGGAAATCAGTTTGGTGGGGGATCCCAAAAAATCAAAATTAGAACTCCCAAATGACCCTGAAGCTCCACTTCTGAGTACTTATTTGAAGAAAATGAAAACACAAAGGTGAAAAGATCCCGTGTCCACTGACATGCTAGATAATTAGTTAAGATGTGGGGAGCAACTTGCATGTCCAGTGATAGGCGACTGGTGAAAGAAAATGTGTTGTAAAAGGACGAGTGTTATGAGTCACAAACCCCCCGACTCTTACAAATGAAACCACGGGGGTGGACCTTGAGGATATTGTGCTAAGTGGACTGAGTCAGAGCAAGACAAAGACCATATAATCCCACTTCTGTTTGGACTTGAAACAAAATAAAACCAGGCTCATGGACACAGAGAGCAGACAGTGTTGCAGAGGTGGAGGTAGGAGGCCAGTTAAGTAGGTAAAGGGGGGTGAAAAGGTACAAGCTTATGGTTATAAGGAAAATAGGTCCTGGGTATGTCACCTGTTGTGTGGTGACATGGTTAATACTGCTATGTGGTATTGAAGGAGGCTGAGTTCATCACAAGAAAAAAATTGTGCTGCTTGGTGAGAGATATTAACTAGACTCGTCATGGTGATCACTTTGCAAGATATTCAAATTCAATCATTTGTATACCTGAGATGAACATAATGTTACATGTGCATTATACCTCAATAAGATGCTTTCGGGGGGCACTGAAGTAAAAACACTGAATAAAAAAGCCCAGGTGACCTGGACTTGCAAACCCAGCTCTGCCATTTAGTAACTGTGTGACCTGGGAAGTCATTTGCCTTCTTTATGCCTCCGTTTCCTCCGCTGGATAACCATTCATCTGCTCACAGGCTAATCTATGGAAAGCAGGCGAATTGTGGCCGATTCCTAATCAGAGGATTTAATTCATTGTGATTATTTCATTTGAACTTTTCAACAGCTCTGCGGTGTCTGGGACACAGTCCTCCATAGGAAGGATGGGAAGACTGAGGTTAGCAATTTGGCTACAGTCTGAAGACTGGAAGTTTGTCCAGTCAAACTCTTACTGTTGCACTCCTGATACTTTCAGACTCCACCGTCATCTCCATGCTGAAGGGATCTCAGAAACTGAGGAGAATGACTCCAGCATGCATTGAACCTGACTTTCTGAATGGGGGTGGGGGTCACTGGGGTCTGGGGGAGCAGTTAAGTAGCCAAGCTTTCGCTCTCTTGCTTTTCTGGCTTTGATTTTCACCCTGCTACTGCTGGAAGGAGACACATGGATAGAGAGAGAGACAGTGCAGGAAAGGCCACGTAGAGACACTTGGAAGAGACATATCAGTGAGAGATACATGGGGAGGCCATTCCTGGTTTGTGGCAGGGACAATGGCAGCTGTTATCTTGACCTTGTGGTAACATTATGTGGTGAACTTTGAATTTTAGGTCTCTCCTTCTGTCCCAGATCTCTGGAACTGGGCTAACTCCTTTCTTGCGCTTCTCCACCAAAAGGCAATTCAGACTTGTGAAAAGTTTCTGGGCCTCAGTGTACCCACTGTGGGCTGAGCCTGTTTGATTGGGTTTTTGCCCATGATGGGACCGGTCATTTTTGAGTTTTAATAGGAATATCCTTCCTCTCCACACTAATTCTATCAAAGATCTTCCCCATTAAGGGCCAGATTTCTTTGTCTCTGTGTAAGTGGATGTCCAGATCGCCTTATAGAACCTGCACCCAGTCAGTATGGGGTCCCTGGCACCCCTAAGTCATATGCTACCATTGGAAACTGTTCTCTACCCCTTCTGGAAATGGAATCTTGAGAAAATAGTTTAACTTTCCTCTTCCTCAGTTTGTGTCTCTAAAACAGAGATAATAATAATAATGTCCACTTGGTACAATTATTGGAAGTTGAAAGAAGGGTGAGTGTGGGTGTGCCGCCGTGGGCACGCACGGTGGGTAGAGCAAGTAGTGATGGCTGCATGTTATTTTTATGATCATAGGAATTGAGCTATTCTTATGACATCAGCTAGAATAATCCCAAAGAGCCAATAGGGTCAATCAGATGCTCGCAGTCCCACTGAGAGCTGGCGTTTCTTTCCTGATGGTGCCCTCTTGGCACGCCCCTCTGAGTGACACAGTCTCATCACAGGGCAGGGGGAGTGAAGCCAAGAATGAGACTGGCACTTGATTCAGCAAAATGCCTGGGGCTGCCAAGTAGGCTTTTGGGAAATTTCTTGTTCCCCACCCTGGAGCATATTTTGGACGCCTACTTGTCATATTGCAAAGTGTATGTGACAAAACACTCTGGGATCTCGCTGACAATTACTCCCTTCATGCCGCAGCTTGGAATCTCTTGGCTCAGGGTAGGACGCCAGCCTGGGAGGTTCTGGCACGAAGATGACCCGAGGGGACAGCCCCACTCATCAGGAGTAGCCGAGACCACTGGTCTCCCCATGCCCAGTCACTTCACAGAAGCTTGTTCATTTCAGGATTTCCAACCATGTGGGGCAAAGCAAAGCACTAGATCGCAATAATGGTGACTGCATTCAGCCTTTAGCTGCTGATGGCTCCGTGTCTTGGCTGCATAACTTCACTCCTTGACCTTCTCCTTTGTCTTCTCCCCTTCTCTTGTGAGGGCCTGTCGTTGGATTGAGGACCTAGTCTACTTCAGAATGATCTCATCTTGAGCTCTTTAATTACATCTTGAGCTCCTTAATTACATCTACAAAAGAGTTTTTCTGCCAAATAATGCCAACGTCATACATTCTGAGTGCACGTCTCTTCTGTGGGGCCATCATTCAGCCCACAGTGAACTCCTGCCTGGGTCAGGTGCTAGACCAAACCTGATCTCATTCACACAATGAGAATGGACAAGGCCAAGTCCTTCATACATTGTTCAGAGCCTGCATTTGAACAGGACAATGTGGATGGAGGAAGAAGCTTGGCTCAGAGGTCCAAGGATGGGTGACCTCAAGGATGGGTGACCGGCTGAATCACTTGCTCATTTGGCATCTCCTCATGGAGACTGGGTTTTGCAGTCACTGAACACTTCCAACATCATCCTGTCATCCTCCTATCAGCTCCGGGGCAGCAAAGAGCCCCCCAACTGCAGGGTACTGAAGAACATTCAAATAAATGAGCTATTGAGGTGAGGTAATTTAATATTTACTAGTCGTCACTGTATTCAGAGTGCTTTCCATAGTTTGCCAGTTAGAAAATGCTGTTATTATTCTTCCCACTTCACAGGTGAGGAAAGTGAGACCCAGGAAAATTAAACAACTTGGCCAAGATCCCACAGCTTATAAAGGGCACAGTCAGGCTCCAAAGGCAGCCTGAGAGGCCAACCAGACCTGTGTTCTTGACCTCGATGCTATGTCCTTGACTTCTCCTCTCTGGTTGTACACATGGTCCTGACAGGTATTTCATCATTTCCTTTATTTTTTGATTTTGTTTTGCGTCTGGTCCTACATTTACAGCAGAGCCCAAGGATAGTACTTTATCATCAGAGTCAATTGCCAGCTTGCACAAGGATGGCTTTATCTCCTTGGCTCGGTCACGCAGCCCAAAGACCTGGCCTCCACTCTGATCTCAACCACAGTCATAAACAAGGTATGTGTTCCCCAGACCTTACCATTAAGTATGTTCTAGCATTTGCAGCAGAAATAACAGATAATTAGTTTATCCCTAAATTATGCGACACGATTAGTGTTTTCTATGTGATGTTGAATAGAGAGGTTCCAAACTTGCAGGGCAGAACTGCAGGTATAAGCTAAATTTAAACTTCCTTTTGGGGAGAAGTCAAACCTGGTAATTACTATTTTAAATTCCCTGCTAAAATGAGTCAACACATCACCTCGGTCATTAGCTATAACCCAGGCAGGATCATCTGCAAGTCTGCCTGGAATAGTAAAAACAGCCCTGGCTTGGGAGGGGAGGGGCAAAGGCTTGAGGAATGTTCTGCTACTCAGTAGCAGATTGATTGATTGATTGATGCACAGAAGAACTGGGGTTCTTCAATCAGTGGGATTTGCACAGTAGAGATCCCCCCTAGATCCAGAAGGATCTAGGACAGTGTCGCCCCTCGGAGAGCACTGTGTGTTCCTCAGTGTCTGGACAGTAGCATCCTGCTACTGGGGAAACACAAGACTGACCAGCAGAGGGAAAGAGAAGAGAAAGATGGGCAGGTGCCATGACTTTGAGAAATGGAATCAAGCAATTGAGAAACTTCCAGAAGCTTTCATCTATGAGAAAATGAGTCCCTTGAGGTTTGCACCATTTTGAATCGGGGTTTCTATTACTTGAATTTGTAAGAGTACTAACTGATGGGATGGACACTTATGAGGAGTACATAACACAGTGCTCAGAACTTTATCATCCACGATAAAATGGTATGAACAGAGGGTGTTTGAAAGTCAGTGTCTTTGTGTTTTGCTGTGATCTTTTCTTTACTTAGCTTAGAATGGTGAAATTTTAGATTGCGGGGAAGAGAGAAGGAGATAGGATAGGATACAGAAAAATCGAAAATACTAACAGTCATAAGAGAAAGTGGGTCTGGGCAGTTCTTGGTCCTGTAGAGCCCTGACAGACATCACTAATCAAGTGCAGAATCCTCTCCTGGGCTTTCAGGGTCTCTCAAGACAATGCCTGGCACAGGTTCAGGGCTCACCTCATCTCATCCCTCACCATCCTTCATTGCCTGATGTTCAAAATAGGTTGGTCATTCAAAAGCTATCATTATTAACTTATATAGTTATGCTTTATAATTATGTGATATAGTAAATGTTATGTGACATTTATATAACTACACACATGTGTTTCATATGGGAATATGTAATTCTATAATGTGTTCTATAATTATCATAGTTATAATTAAAATAAATTAATAATTGAGTTTCCGGCGTTTTTTTTTTTAGGCGGTTTTTTCCTTTTGAAGGGGTTGTTGGTCTCCCATTAAATAAATAGACATTTTGTATAGATGCGTAATCACATAATATGCTATATAATTACAGCAGGTGCTGGAAAGATGTGCTTCATTTAATGTGCTTTCATTATAATGTTGAGCAGAAAAAAGCCCTGGCTGATGTTGAACAACATCATGTTATTGGAGACCTGTTCTAGTTATCTGTCATTTTGTTTAAAAGCGCATTTTCTTAGAACCTTCATCACTGTTAAGTAAGGACCTACTTCTTAAATGATTAATGCCCTACGGGTGTGCACTTTTAAAAGTTCTCACCCTGGGCCTCCCTGGTGGCATAGGGGTTAAGTCTCAGCACAGTCACTGCTGTGGCCTAAGTTTGACACCTCCCACCCTTCGACCCTCCTCTTAACACCCAGCACAATCCCCTTCCCATCAAGGAAATGATCCACATGGACAGCAGACCTCTCCTGTCCCCCTGCCGCTCCCCTCAGCAGTGTGTTTCAGTAGATCTGCCTGTTCTGCTCCCCACTCTGTCTCTAGAGAATCCTCTCACCCTCTGCACCTCTGGCCTGTACCCCAGTTCTTCTATGCATCAACCTTTTAATTTTTTTAAAGTTCTCACTGTGAAAGGAATGACTTGGTACTCACTATTGGAATTTCAAAGCAGTGGGATTTGCACAGTAAGATACTGGACTTCTCTCTCGCTCCCTCTGAAATCACATCTCATGGATCCCAAGTTGTGAAATGCACAGCTGGATGGGTATACTCCTAGCTGTTCAGAGTCAGCCTGGCCCAGGAGACAAGACAGCAAGGGAACTTGCAGATGCTTCCAGGTCTCAACCTTCAAGCTGATGCCCAGTGGCAAGAAGGGAGTGTTTCTATCAAACCTCACTGTGCCCTACAAGTTCTGTCACCAATGAGTGTTCTCCAGTGACACCACTGAGATTTAGACTGGTGGATAGGCAGCCTTGGTACCTGACACGTGAAGTCTTCAGAAGCCAGGTTCACCTGCGGTCACTACGATGAGCATAGAGAACTGGATAGGGATCAGCAGACTCAGGCTTTGGGTTCTCAGAAATCAGCATCAGAAATCACTCAACTCCTCTGGAGGTAGGTCTAAACTGATTTCAAGAGCTACAAGCCCACAGGAATGCAGAACTCACTTCAAAACACACTGTAAACTGACTCATTTTCATGAGGCTATTAAAAAAAAAAGTCGAGCAGATGCTTAATTTTCTGAGGGCTTCCAAAAACAATAGGAAAGTCTTTCAAATGGAGCCATGTGTGTGCACAAGTTCTGTCTGGAATCCAAATTCTTCTCTAACTTAGCCTAAGGAACATTCTTTTGTTTCATTGAACCTCGAGGCAAAGAAAATTTCTGGGCTCGAGAAACAGCCTCCTGTCACACGGTTGGAAAAGTAATATCAAGCAGACATTATTGAGTAAACAAGGGCTGTGGATTTTTCCCTCAATAACTTTGTCCATTTTCCCTTCCAGGACTTGAGTGTGTAAAAGGAACACGTGACCTCAGTGGTGATGAGTCCTTAGTGGCGTGGGGGGAAGGAAGACTGGAAGGGAAGAAGCGAAACCTTTGCTTGTGCTCAGATTGTAAAGGTATTGTCAGAACAAGGGGGGTTGGGAGGCATCTTCTCACCTTGATTTCAACAGGTGAGAGACTGGAAGCTTGCTGAAGGGGTGTGATGTGGGGGGAGGGGGAGCTCATTCTAGAGCTGGGGTGGCCACTGAGAAAGTCCCACTCTTCTGAGACCCCTGACAGCCGACCCATTTAAAACTTGTCTAGGAGAGGCCCTCCCTGGTGGCGCGGCAGGTTAAAGCACAGCACGGAGAATCTAAAGCCGCTTCCGCATGAGTTCGATTCC
>NW_004567110.1:6866890-6901733 GCF_000260355.1 Condylura cristata | reverse complement strand
AGCTGTAGGAAATGAGAACAACAGCTCCCAGCTCCCAGCACCTCAGTGAAATGAGGACGCTCCTTGAGACGGAGCGCGTGCGTGTGTGCCTGTGAGATGCTGTGCTGAGGCGGTGTGTGCTTACAGGTTCAATTAGTAGTTTCCGAGGCCTGCTAGATAATCAGCCTTGTTGAGGAATTTATAAAGATGAATGGAACAGACAACGCTTGTTCTTATTGCGCTTTTTGGTAGACAGAATGACAAATTACATTGATAAATTATATGAAATATTTTTACATATTTCACTATGATGAACAATAAAGAAAGCATCATAAGAAAATGGAGAAAATTGAGTCCCGGGGGGTGGGGGTACAGTCTAGATCAGCTGAAGGAGTGCTTTTGGGGGCCGAGGAACAGCCAGGAGGGAGGCTCTGAGTCCGGAAAAGTTCAAAGGTTGAGAGCAGCAAAATAGGGGTGCGGTGTAGACCCCAGAAGGTATTTGGAACTTACTGTGAGTCTAGTGAGCAGATCTACAGGTCTTTGTGCAGGGGAGCTCAAGGAGGGAGGTCTTTTTAGGGCAAGAACCTGGTGTGGCTACATTCTCCCACAGCAGACCATTGCACAAAGCCAGACGCAGCTTCCCTGAAATCTGTGACTGAGCGCGCTTCTCACAGAAAGCGGAAGGACAATGGTTCCAGGGAGCTGCTCTCTGGCCCCGGCTCCAGCATTTCAAGTTCCTGACCTCATTCCCTCCTCACTTCACGCCTGTGACTAAGCAGTGAAGAAATAATCACCTCTATTTTAAGCTAGGAGGCCGAAACCCAGAAAGGTCGACTTGTTTGCTCAAGGTCGGGGAGTGGGTTCCTGGACGCCCTCCCAGGAGCCCCGACTTCCCGACCTCTAGCCTGGTGTCGCTGACCCGCAGTCGCCTCCAGGGGGCGCCGTCTCCGTTCTTCTCACTCTGAAGGCTGCTGTCACAGGGCCGGTGAGAAGGGGGTGCGCAGGGGTGCCCCACCCCGGGAGACCTCGTGCCCCCCAAGACGATGGCCCCTCAGGGCGGGGATACATCCGGGCTCAAGAGCTCAGACAGGTGACTTCTGTTGAGTTAGGAGGTGGAAGTGCCCTTCGTCCGGGGGTGTTTTTGCCTGGCGATGTTGTTGAGTTTGGGGGTGTTGCTGACCTCTGATGATGGGCGTGGAGGCCACCTGACTGGCTGTCCCCGGCACGGCACATGACCGTGGCATCTGGACTGCCCCCAAAGGTCGGTTGCTCCTACCTCTCACCCCTGACCTCTCTGGCTTTCTGTGAAGGGAGAAAACTCTGTGAAGGTTTCTGTGAAGGGCGGGGTAGTGACAGGACCCAGACCCTGCACCCCACCTTTGTGCTCACCCCAGGAGGTCTGAGTATGTTCTGCTAGCTCTTTCCTGTGTGTTTCAGGCTTTAGGCTTGTTTTTTAAATTTATTCTATGACAATAATATTTTTTAGTTACCTTCACCCATTTTAAGTTTAGGTTTTCAAAGCCAGACACCTCCAAATTGCATCCTTTGTTCTGTGTGCCTGCTTCTGGGTCATCTCTCTCCTGAGTCATTTAAGCATTGAATTCTGTGCTGCTCAAATGCAGGAACAGGATCAGAGGGTGAAAGAAAAATGGACACCACAGAACCAAACCAAGTCACACCTTGATACTATTTCAGAATATCCACCCTTGTGCTCCATCATATGCCTGATGTGGGAAAGGTCTGCTTTGAAGTCCAGTGACCTGGTTAGAATCCTAACCTCAAAGTGTATGATTTATCACTCAGGGCACACCTATGAATTCCAGTCTGTCATCTATACATTGGCAGGAATTCATCCTATTTGATGGGTCATTTTGTGGATTATTACAGACCAAGTCTCTGAAGCTTCTGGTCAGGCCAGGTCATGCTCATGATTATCATCACTCTGACAAGATTTTCCGATGGTGCTGTGTCTGCCCACCTGTACAGTTCAGGAGACCCCAAGACCACCCTGGGGTTCTGTGACTGACTGGAAGGACTCCCAGAATTCAGAAAACCAGCATACTCACAGTTATGTTTTATTACAAGGACAGAAATTCAGACAGAATCAGCAAGGAGAAGGGGCATGCAGGGCTAGGTTGGAGAGACCCATGTCTGGGTTTTCTGTTCTGTTCTGTTTCTCCCTCCCGATGGACTCAAGTGACAGTCCTTACTTTGCCATGGACTTCTGTACATCAGGGAAGTTCATCTGAGCTGGCTGTCAGGCTTCTGTTGGGAGCCGGCCTCCTAGACGCGGTGGCTGACCTTAGTTCCATCCCCTCCAGAGGTCATACTCATGCTCCCAGGCTCCCCTACTGACCTCTTATTCTTGGCATAGATTATCAAGTGTGGGCCAAGGCTCCTAGGCAACAAATACTCTTTTTAAGTGGGAGATTTCAAAGACCTAGAGTTTCCCTTCCAGAAGCTGGGGCAAGAGGCGAGCCTTTCTTTAGGCAAGGTAAATCCTTTCCTGCATAACTCATCTTTAACCGGGTCAAATCCACAATGTCTCCCCTTCCCTCTCTCCTACCAACTTGGCAAAATTTGGGCTTGTTTCTGTGCTTTTAATGACCTGGATTTACCTTCTCTCCTCTTCCTCTGTACTCAGCTAGAAAACCGAGTCACTTTGGAGTCCTCCCTTTTTTGCATTCCACTGGCCTGACCATCTCTTGATGCACCTCCCTTCACCCCTCACTGTCAAGGTGCTTGTGGGCTCTTGACCTGGGACACCTGTTAACTGCTCTGGTTAACATCCTCAGTGCACTCAAAAGGAGCCCTCCAGACAGCACCTCCAGGTCCTACCTTTCACTTAAAATCTGGAGATTTCAAGTACCCCAATGGTCATGTTCTCTTAAACACGTCTCTGCTGTGTTTCCTGTCCCCATCACCACCTCCCCTATCTTCTGACTAGGATATAGTTTTAAAAATGATTCACAGTCCTAGAACTTTGCTCTTTGCATCTGAAAGATGGTCCTTCCTGTCCCAGCACCTCCCCAAGCCCTTTGCTGGCCCTCCCAGGATTCATCCCAGATGCCACTTCCCTGGGGACACCTTTATGACCCTCTCTGGGCATTTCCATAGCACTAAGGACAAGCACAGTTCTATTTACCTTGTACCATGATGCTGATAACCGTGGCCTGTTGCACACAGACACAAGTCAATACTTGTGAACATCATTTATGGTGATGGGCACACCATCTGCAGACTACCTGCCTCCGTTTATTAAAGGGGTATTTTGATCTCCTGGCCCTTAAGTACAGATTGTCTCAAACACGACAGGATTAGGTTTCTCACACTAATTTCTCTCCCTTTTGTCAACCATGGTTTTCAATGAAACATCTTTTATTTTAATTTTTAAAACCCTACAGTTTCTTCTTTGCTTCAACCATTGTTTTTTGTTTGTTTGTTTGTTTTTTGTTTTTTTCCTACATAAACCAGTTCTTCCCTCCTCAAACTGCTCAGCTCTGGGATTAGAAAGCAGCTCAGCTGCTACAATAAAGCCTGATATTTATGGGAGATCATGTTTTATAAGAAAATATTCACAATGTTCAAACCCTGGTTATCATTTGCTAGCTGTGTTTTAATATTCTGCTGTTTTTCTGAAAATGCTTTAGCCAAGGGAGGGAAGGTCCAAGAGTCTCTGATACTGCCACCTTGTGGTGAAGCGGAATTATGACAGGCACTTTAGGGAAAGGAGGTTATTTGCGAGAGGAAGAGGGACTTTTCTGCTTCAGCCCCTCCCCATCCCATGTCTGCGCACAAGAAAGGCCTTAAATGGCCTCAAAAGAAAGATTTTGTGAGGGGACAGCAAGAAGGTGGCTGCCTACAAGCCCAGAGGACAGCTCTCACAAGAAACCAGCCATGTTAATTTAGCACTGTGACTTTGAATTTCCTGGCTTCCAGAGCTGTCATCTGTTGTTTAAGTCACCTAATCTGTATTACAGCAGCCAGAGAAGACTAATACAGGTGTATTTTGAGCCCAGCCTATCCTGCGACTTACAAATATTCAGTCATATAAATAACATTCGTTACTGGTGTTAATATTAAACTTATTTTATTTTTAAAAATTTATTTAGACATCAATAATATTTAGTACACTTTAAACAAACACGTAATTCAGATCAAATATTTCATGGAAAATGACATGGGTCAAAATGGTGATAACAAATGCAGATATTAGTTCTGGCTGAAGGGGCTCAGAGAGAAAGTTCTGGAACAGTCCGAGGCCTTCTTGTGTTTTCAGGCAAAGGGCATTGGCAGAATTTGCTTGTCGGTTGGGATGGGGCAGTCTCTGCTGCCTTCTTACCCTCAGCCCTTGACTCTTTTCTTCTTGTCCAACAGAAGCTGGTTTAGTTTGGGTATTGATGTCCTGCTGGGGAAGGAGGCCCAGCACCCAACCCAGGGAAGGACAAATGATTCATTTAAACTGAGCAAGTTCACATCATTCCCTCTGTGAATGAGTGGCTAAGGTAATTGTGTGTCTGTTCTTGGCCAAGGGATGGCAAGGGCAGTTTGCTAGAAGAAGGAGCTTCAGGAAAGAGTTTTGTCTTCTCTAAAGAGACTGGGGAGAAGAATGAACTGGTAAGCTCACCTCACATGATTTTGGAGACACCACGTTGGAGGCTGAGAGAGGCTCAAGGAAATGGGTCTGTGCTCCGGCAGTGGAGAGGGCTGTTGGGGTCCCCTTTTCAATACTGCGTACCCCAATGTTAAACATCAGCACTCTATCTAGGGAAACAGTGTATGTATTTGCCTATGTTTAGATAGTGAAGACTTTAGTGAAAACAGCATAATTTCACATAATAATGGTCATCCTATGGAATTTTGGTATCATTAAGATTTCATCCACTTTGCAACTTATTGAAGTTATTTTTCTTTGTACTCTATGGTTGACATGTGCTGGTTGTCTTGCCAGCAGTTACTGCCTGCTTTCCCACTCTACCACACATTTCCCAGCTAAGGAATTTGGGTGAGATATGGGGAAGATTTAGTAATCACCCTTGTGGGATCCGAAGTCCGAGTGCCTGGGTGAAAGTCTCAGCCCTACTAATGTGAGCTCCTGACTTATCCCTCTCCTTGCTATAAAAAGGTGATAATGGCCCTCCCTGGTGGCGCAGTGGGTTAAAGCACAGCACTGAGAATCTAAAGTCGCTTCCGCATGAGTTCGATTCCCGCCTGCCCCGGAGGTGACCACATGGCGTGGCAGACCTCTCCTGGCCCACCCGCTGCTCCCCTCAGCAGTGTACTTCGTCGATCTGCCTGTTCTGTTCCCCACTGTCTCTGGTGAAGCCTCTCACTGCCCCTGAGCCTCTGGCCTGTACCCCAGTTCTCTATGCACAAATAAAAAAATCTTTAAAAAAAAAAAGTGATAATGACGAGACTGCCTTAATGCTTGAGGCCAAGATGTGGAGAGTTGTCTGTGTACTGACATAGACGAAACGTTTTAACGGAACATTTATCACTGCCCATCGCCACCTTTGGGAGAGAGCTGTGATGGACATAAGCCACCCCACGCCATGAGCAAGGATGGGCACATAACAATAAGGGGTATTCTCTTTGCATATCAGCAGCACACTCTCCTCCCCCAAGAAGGAAGCACCCAGATCTAGCAGTTGTTGCTGGCAGATAGCGTGGGACCTCACATGGAGAACACCTGAAAGCGAAGGCTTGTACCAGCAGCGGAGATGCAAAAGAAAAGAGAAGCTGTCTGGGTCACGTCATTTTTGCCCCCTCCCCCACGGACCATGTGGCCACTTTACCTCTTGATGTGGTGGCTGTGTGAAGCCAACTGGGACTGTCAGCAGCGACCTTCTGACTTCTTTGCCCAGAATGGAGAGACTTCACACTGAGGGTGGCGAGCTGGGGGAAGTCTCAGGACTGTTGATGTGACTGTTGCTCTGCCTGACTGCCAAATTGCCAACCTCATCTGTGTAGCTAGATCACGATGGGGGTGGCGGGACACCAGGGGGATCTAGCCAACCCCTTGAAGGATCCAATCCTCTATTTTGAAGGTATGGAGCGAGAAAGCATTACACATGTTTGTGATTCCTTCTGCCTTCACCCAGTGGGGAGGCTACCAGTTGTCACGGAGCCCTCTTTGAGAAAATGTTCCAAGTTCAGGTCTACTAGGTCTGTTCTTGATATATTAACTGGTACTTAAGGAATATACACACACACATAATATATCTTACTTATTTAAAACTTATATATATATATATATTTTAAAGATTTTTAAAATTTATTATTTGTGCATACAGAACTGGGGTACAGGCCTGAGGTTCAGGGGTGGTGAGAAGCTTCACCAGAGACAGAGTGGGGAGCGGAACAGGCAGATCGACGAAGTACACTGCTGAGGGGAGCAGTGGGCGGGTCAGGAGAGGTCTGCCGCGCCATGTGGTCACCTCCGGGGCAGGCGGGAATCGAACTCATGCGGAAGCGGCTTTAGATTCTCAGTGCTGTGCTTTAACCCACTGCGCCACCAGGGAGGGCCAAATTTTATATATTTTTTACCTCATTCTTCATTTTCATATATTGTATGCTTTATCCACTCATGTTTGATCCCCAAGGAGTTACCATCACCAGCTCACCTGTGTGAACCATCACCATAATCCCTTGTGCTCTTCCCACCTGTTTTAAAACATTTACTTCCCTCCACCCCCAAAGAATGTCTCTGGATTATAGTTGCCGATTGATTTTGATTTTTACTTTGTTATAATTACTATTCCTCCCCCCCACTCCTTATTTAGGCCTCCTACAATCCTCCATTTGCTATTTTTCTTTTTCTTTCCATCTTATTTCACTGAGCATGATTCTTTTCAACACCATCCATGTTGCTGCAAATGACATGAGTTTATCTTTTTTCGTTGCTGAGTAATATTCCTTTGCATTTATATACCACATCTTGATCCAGTCATCTACTTTGGGGCAACTAGGTTGTTCCCACAGCTTACCTACTGTGAATTGTGCCGCAATAAACATAGGAGTGCAGGTGCACTTTTGTGTCTTTTGGGTAAATGCCGAGGAGTGGAATTGCTGGATCAATGGGAGGCCCATTTTTAGCAATTTGAGTAAGTTCCACACAGCTTTCCATAGTGGTTGGACCAGTTAGCATTCCCACCATCTATGTAGAAGGGTTCCTTTTTCTCCACATCCTAGCCAACATTTGTTGTTGCTAGCTTTTTTAAATATGTATACACATAATATATCTTGATAAAATGTCTTTCAAAATATTGTGTTGAAAATTCTATTTCAATAGTCAAAAGCTGACTACCAAATATGCTTTCTTACTCTCTGCAATTCTGCTCTAGGAATCCTAATCACACACATCCCTTTCCTTCCCAGCCAAGGCAGATGGCTGCCTTTGGTTGATGAGAGAGATGGTTATATATATATGTGTGTGTGTGTATACGTGTACATATGCATATGTGCAATATATATATGTACATATGTATATGTGCACATACATGCATGCATGGATATTCACACATGGAAATGCAAATATACAGGCACATTACCTTTAAAAACACCTCTGCTATCACTGTAATGTAGTTAAGGAAAGGATCATATTCTCTATACTCTCTTTTTGAAGGACCTTAGCTTATACTAAGTGCAGAAGTGCTACCAACTTGTCCCAGGTAGCTGACACTTTTATTTTTAGCACTAAAAATTCCATGTTGGGGAACTTCTCAGTCTTTGGCAAACTGGGGCACTGGGTCACCCCGATGTACACAACCCATATTTATTATTAAAGTGAAGATGGCGATTTCCTTGGTATGAAATGATTATGACCATAGTGATCACTAGTCTTTGGACTCATGATAATGTGTTTGGGTTTCCATACATATTTCAACTGTAAACTCTGAATTTGATAGCCATGGTTTTACTCAGCCAACATATAATTGACTCATACGGTCTCACTTCAACTGACACATGATTTCCCTCATGAAAGATTCATGCATTTTAATTGTTTCTGGCCCTTTGGTCTTCGGCCATAGCAACTGCTAGATTTCAAAGGACTATCAAAATGGCTTCAGTATAAAAGTAGGAGAGAGAAGGAGCCAGTCTTTAATAAAACCCATGGAAGTCTTGTATGGATGGCTTTAAAGTCTAAGTCATTGCGTCTTATGGGAACAAAAAAATGAGGGCTTCTTAGGAATAATTCATAATAGAGGAGCATTCTCTCCATAGTGCTTGACACATGACTGTGGAGGCAGGAGATCAGGGATTCAAGAGACAAGAGGTCTTGTCCAGATTGTGCCTCTGCCTGGGAGGCCCTGGCTGAAATCTGTCATCTGCTGAAGGACAAAGGAAGACATAATATGTAGACTAATACCAATGTGCAAATGTACCATGGTCAAAATCCATGATTCCTGATTATAACCAAATAAGTCCCTGTTAGGAAATTGCTCGTGATGTAACTTCTCCAATCTGCTGCCAAGCCCAGGCAAGCTTTCTCTTCCCAGTCCCACCCCACTGCCTTCTTCTGGACCCCTGACTCTTAGCCTGGTCATGTCTTTTACTTTGGGCTTCTTTGGGCACAGATTCTTCAGTCTCCAGCCACCTGGCTCTTCTCCAAGTTGTCCTCCTTCAGTTGGTTTGGAAGACCAATGACCTTTTATGAACTTTGTGAATATTAAGCAGAAAATAAACTGGCTCCTCTATCTTGTTTATCCTTTCTAGCTCCTTTGCCTTAGGGACCTCCCAGGAAGGGTGGGAGGCAGAATGCGAGTATTGCTGAACACTGGTCTGTTGTCCCCCGCCTAATAAATGCTGCCTTAACCTCAGTGTCTTTGACCCACATTCTTCTCACTTTTTAAATTCTTTTTTATTGTAATATTTACATAAAATACAAAAAATTAATTGAAACCATTTAAGTATACATTCAATGGCATAAATCAAAATACATTCAAAATCCTGTTCCCTAATCACCACTATCTATTTCTAACCTTTTTTATTTTTCCTGAACAGAAACACGATAGAAATAGGCAAAAACCCTCCATCCGTTCCCTATTCTCTTTATCACTGTATTATTGTGTTTTTTGTCTCTGAATTTCTTAACCACTCCCTGTTAGACTAGGGAAGGAGCCAGCTGCCTTTGTGATATCTACATGTCTTACTAATATCTGTAAAACTGGTGATGAGTAAAGAATTCAGATGAGATCATTCTATGCGTATCAAGGGTCTACTATCCAGAATTACGTTAAGTGTGTAACAACCGGTTTTTGCCAAAGTTGGGATACTTCTTGTCTCCTGCACACTTTCGCCATGACAGCTAACACAAAAGAATTAAAGTGCTTTCTACAGTGGAGAGCCTTGAAATACTGATGTTACTGGATTCTAAGTTCTTGAGCTCGCCCAGAAATAGAAAGAATGGGGACGCATCTTGCAAAGCACCAAGCAAAAGTTTGTTAAAGTCTACGCTGTTCAGCACGAGGGAGTCAGGGTCCACCTGCTGCTTCCTGACACAGAGGAAGTGGCTCTACCTGGCAGTTTTAACCAGCAGCACTAATGGGCTGGGGTCATTTCTCTGCTCTTCCTTCTGTGAGGACATTCCATCTTTCAGTGAACTCCACCTCTCTTTGCACTATGCCTCTTCCCAATGGCCTCCTCCATGGTTGTGGCCTAATGCATCTCTTAGGGGTGAAAACATTATTTCATTTAAAATATGTTTTGGGGTGGGGTTCCATTTAGAACTAGGGGCAGTCACTGTCAGGGTGGCTTTGTATCTCCAGTGGAGACAATGCTACTTTCTATTTATAGTCACTTGGTCAGCCTTCGTCTGAGTTAATGCCCAGTTTCAGGGAGTTTCCTGAGATTCACCAGACACTCTTTCCTGCCTAACACATTGATGATGTCTTAACAATGTCAGCATTTAGCATCTTCAGATGGGCACACTAATTACCTGGGTATTAGTTTTAATGCATATTTAAGTACGAAGATATGGGGTTGGGTCCTAGTTTCTACATTTCTAGTAAGATCCCAGGTCATGTCAATACAGCCAATCCAAGGACCAGACTCTGAGAAGCAGGGACTCTTGTCAATGTATTGCTGCTTCAGGTGAAGCTAATTACCTCCCTTCAGGCCTATGCTCTCAAGGTGTCTGCACTCCAGTCGGAGAAACCAGCCTAGCTATTGTGAAAGAAGAGCAATATGTGTGTGTGTGTGTGTGTGTGTGTGTGTTTCATTAAATGCTATGTGGCACAAAACCCACTCTAATGGTTAATTTTATGTGTCAACTTGACTAGATCATGAGGTTCCCAGATGTTTGATTGTTATTTCTGGCTGTTCCTGTCAGGGTGTTTCTGTATGAAATTAGAATTTCAATCAGTGAACCCAGTGAAGCCAATTGCTCTCCCTGATGCACGGGCATCATCTAATCTATTCAGAGGCCAAATAGAACAAGAAAATGGAGGAAGGATAAATTGGCCTTTCCTGTCTGATTATTTGAACTGGGGCATTAAACTGCATCAGTGTTCCTGCTTCTCAAACTTTTAATCTTTGTCATGAGCTCCTCTGGTTCTGACACCTTGAGACCTGGACTGGATTATGTCTCTGATTTTCCTAGCTTGCAGGACTCTCAGCTTTCATAATTACATGAGCCAATTCTTTATAATATATCTCTTGCTCTACCTGTCTGTCTCTCCTATCTATCTATCTATCTATCTATCTATCTATCTATCTATCTATCTATCTATCTATCTATCTATCTATCTATCGATCTATCGATCTATCGATCTATCGATCTATCTATCGATCTATCTATCTATCGATCTATCGATCTATCGATCTATCGATCTATCTATCGATCTCCTATTAGCTGTGTCTCTGGAGAAGTTGAGAGAATAAGAGGGTCAGAAAAGACTTGTCTACTTCTGTTTTGTCTTCACTATCATATTTTGTTTCTTCAGGGCTGAGACCAAATTTCTTTTTCTATCATTTTAGTTGAACAAGAATTAAATACATTTAAACCCTTGCCCAGTGGAACACTTATGAAATCCCTCTTCCCACCCCACATTTGGCTTTTATTAGAAAGAGGCAAATACCAAGAAAATAAGTGGATATGCTAATTATTTGCACATGTATAGCTCTTTTAACTTTATGCATGATATTTCTTATAGAATTATTAATTTAATTCATAACATAGCACTGAAAAGAAGTATAATTACTGTGTAGACATGGATGTTTCTCACAGAAATTCTGTCAGATAGTGTAATTGCCCCAGCCAGGTGACACACTGGGCCAAGGTCACAGAAAGGAAGCAGAAGAGCTGGGGTGAGATATTCTGGGTGTGATATTAGCACAGATCACACTTCTGTCAGGTACCACCTGAGCATTTTGGGGACAGTACCTCATACCTGTGGGTTCAAGGGGCCATGCTATCTGCACAGGTGACTCCACGTATACTGGTAAGTCATTAAGATGCAAACTTTTATCAGCTAACTTGTGTTTTTATGTCAGTACATAAAGGAAATCATCCTATATATCCTTTCAGGTTATTCCAGGTTGGCAAATAATCAAAATGCATCAGACAGATTGTTAGGACAAAGAGCCCAAAGGAAGTGTAATAACAACATGTACCTCCTGTACACATGGGAGAGACCCACATGACAGAGCAACTTGCCATGTTAAGTAACTTAGCTAAGGCAGAAAGACTTTTGTAAGGGGAAGAAAGGGAAAAACAGTCAGGGAGTTTACCAAGGAAGGAACAGTAGACAGCGATATGTAGATTTAAGTTCTGCCTTCTCTACCATAAAGAAAGAAAAGATTAGGTCTTCCTGGTATATGCACTTACAGAAGTTCACATGAAAATAAATATCTTCTCTTATTTTTTCCATCTTTACTTAGCCCCTCACACAGTGGCCACTGAATTCTGTGGGGCTGATCCATTCTCCACTACCCTGACTTTTATTTTCTGGGTTCTTCCAATCTTTTAAAATTATAATCCCTAATCAGGATGAGAGCATCTGATTCTTTTCAGCTAAAAACACCAAGACCATCCAGTCTGCCTCACCAACTCTCCACTGACACCACTAGTGGCCATTATGGGACCTGGCACAGCTGGCACAGCTCTGCCTGTCTTTGAGCCTCAGGTTCCTCCTCTGTGAACCAGGTGTAGCGACTCCTAGAAATCCTACAAAGATTAACAAAGAATGTATGCACACATCCACCAGACAGTCCGTTTTGGTATTTTGTTTTTATGGTCTCCTGACCCTTCTTTGGGGGTTAGTCTTTGGGGACTTCTTGATTGTTCTTTTCTACACCCAAGATTCTTCTATTTTTTTTTTCCTTACTTGATAAAATATATGTATGTACATATATATGTATATACATACATACATATATATGTACATACATATATTTTATCAAGTAAAATGTACATATATATGTATGTATGTACATATATATGTATGTATGTATGTATAGGTGCTTTGGGGTAAGCTCTGGCTTGCCAGTTTTCGCTGGAGCTGGTACTGTTTCTAACGCCATTGTTCTACTTTTGGGGCCCAGATTCATTGCCTGCTCTGTCATGACAAGGATGATTGATTTCTGCCAGAATCTTGGTGATTCTGGCTGATTAAGTTGTCCTGAGTGAGTCAACTGCATTTAAATACATCTCTCAGAGCCATTTTTAACTCTGTCTGATTCATTTACCTTGTTCCTAAATGTAGCAAGAAAACTCTGCCAAAGAAAAAGTCTTCCAAGAGGAAAGTGGTGGTTTTATAATTTCTAGTTTACTTACAGGAACTCACCTGCTGTGATTCTAGAAGTCCTATTGCAGGGTTAAAAAAATTCAACATCTTTATATCATCATCTATTAAGAGAACACTGATGCATTTTAATATTAATATTCATTCTTATCATCATTTTTTGGTTTTTCTCAATATCTTGTATGCTCCCCAATTAGTCTTGGATGGAATGGACCAACCTGTGAATATTCAAAAAAGTTTTATTGAAGAAACATTGGTTTACAGCATTGTATAAACAATGCCTCATCTTTCTATATCAGAATCTATTTCTATTTCACCACAATCCCCACCAAAAGTCTAGCTTCCAGTCACCACCATAAGACCGACTCCCTTTATCTATTTTACCATCTATCACCACTCTTCCCCTCTGGAAACGACCCATCTTACTTTGAATGTGCAAGTGTGAGCAAACAGATCTCTTAGCCTGTGGCGTGGGATCGATGGAGCCCAAGGTGGTACCTGCAACTTCCCACCTGCCTAAGAAGCCCAGCAACTGCTCCTCCCGGCCTCAACTGCTCTCTAAAGTTGGTAGACATGTCTCTGCGGTGCCCTCCCAACACTGGATCCGGTGCACGAGCAGGGCAGTTGAGCCTCTCCAGGCCCCTCTCTTGGGCTTTCAGAGAAGCCTGACGTTTCTCACAGACACCATTCTTTCTGCCTCTGCACCAGTTTTCAGTGAATCCTGCTAGTGCTGGAAGAGGGATCCTCTAAACATTGTTCCTTGAACACTGAAGGCTGGACGAACAGACCCTTCTGTGGTGGCCTGCTGTGTAAGCATGGGCAAATTTCAATTGAACTCACTTCTGTAAACATTTCCTGAGTGCCTAATACGCCCCAGCTGTAGGGCTCTGAGCTGAGGCTATGGGCAGCTACGGGGAAACTGTTAGTACTGTTTCGTGATGGGCAGTCGCCAGGCCCTGACTCCAGCACACAGGTCCACATCCAATCAGATCAGTGTTGCCAGGACTCTGAATTGTTAACTGACTACCAGCTGGTGAAGTCATAGTGAAAACATAATGTGATATATTTTCTCTTCTAGAGGAAAGCTGAAGAATCATAGGCGCTCAGAGAAGTGCCTTATTGACATTTTAGGAAAAGTGATCTTGGCCAGCTTCTGCAGCGAAGTAACTTGTGAGCTGAGTCTTGAAAGAGGAGGGAGGGTAACCAGAAGGGAAAGGAGCTGGACCGGAAGGACCATGAGCCAACAGGCGCGTTAGAGCAGGATGAAGGTTCTTCAGGATCACAAAGTTGAAGGCTGGAAGTCATCGAGACAGTGGCCAACAGATCAGAAGCCCTTGAATCAAAATGATTTGAAGTGCACAGGGTCAATAAAGCCCAGGGCTCAGCTATTTCAATGACACTTTCAGAGTTCGATGACTTGTTCTGCTAATTTCTATCATGTAACCTTGGAAACCCGGCTTTTAATTCATCATCTATAAAATGGGTATATGGCACCTTTCTTCTAAAGATGAGAAAATTCAATTTATTGGACTTGAAAATGATTCAGAAATAGATGCCTGGTATATGGTAACTTCTTAATAACTATTGATACTTATTCTTATATCTAATTGATTCCATGTTTTTCTTCTCTAGTAGTACATCTCTAAACTCTGAATGTGACTTGCAGAGGATGGCACTTCCAATACCTACCAACCATGGAGCAGATGTGACAAGGTTTTTTTTTTGTGTGTGTGTGAACATGAGCATACCTCCCCCATGTAGCTCTGGTTTCAGTTGCATGATCAGCTTGTTAATATGATAGGTACTGAATTTCACTGCCCTTTAAAATATATTTAAAAGAATACAGTTGATTTGATGTTATATTAAAAAGTTATATCTGCAAAAAAGCATGGAGACACAGTAGAAACAGGCAGATTTAGAATTTGTGGAGCAAATATTCACTGGCAGGTTAACAATCCTGTGTTTACTTGTAAAGCAAGAGCCAAGTACCTCTCCAGGCTCTAAAAAGGGAGGCACCCAAAGAGATGATCCTGTGTTATATCTAGTTACCGCCACAGGTGCAGGATTACCATCAGACACAAAGCATTGCAACTGCTGTCAGTAGAAATGGCCACATTGCTCAAAACAGGTGAAAAAATTCTAAGGCAACAAGATGCAAGTATGACCCATTTGAACATCCCATAGGGCTGTGCATCATAATTTAATTGGTATATATCTTTTTTAATGGTAAGCAAGTAATGGTACCATTACTAACTGATGGCAGGTTGAAGTAGATAGGTACATGTGGATGTGGTGGTTATGGTGGTGATGATTATTTTGTAGCTAACGGGTTAGGATGATGTGGTTGGACTTTAAGAAAAAGACTTTATCATCAGTTTCCTGTCTGTGACATGAAATGATCTTATGATAGTCTTGGAGTACATTTCTCCTCTGAGAATCTCAGTTTCTGTGAAATTCCAATGCTGCTGTATCTGATTGAGCCTTTCCGTCCAGCTCCCCTGTAGCATCCTCCAGGCTCATGTGTGGGGCACAACAGGCTGCTCCCCTCCAAGGAAGTGACAGTCAGACACCTATTACTGCTAATGGAAGAGTAAGGGCCTGCCTTATCTCCCAGAGGCTAATTCCACAGGGCAGGGAATTTGGCAGATAGAGTAACAGCATTGATCTGCAGCTCTTTGAAAGTCTATACTGACAGAGATGTGGTCCCCCTGGTAAAAGATGCTTATCACGTGCCTTAGTTGGAAGAACCATTAGCAGATTAATATCCTCTAGTTAAAGCAGGGACTGGAGAATAAATGGTTTTCATAAAGGAGGGACCCAAAGAGGTTATGTTAACCCCATTGACCCCAGGATCTTGAAGGAGCTGAGGTCCATCTGGAGAGGAAGCTTCTTAATGCCCAAGGGGTCAGATATAGATTCTGGTATGCTTGGACGTTGCCACACTGGCCCAATCTTGCAACCCCACTGAGATTCAGTTTCCCCATTTATTCAATGAGATCGATGCCACTTACTTTACAAGGGCTGCTAAAAGGACAAAGTTAAATAACAAGTCAAGTCCACCGGTCAAATTGACTGACTTGTCTAGAGACACTGACATGATTAGAAAGTCATTCTCTTTTTTGCCATTGTCTCTCCAGTTTCTAGTCTGCTCCTGCCCCGTTCTTCTGGATGTGAAACAAATAAGGCTGAATATGAAATAAAAGAATCCAGAATATATTAAGAACATTTACACACTATATATCAAACATTTCCATTAAAAAATGGGCACAAGTCCTTTACTTTATGAAAGATCTCTGAGTGCCCCTCAGAAATGAAAATATGTTCAAGTAAATAATAATGAAATACTCTGTGCTCCATAAGAGGGACTCAAATGACAGTGATTGTCAAATGTTATGGGGTTGGTCTCCCCAAAAGGGTGAGATAGAGTTTTCTCAATATTCCCTGTGTAGTTCTCCTCCCCAAAGCACCATTTTGATATGGGAACTAAACAACACCTGACATGCTGTGAATCTTAGAAATGTGTCACCATCACTTGAAGAGTGCAGATTATTTTAATTTGAGCGGCGACGGTCCCAGAGGCTGAGAGAAGCTTGTCTTTGCCTCTATCCTTTGTACTTTTCCTAATCAGTGGGAAAGATTGCACCAATGTGGCAACGTCCAAGCATACCAGAATCTATATCTGACCCCTTGGGCGTTAAGATGCTTCCTCTCCAGATGGACCTCAGCTCACTCAAGATCCTGGGGTCAATGGGGTTAACAAAGCCTCTTTGGGGCCCTCCCTTAAGAAAACCATTTATTCTCCAGTCCCTGCTTTAACTAGAGGATATTAATCTGCTAATGGCTCTTCCAACTAAGGCATGTATTGCTCTTGTCTGTCAGGTGAAGTCTCCCCTTCTCTGTCCTTGAGTCCTCAGGTCCTTAAACACAGGATTAATATTCCTGATCTACTGCACTGTTCTTTAGAGTTTAGAGTCATGAAAATTCCCCATATGCATGGTATTAAATTTTGGACGTTTCTCTTATCTAATCTATCTGATGTCCATTTATCCATGCCTCCTGCTTCAGAAGATCCCAGATGGGTGGGGGAACTTCCTCCTCACCCTGGCAGAGAGTGGACTGCAATGAGCAAGAAAGTGAAATCAATAGAATTCTCATACTTTGCTAAAAATGTTATGAAAATTCTGAAAATTGGTAGTTTTTCAGAGTTAAATATAGAATTACAGATGATAGCAAATCTAATTAAAAATGATCATATCTTCCTCTTTTATGGCACAAAGGTTTATGGGTTGATGGATTGAAATGTAGTTTGTGGTTACTGAAATTGATTCTTACACATTTATATTTTAAAAGTCATGTGACCTCTAGGATAAGTGTCCAAAACAGGATTACATAAAAATGTCCTCAAAATTAGTGTAGTTCCTGCCCTCATTCCTATTTCCTTTATCCTCTATATTCTTGAGCTATATGGAAATACAGAACCTTGCCCCCAATATCTCACTTAAGCATCCACATCTTTAGACACTACGCCTTCTGCCTACAATATTTGCCTGACTCCCAAACCCTCCTCCCCACCGCCATCTTGGCTCCAGTCTGGTGAACTCTTAATCATCCTTTAAGATCCTTATCAAACGTCCCATCTTGGGGGGAGCCTGGATCCTCCAGGAGGGGCAGCTCTTCCCACCCCTGTGCTTGTGCGGACTCTTGGTCTGAGTCCACACACACTTACCTGCTGTGGTGTGTCTACCACTCAGGGTTGGGTTTTGGCCCTGGAGTCATGCCTCACAACGACATGATCTCACCAGAGCAGTCCTCTACTTCCCATTAAAGTAGGCCCGGCCCTTCCCCCATGGCACATGCAGCTCTACAATAGCCAGCCCTTCCACAGCCTCTTCTTGTTCATTTTCTTTTCCTCAGGGGGCTCCAGACACTCTGACTTTCTTCTAGTTCCTTCCTTGTACATGTCAAACCTCTCCCCCTGCAGATGCATCTTATACAACCCAGCCTTCCCCCTGGGAAGCTAGGAGGATGCTGTTCCAGCAATTGATTGACATCCCTGCAACCTTTGGGTCCCACCTTCAGGTGTTCCCCTCAGCATGACCTTCCTTGTCACACAATCCAAGCAGCAGACCCTGTTCATGGTGACACTCACAAGAACCCACATTTTCATTTCATAGACCTTGTCCCAACTTTTTATGTGTTGTTAAGTTTACTTGTCTGATAATGGCTCTACATTTGGACAGGTAGACAGGCCATGGAGGACACATCTGTCCTCTTTGCTCCTTGCTAGAGCCTACACTGTGACATATGCCCGGTCCAAGTCCTGACCAAATGTGGGCAGGACCTAGGCCCATCAGGCAAATCAGCCAGAGACTCAATTTATGATTTATCTCACTTTAGCTACAACGGTGCTTAGTATTATTTAAGAAATTGGTAGTATAGGATCAGAAAGTTTCGTGTTTGAGTTTTAAAAATATATTCTTTAGATTATAAAAACAATATAAGGAGAATGTAGGAAATCCGTAGTTTCTCCAGAGGCCTCCTCATCCCTCTTTTTTTATATGAAATGATGTCAATCATTCTTCCAGGGAGCAAGGCTCCTAGATGTTTGCACATAGACATGTTTCTTTCTTCAGGTAGGTGTGTTGTGTATGTTTATAGACTTACATGTTGCTTTTCTTTTTAAATGAAAAATGGGATATTTTGTACATGACTCTGTAACTTGATTTTTTTCTACCTAACACTTCTTTCCCATGTAAGAGCAGAGCATGGATGTTCCTCTTGTCCAACACCTGCACATCTTCTTGTTTATAGGTGTTACATAAACACGAACACATTTCATAGGGCTTCTAGAAGATGGCTAACTGGCCAAGGCCATCCTGGCGTGCACCATTCATTATAAAGAACTGTACAGTGAATATCCTCACGCACTTTGTCCCGGTAACTGGATTCTCTCAAAATAACACACACGCTGGGAGAGAAAGCATGCCTATTTTAAAATAGCTCCTGACAGATTGTTTTCTAGAAAGAGAACTTGCGCTCCTTTCTGCAACGAATGCCCGTTTTTCTTTACCAGAGCATGGGTGTGCTAGTGTCTAGTGTTTTCCAGCCTCTTGTTCTTTGTTACTGATGCTGAAGGGGAAATCACCCTTCTGCTGGGGCCCTGTGGCCTGGGAACTGAAAACAAACCCCTCCCTTCTGAATTTACAGATGGAAGCAGGCCAAGGAGCCAGGCCTACAGGCTGTCCCAGAGGCTTCTGGGAGACCAGGAGATGTCTCTCTGAGCAAGTGCAGGTGGGTAATGGAAGCCCAGCGGTGCTGGCCACACACGCTTGTGTCAGGGGAGATCTGGTGGTAAAGGTACGCTGACTGCTTCCTTAATAGCATTAGGAGGTGACACAAGTGTGGCCTCTGGACTGTGGCTCTTTGGGAGAACAGATGGGAGGAACGAGGAATTCAGAAAATCAAATCGATGGAGCAAAGGTTCAATTGTCCCGGCAAATGGAAGTTCTCTTAGAGCTGTCAAAGACCTCAACCATCTTCTTCCCTTCCACGTGTACACTGCTTTTGCTGTTTCCCTCAAATGAAAGTGCTGCAGGTAACACTTTGTAATGTGTCAGGTAAATATGCAAAATAGAGGCCTAGACTCTTGCTTTTTTCCCCCAGCTGTGTGATTGAGAGTGCAGCTAACTTATTGTAGAGGCCTGTGGGGGGCAGCTGGCAGTGGGTGGGGAGGAGGGAACGCAGGTGTTTCTCAGACATGGATGTTTCTGGTAACAGAATCACACTCTTTACTCTACTGATGATTTGCTTTGATCAATTTCTTGGACCCCCATCCGCTATTAAACCTGTAGTTTGCATGAGAATAATGTATTAGGAATTTTGAAATTCTGGCTTTGAATTTTCTCTACAATCCCCACCGTGCAGAGATAAAATAGCTGCCACCCCAGAATTACAAAGAAAACCAAACAATTGTTTAACAGCAAAAACAAAGCAAAAATAGTTCAGGCATACAAAGTTACCACTCACACATAGTTGCTGGTATCAAGAGGAAAAATGAACACAGAGGGAGAGTAATGTGCACTCAGGGAGTGAGCAGAGGAGCTGGCAAAGCAGGATGGGAAGTGGCTGTTCAGAGTGAAAGTCACACGTGCACAACACCGGCTTCTATTTAAAGAGGATGATGGGAACAAAATTTTAGGTAGTGATGACATGAAGTAGCTCTAATAATTTAAAACACGCAAGGTTCTTGTGTTATTTGGAAGTTGGATAGAGTCAATTTGGACTTTATAGGGAGAGATAAAGTGGTATTAAATAACTGGGTGTTAAAATGTAAACATTATTAGCCGTAATCAGTGGCATCATATGTGACAGGTAAATATAAAATTGAGCTCAATTTTTTGCCCTTCCTATAGCAAATGACCAGTGCAGAACACCCCAAGGCCTGGAAAAATAAGGAAAATATAAATTCATGGCATATTCTCAGGTTGATAATTGGATAAATAGATTTACACATGAAATTAAGAACTTGCTACATGGTGGAGTTGACTGATAGTGGGAGAAGACTGTTGGAAAATGTTTAAAATGTAGACTGGCTGCAATTAGCTTGTAAAGAGGAAATGGATTCCTTCTTTACACTATTAAGAGATAACAAATTCCAGAAGGCTTGGAACTCTAAATGTTAAAATGCAACATTTTATTGCACTAAGAGTAAATACAGGAAAATAAGTTTGGAATTCAGTGGGTGTCTTAATTAGTAAGGGTGCGGTACCCCTGCTGGGATTACAAGTGAAATATCAGATGATTGGCTTCATGCACAAAAACAAGCATTTGTCATTCAAACCACAGTTGAACTGCACTTTCATGGGGCAGCTTTCCATGGGGTGTGTCAGGGGACCACAGTATTTTCATCTAGTGGCTCTGCCAGACTCTAAGGCCTTGGGGTCCTCTCTGATTTTTCTGCCTTGACCTTATTGATGGAGCTAGCACGTGATGAGCCAAGCAGAAGTTTTTAGAGGCCTGGAGCGGCTCACATCACTTCTTACGTGCACCTAGCCATCAACTGCAGAGGTTGGGTATTGGCAAAACTGTGGTCCAGTGGTCCAGAGGGAAGTCAAGGAGGAGGGAACATTTTGCTTAACTGTTCTCTATAGTGTTTTATATCAGACTGAAGAGATCATCCCAGTGTTGGGAGTGACCAAGTGTGGAGATTTACTGAGGGACTGGATAAGGGCAATAATAAATCAGGCCTTGCATCCAAAGGTGATAAGGTGGTAATAAATTGGGCCTTGCATCTAATTAACGGGTCCTTGCATTGGGATGGGACTAGATAAAGGTGATAACGAACTGGGCCTTACATCAAGGACACAAGGATGAGTCACCCCTTTGAAATCTGAGCTTAGGACCTATATAAGAGACCCTTCCCCCTTATTGGGTTGGCAGTAGCTGTGGACCCCACTCTAGGGGCTCTGTCTCAGCTGCTGTCCTGGAGCAATAAACTCTGCTTGCTCAGCCTTCTGCCTCCCGCCTTCCTTCTTGCGGCCTGTCACAGAAGTTGGGACAAAACACCCAGTATAATTTCTCAAGCAAGATACAAACACATGGAATTCTAAATGAAAGAGATTGGCTCTACCCCAAGTTAAACTTTCTAATAAGAAAGATTACATAAACTAAATTAAAATGTTAGCTAAAACTGGAAGACCTTACAACATACGTGACATGCTAACTATGCACGATGCACACATACACACATTTGCGAGTCAATAAAACGGGCGGTGCTACAGAAAGATTACGTACACAATTTATGCAAAGGCATTCACGAATTTATATTCACACATAAATATAACACAGGGTGTTCAAGCTCACCAGTAAATCACAGAGATGCAGATTAAACAAAATAAGATATCATTTCACACCCTAAGCTTGGCAAAATTTAAAAATTCTGAAATTACCAAGTGTTGCCAAAGGTGTGAGGAAACAAGACCTCCATCCATTGCTGATAAGGTTATAAATTGCCACAATCACCTTCGAAAACCATTGGCATCATGCAGACAAACAATATATAAGAATTGACTTTGCACTTCCATTTCTAAGTATATCCCTTAATGAGACGTTCACACATGCATTTTAAGGAGAGTCATCTACATCAAGTTTTCAGCAGTATAAATCTAGAAATAATCTCCATGTCCATCAATGGAGAAATGAATATAATTACTCATAACTGTTAGAATGAACAAAACACATCTACATGTACCAGTAAGGATGGATGTTAAGATTTTAATTTGGGTAAAATGAGGAAGTTAAGAGAGATGGATTATAATGGAGAAAAACAAACTGTTCATCTATATTTATGGATTCATCTTATAACAAAATTATTTATACATAGACTGGCAGTTTCCACATGAAATTTGGCACAGTGGGTGATTTTTAGAAAGGAGAATGAAGAAGCAGAAAAAAGAGGATGACTCCAGGGGTTTCAACTTTATCGGGACATGTGCATTTATTTATTTTTTCTGAAAGTAACTGAAGCTGTAAAGAAGTGTGATATCACTGGTTAATTCTGGCTGTTTTTCATAATATTTATTTCATTTTTATGTATTTTCAACTTGCAAAAAGCATCTTCGCCTCACCCCCACCTACCATATGCCTCACCACTGTATTATTGGGTCTTAACACTGGATTCATCAGCTGTCTTAGCCAAAAACATGAACTGGGTGTGTTCGCGAAACATTAATACACCACCATGGTCTTAAAATTTCTGTTGGTAAATATTGTCTGAAGGTCTTTTCCTGGTTAAAGACAAAGGCAAAGAGTGAGATGTTTTGAAAAGTAACTGTGCGAGATGTGGGCAAAAGAAGATCCCCAATTAGAACAACAGGGCACACAAGACCAGACAAGAGAAGGGCCACAGCTCAGGTCCCTTGAGCTTGGAAGACACTCACCACTGGCCCTGGAGCCCAAGCCAGGAGGCAAAGGCCGCCCTGCTTCTCAAGGGCCAGGCTGAGGTTGTGAATACAGGGCTCAAGTACTGCCCACAGACCCCTTTCTTGATTTTATTTGGGTGAGATTTGCTGCAGGAAATGACTGCTTCTGGAATGGTCAGTGCAGGAAAGACCAAAATCTGCATGACACCTGCCCTATGTGATATGCCAAGAAAACAAATAAAAATAGGAAGTCAATCCAAGAGAATAATCTTTTAGATTGTAAGACCGATAAGTGGTTTTCAGAAGGGAAGGGAGGGGGTGGTGTAGACCAGGAGGAAGGGGACATGGGAGGGTAAAGGGTAGGGTGGTACTTTGGGAGGTGAACTTGATGTAGCATATACACACGCTGATTCATCAAGATACCTGAAACTTATATAATGTTGTAATGCAGGGTAGCTTTAACTAAACAAAGAATGGCTGGTGAGGCTGGAGGAGCTGGTTCTAGGCTGGAACTCCAGAGGTAACGCTGAGAAAAACACAGCAGTACCGGTCTGATAAGGGGGCCCTTACAGACCACTCAGTTTGGTATCTTAATTTCGCTTCCTTCAATGCAGAACCTGAGATAATTACTTGGGATCACCGGGAAGTACTTTGTTAACATCAAAATAAGAATGAACATCAAGAACAAAGGTTGCAGAGGTCCAGGAAGAAAGACATTAAAGTAGACTCTTTTGAGTCAGCAAGTCATCGGAGACGTTGGCAAACAACAGCAAAGGAGAGTTGGGGACAGAAACTGGATTGGAAGGGGCTGAGGAAAAAAGAAGGGGCTGAGGATGAGGATGTGAGCCACGCCAGAAGCCACTACCTTTGTCAGGAGCTGGACCTGAAAGAATGGCTGGGAGATTCAGGGTAGCCCCAGATCGGGTTTCACTAGTGCTCTACTGCTAAGTAACAAATCACTGAGTGTATTGTAGCTTCCAATACTTACACTTATTATCTCACAGCTGCTGTGGGCAGAGTCCGGGCAAGCTTTGCTGGGTCCTCTAATCAGGATCTCTCAAGGCTGTATCCCTATCAGCTGGGCTGCATTCCTTTTTGGAGTCTGGGGTCTGTTAGTCTGGGCTGCTCCTCACAAAATACCATAGAATGCGGGCAAACTCAGGGTTGGAAAATAGGTGTTTAGGGAAGATGAAATGAATAAGTTGAAGCCTGGCTTTTATACCCAGAAACAACTACCTTGTTTTTCCTGTATGTGACTGGCACCATTTGGCTGCATTCGGGACAGTTGCGAAAGTTCCATGTGATCCTGGATGGCACCTTGGCAAGGGTTTGGTGGGATATTTTCATTCTTTGAAAAAGGCATATCGAGTTAACACCGTGCTTGACCTAGAAAGCATCCCATGACTGGTGGCCATTATGTTATTACCACTATTTTTAGTTTAGCCACAGTTCTGCATGTGGATGCTTTTGGTTTCCATCCCTCGCGTTACTGACATGCTCCATCCCCACGAGATCTGCTGTCAGTCAGGTGAGTGGGACACAGCTTGAAACAACAGCTGGGAGGGGGTGGAGTGGAGGTGGTAGAATAAGACCAATCTGCATCCTTGCTAAAAATGGCTCTCTTGGGAGAAAATTACTAATCACTGCCATTATTCTGCATCTGGTGTTAATTATTCCAGGTAGAGGACACTATAAATGGAATGCTAAGTTCTTAATTTAGAGCATTTGTGTGTGTGGGGGGGAGGGGCTTGTGCGTTTTATTAGTCACTAGTCCAGGCTTGAAAAGAGCAAAAGTTTTGATGTTAAAGGAAATAAGTTGAAGGAGTTAGGAGAAATCTTGATTATCCTTGTCCTACATTTATATAATTTTCAAGACTTATGTAGTTATGCATACATGAGCTGGGGTGCGGAAGGGTGAGAAGATCCGCCTGAGACAGAGTGGGAGCAGAACAGGTGTATCTACTGAGATACACTGCTGAGGGAGCAGTGGTTGAGGTAGGAGAGGTCTGCTGCGCCATGTGGGTCAGCGCCCTGGTCAGGGATCAAATTCGTGTTGCGGTGATTACGGGTAGCTTCATAGTGCCGAGACTTAACCCCTTGCACCATCAGGGGGACCGCTCCACATTTAGAAACATTTTTGCCCTTAGTTTTACAGGTAGCTGGTGTGCTCCACTGTGAGAGAGGGGTCATGTAAGCAGATGAGGACAAGCAATGAGGATGTTCATATTCACACAGACTCTGGCTTTTGCATTGATCTTTAGCTTCCATTTCACCCCCCTCTGATTCATTCTCCCTGTGGTAGTCAGAGTCGCTCTCTTGAGATCAGATGTTGTCATTTCTCTTACCAAAAGCAAATTTCCATTCTTTCCTAGAACTTTGGAGCATGGTCCACTTATACACTCTGAGCTTCAAAAGCATCTTTGATCTCCTCTTGTTTACTAAGCTCCAGCCATATTGGTCTCCTTCCAGGTTTTTCTGCACCTGGAATGCCTCGTCTCATAATTGCTTTTTTCTTATCTTTATGTCTCAGTATAAATCTTCCCTTTGCAGAGATTCCCCTTATGGCCACTTTAAAAGTAGGATGTCCTTTTTATTTTAAAATTTCCCAGCCAGTATTTTTTGCTCCCTAAATAGATAGTAATGATGTCGATGGGAAATTATTATATTTGTTGACTTATTTATTTTTATTTTTTTTAAAGATTTATTTATTTATTTGTGTATACAGAACTGGGGTACAGGCCAGAGGCTCAGGGGCGGTGAGAGGCTTCACCATAGACAGAGTGGGGAGCAGAACAGGCAGATCGACAAAGTACACTGCTGAGGGAAGCAGCGGGCGGGTCAGGAGAGGTCTGGCTCTCCATGTGGTCTCCTCCGGGGCAGGCAGCAGGCGGGAATCGAACTCATGCGGAAGTGGCTTCAGATTCTCAGTGCTGTGCTTTAACCCGCTGCGCCACCAGGGAGGGCCATATATTTGTTGACTTATAAGGTGCCTCTCTATAAACCTAGACTGTAAGATCTAAATTGGAAGAGGACTAGGTTTTGTCTTGGTATTACTCAAGCTGGGGCAAGTTACATCACCTCCTGGCTTCATCCCTCATCTCAGGTGGCACTAGGAGAGCCTGGGTCAGTCAGCAGGAAGTACTCTACTAGCATTTGCTGAAAAAAAAAAAGATAAAGAAAGTGTATTTTTTATAAAGGAGTTTAAACATAAGTGACTTATGAGCTGGTTTCAAATAAGAAGTTTTATGTTATAAAACTGTTCCGAGTCCCTAGACATAAAACTGGAAGAATCTCTGAAGGGAGCCCTGAATCCCACCACTGGCTGACAGACGCTTTCAAGCATATTCGAAGCTCATGTGGCAATCATGGGAATGGCTTCATTGCTTATTCATCCACTCAGAAAATAAACATTTCTTGATTGTTTTTGATGTGCTAGACAGTGAATGATCAATAAATAAATAGATTCCTTGTCTGGAGGGAGCTACCGTTGATCTGAAGAGAGAGACTGTTGTGAGGATGAGTGCCAAAATGGACACCTGAGAGGACTGTGAGCACTCAAGACCTCAGAGCTGACCCCACTGACTATAAGAACTACCAGTGGACACTGATTCTAGGAACTCTGTAACTGGATGATGTTGCATTGCTTAGATTTCCACATCTAGATTCCTCTAGCTCTTGGGAGTGTTGGCTGCTGAAAACTGCTGAAATTCTTCTCTGGCAACTGTCTGTAACTTCATCCTAGTTCCACCCTTACCCCAGGGCAGCCAGCAATGCTAAGGCTTTAAAAAAGATGGATACCTTCCTCAGTTTGGGACTTTGAACATCCATCCAAACTCCAGTTTGAAGTGTGTGAACATTTCAGCAATTTGGGGACATATAATCTCACAGCCCATAATATACATGAAGTATTTACTAGGAGAAGATTGTGTAGAGTAAGTTACAGTAGGATACTTGCCATGTAAGTCATTGGAGCAAGGTTAGGCTATCTACTGCTGAGAGGCACACACTCTCTGGAGAGCGTCATCTGGCCACTGGGCCTCAAGGAAACCTGTGCCCAGAGCTTCCTACCAGGAAATGGGTTTTGTCAGAACTGCCAAGTCATGAGGCCAGGCAGGTCCATCTCAGATCTTATGTCATCCACGATGCTGCACTGGTTTTTCACATAGCTCACTCCTGTACCCTGGGATCTCTTATGATAGAGGAGGAAATTTGTAGAGTTTGGTTCACAGATGGGTTAGCTTAGTATGCAGGTCCATGCCCAAACTGGCATGCTGCTTGAGCACAGTCAGGCTCAGAGTTGTTCCCCGAAAATGGTGAGAGAGGGCCTTCCAGGGGACAGAAGTTCAGAGAGGTGCCTACTTGATCTCCTTCAGTGCCTTCTTGTAGAAAAGACATGGTCCAAGGTAAGAATATACCTGGAACTGTGGGAAGTGGAAAACAGCCTGACTGAGTGATAAGGAGACTGGAAGTAGAACTACTGGAAGACTAGGGGTGAGGAGTTCTTGGGGAGAAGAGCAGATGGACACATGAGAAGGGTACCAGGAGTGGAGTCTTACCTTGTATCTTGTGCCCAACAAGGATCTTCACCATGAAAGTCGAAACAACCAGTAGACAAGATGACTGACTGATAGCAAGTTGCCTCTGTCATGGTTCAACTGTTGTGAGAACACGAGCTCATTAGTGACGTAGGTACCACAGCAAGTGTGGGGACCAGGCATGGTTCAGATGGTGACACCCCTCTCACCAAAGATGATTTAGTTACTGCTGTTGCTTAATGTTTAAACAGTCAGCAGGAGAAACCAGCACTGACTTGTTAACATGATCTCCCCTGAAGATGCCATTGCATCTGGTGGAAGCTGATTAAAAGGGTGAGTTATCTAACAAGAGGGTCTGAATGACAGTCACCATGCCCTTTTTAGGCTGTGGCTACTCCACTTGTCTGATATCATTAAAATCCAATAGGGATTTCCCAAGAGATCCGCTGGATGCCAGAGCTTTTTTCTTGACTCTATTGCTTATAGTTACTCTCTATTATTTTCCACTGTTGTGGTGGATCTGTTTCTTGCCTACTGGCCTCTTGGCATGAGAAATCTGAAGAGACCATAATGTATAGTGAAGGAAGTCCTAAGTCAAAGGTCAAAGGGGAACTTACTCTACCCTTTTGGGAAAGCATTCCTCCTGTGGAATTCAACATCCCTCCATTCATAGAGCTCAGAGCTGCAGACATGGAAAGGAAAAGTCCCTCAGTGGATCACTGAAGTGATGGCAAGCATGACTAACAGAAGTTCTACCTTTCCACTAAGTGTCTCACCTACTGGGACAGGTATGGGGACTGATTTCGGTGCAGCCTTGAGGATATGCTAACTTCTGCCAGGTAGATCCCAAATCGGTGCTTCCTCTGTCCTCTCAACAGTCCACTTCACTCCTGAAAAGATGCATGAGGACCCTATTCAATTTTCTGAAGTTCTTTTTCTGCAGATCATATTTTCCTGAAATTCTACACTGCAATGTCCAACTACCTGAGCTGTTTTGAGCGCACATTTTCTAGTTTCTATCTCCTGAATTCATTAAGGCCACTGAACGCTGCTTGAATTGACATCCACACACCTCCACTCTTGCCTCAGTCCAGTTTGCCTCCAGGCAGGAATCCAATCAGTTTATCACTTATTCCCTTGGCTTAGCTATTAGGGGCCATTCTCCTGTGCTGCCTGGTGGACAATGTTTGAAGGCAGCTGTTTCCTATTGCTGGAGAGGGAAGATTCTTGTCCTCCCAAATTTCTTGGCTTTAAATCTAGCTTCCATTGTGATGGCATTAGGAGGTGGCTTTTGGGCGGTGATTAGTCCAGGGGGGTGGAACCCTCAGAGATGGTGTTAGTGCCCTCGTCCAAGATTGGGTATTGCCCCCCAGAGATCCAATTTGGAGATTTCCAGAGAATTTGGCCTGTCAGATGTGAAAATTGGACTAGGGTGACTGACCTCCTAGTACCCTAACCTGCTCAGAGCCATACCATGCCCTCGAAATAGCCAGCCTCAAAAGATGTGGTAGAAGACCAAGATTACATAAACGCTGTGTGCCCAGTTGGGAGGATGACTAATCCCCAGCTCTAAATATCTAACAGTCCAAGATGGAGGAGAGGAGGAGGTTTCTTTCGTTCCTTCTTCTTTTTTTTAATTTTAAGAAAACAGCTTAGCATCTTACATTCTTTCGCTGTGGCAGCCGTCCCATTTCATTATAATTACTTGCCTTTTCTGTTAATGTGTAGGTTTGGGAAAGGCGAGGGCTGTGTGATTCCCACACTCGCCCCCCCTTCTGTAGTCTTAAAACCTAGCACAGAGTTAATAGTTATTTGTTAAGTGAATGAATGAATGTCGCCTGGGTGCAGTGACACAGCTCCAGTGATATACTGAAGCATGGGCCAGAGTCTGGGCTCGTTTGTTTTGCTTCTTTATTTTCCATATAATGGTAATATTGAATGGTATTTATCTTTTTCTGTCTGACATTTCATTTAACATCATCCTTTCAAAGTCCATCCATGTGTCAAATGGGAAGGGGAAGGCGGAGAGTAAATCAGCTAAAAGGGTCATTTGTTTTTCGTTAAAAGCTTTTTTTATTTACTGATGCATACAGAACTGGGGACAGGCCAGATGAGCAGGGGTGGTGAGAGGACTCACCAGAGACAGAGTGGGGAGCAGAACAGGCAGATCAACAAAGAACACTGCTGAGGGAGCAGTGGGCGAGACAGGAGGGGTCTGCTGAGCCATGTGCGTCAGCTCGGGGGTGAGGATCAAACTCACACTGAAGAGGCTGCGGCCTGGCTTAGCTTCACAGTGCAGCGCTCCAACCTGCTGCGCCACCAGGGAGGGCCCAAAGCATCATGTGTATGGTGAGCGATGAAACTAGACTTCAGGCGGTGCTCCCGTGTAGCTGTGTTACCATGCTGTGCACCTGAAACCCCTATGCTGTTGCCAGCCGGAGTTATTCAATAATCATAACAATCACACACCGAGACACCAACCAGGGAACTTGAAAACATGTCTCTTAGGACAAAGGGGAAGAAGTACCCACTGAAAATCCCTGGCCTGCAGGCCCTGCAGGAGTGATCAGGAACATTCTTTCCTACTCTCCTTGGGGGTCTCTTATGTTTGCTTCACAGAACCACTTTGCTGGACAGCAAACGTTCACAAGTGAACAGCTTCCTGGTCACAGTCCTGTTTCTCCTCACTAATGCTGGACTTTATATAGACTCAACAAGAGCTGTTCAAAACAAAACAAAACAACAACAACAACAACAACAAACCACACAAACCCCCAAAACCCAAGTAATAAATGGGCAGCAGATATGAACAGACAATTCACCAAAGAGGCTCTCAAATTGGCTAAAAGACCTATGAAAAAATGTTCATTGTCACTTCTAATGAGAGAGATGCAGATTAAAACTACAAGAAGATACCACTGCACACACTGAGAATGTATTAAAAAGACCTCCAAGAACAAGTGCAAGAGGGGATGTGGAGGAAAAAATTTGATACTGTTGCTGGGAATGAAACCTGGTGTAGCCATTGTGAAAAGCATTGTAAATGTGGATTTCCGCCAATAAAATAAAAATGGAAATACTTTATAATCCAGCAATCCCACTCCTGGGCATCTACTCACAGAATATGAACCATCAACAACAAAAACCCCCATTTGTTCTGCAAGGGTCACAGCAGGAGTATTTATTTATTTATTTTTTAAAGATTTATTTATTCATACAGAATACTCTGTATTCTGGGGGTACAGGCCAGAGGTGCAGGGGCAGTGAGAGGTTTCACCAGAGACAGAGTGGGGAGCAGAGCAGGCAGATCGACGAAGTACACTGCTGAGGGGAGCAGCGGGCGGGTCAGGAGAGGTCTGCTGCGCCATGTGGTCACCTCCGGGGCAGGCGGGAACTCATGAGGAAGTGGCTTAAGCTTCTTAGTGCTGTGCTTTAACCCACTGTGCCACCAGGGAGGGCCCGGCAGGAGTATTTATAATAAATCAAACATGGAAGCAGCCATAAGTGTCTATTGATGGACAACTGGATCGAGGTGTGGTATACCCACGTCATGGAGTACTATATAGTCATAATAAAGGATGAACGTGGAAAGTGATAGAATTATGTACAGCGAAGTAAGTCACATTGATGAAAACAAGTACTGACTATTATATGGTATACGATAATGTAAAACACTTTCACAAACTGGTGGGTGCTGATAACACTCTGAGGACGCTGGGGTCAGGAGGGACGGCATGGGAAACCAACAAGGGGAGACAGGGTGGTGGGGAGAATTGCATTAAAGGCACTAGTAAAATAAAAAGAGCTGCTTAATGTTTTGATTGTAATAATAAGCCATACCTTAGTTGTTAATTAATGCTTTAAGCAGGAACACACATAGTTGACAAAAGAAGCTACAGATGCCACAAGTGCTCGTGTACTCCAGCCTGAATTGGCGTGCAGATCCTCTTGACCAAACTTGGACAGCATCATCCAGAAAGTCATTTCAGGGCTCTCCACAGCTGAGCAATCGAGAAGCCTTCTTTTTTTAACAGTTGCCTTGAGATGCAACTCACATCCCCTAAAGGTAGCCTGTTTTAAGTGCTGCTTTCAAAGGTATTTTTTGTTATGTTAATGAAATTATGCAAGAGCAGTGCTTCATTTTGCACCTGCCCTCAGGGAGCAGGTGAGCAGCTGTGGTCCTCCCCCTGGGGCAGCCCTCTAGTTGGTCTGGTTTGGGGCTGGCTTTGTACCTTACTGCTTTGCCTAGAGAGGCAGACAGGGGTGGAACACCTGAGTTGTGCCATCAGAAAGCTGCAGATTTGGTAAGCGGATGGGCAAACAACACTTTTCTTTTCTGAGCTACACTGAAAGCAAAGCATTACTCTGAGTGAAACGTGGTCTTGATGGTGCGTGGCACCCCACGAGGTGTTAAGCTGTGAGTCTTAGAACTGGTGAGACATGAGGGGAGCGTGTGATCAGGGTCATGGGAGGCGCGGATGAGGTTGACCTTGACTTGATGTGGGAGATGATGGGGGAGGAAGGTGGTTGGAAGCTCAGGAGTGAATCAGGCGAGCAAACAGGTTGGGCGGTGTCAGCCTACAGGTGGTATTTGGAACTGCAGGAAAGGAAGGGATGGCCGAGGAGGGTGTGGTCAGAAAGGCCTCTCAGCCTGGGCCTGGTCAGTCATCCTGGGCTGGGCGCTATCCTGTAGGACGATGCGCAGCATCCTTCCCCCTAAACCCTGTTACTCCCGGCTAGTTGTGATGACCAAAAATGTCTATAGATGCCGCCAGGTGTCACAGAGGGCATTGTCCTCCACCCATCCTATTTCCTTTGAAAACTCCTGGCATAGAGGGAGGCCAAAAGAAGGGGAGGAAGGAACCCAGGGACATGAGCAAAATACTAATTTGCAGGGATACTGTGTCCCTGTGTTCACTGCAACCCTATTTACAGCAGCCAAGTCATAGAAACAGCTATGGGCAGAGGAGTGGATCAGAAGAATGTGGTACACACACACACACACACACACACACACACACACACACACTGGAATATTACTCAGTCATAAAGAAGGAGGGGCCCCCTCCACCTGTGATAACAAGGATGGAGCTGGGGAGGAAATGCTGAGAGGTAAGTCAGAGGGAAAGAGGAAAATACCAGGTGGTGTCACATATATGGTCTATGGAGAAATAAAACAGGGGCAGTCAAAACCAAACCACTAATAGACTTTTTTTTAAGATTTATTTATTCATACAGAACTGGAGAACTGAGGTACAGGCCAGAGGTGCAGGGGCGGTGAGAGGATTCCCCAGAGACAAAGTGGGGAGCAGAACAGGCAGATCTACGAAGCACACTGCTGAGGGGAGCAGCGGACGGGGCAGGAGAGATGTGCTGCACTATGTCGGTCACCGGTCACCACCTCCAGGGCAGGCGGGGATCGAGCTCGTGCTGAAGTGGCTTTAGCTTCTTAGTGCTGTGCTTTAGCCCACTGCACCGCCAGGGAGGGCCCCACTGACAGACTTTTAGCACCCCACGCCGGGGTCACTTAGCTTCTGGATCCAGGCCTCAGCTTCTCCTCTCCCCTTCCCCTTCTCTCACCCTCTCTCCCTCCTAGACTCATCCTTTCATGACGATTCATTGAGAACCGGGTCAATCAGATGGAAAACCATTCACATAGGTTCTTATTAATAGCCGCGATGAGAGCCGTGAAGAACTGTTTCTGGTGCCGTTCAAACCCCAGTGAATCTTCTACCCCACAAAGAACCTCCAGGCCAGTGACATCCTGGTCCCTCAGGAATGGCTTGCTGGGAAACCTGAGTCCTTGTAGGCGTCTGGCTGTGAATTTCAGAGGATGCCCGAGGGGGAAGGCAGGAAGTTTTGGGAATGGACACCACTGCCCCTAAAGCACCCCTCCGCACACCAGTTGGGCGTGAGGAGGGAGGTGGGTCTGTGGGGCCACGGCCAGCTGCCAGGTCCACAGCTGTAAAAGGGGACAAGAGAGGTGGGTGGCTAAAGGACTGCAGCAGTTAAGATGGAGGGAGGAGGACACGCGCCAGAGGCTTAGCAGGTCACAGGAGGGCCTGAGCCTAGCAGGTCACAGGAGGGCCTGAGCCTAGCAGGTCACAGGAGGGCCTGAGCCTAGCAGGTCACAGGAGGGCCTGAGCCAGGCGGAGAGTGGAGGTCCCAGTCCTCAGGCTTCTTCTGCTGGTCTCTGCAGCTGCCCCCAGGCTTGGAGGGTGGCGCAGGTTGGGGCTGCTACCTCTGCTGATCGTGGGGGTCACTCAAAGGGCAGGACAGTGAGGACGTGGGGGAGGCAGCCAAACTGGAGAAACTGGGCGTCCGGCCATTGAGCAGGGAAGCAGGTGCCCCCCAGAGGCTGGAAGGCTTGCGGCCATGTCTCGGGGTGGGGTGTGTCAGGGGGCAGCCTGAGGGGTGCAGAGCCTCCACCAGCTTCCCGGCAGAACCTACCCCAACCCCAGAATGCTCAGTGTTAGTTAATGGTGGCGGTGGAGTGAGGAAAGCCCCGGGTGCAGGTAATGCACAGAGAATGCCCGTCTCACAGAGAATCAGAGACGCGGAGTGCTTTGCTGCCGGTCACACAGCCAGGAAGTGGTAGTGTTACAGGGCAGCCCAGAGTGGACTGGGCCGCCTGTCTGTGGGGCCTCACCCCGGGCTCACAACTGCAGGTGCACACAAAAGGGTCAATAACGGGTTTATTTACAAAAGGGGAAAGGAACAGGAAACAACACAGGGAAAGAGAGCAGGATAGAAAGTACCTGCAATACCTTACTGCTAGGCTGACTGAACACAATCATGTGGTAGGGAGAGGGGGAAGGGGAAGGGGAGGGGGAGGGAGCGAGGAGAGGAGGGAGCTAGGAGGGGAGGGAGGAGGGGGAGAGAGGAGGGGGGGAGGGAGCACCCCTTCAGGGCGGCTGAGCGACGCTGGAAGAGCGCAGCTCCCTGGGGTGGCCCCGTCCTGCGCCCTCCCGGCCTCACCTGTGGGCCTTGTGCTCCTGGGCCACCTTCTGCGTCAGCTCCTCCAGAACAGCCTCCTCCAGGGCCAGGTCCTAGCCGAGAGAGGGCAGCTCAGGCCAGCGGCCGGCTGGGCCCCCACAAGCTCCGCTCTGCAGGGGTCCTCCCTTGGGACCCGCCCCTCCGCCCCCCCTTCGCTCCTGAAGAATCAGAGGCGGTCCCCGGGCCGGAAGGCTTCGCCTCCAGGGGGGCCTGGAACCCCGCTGCCCACGCGCTCCCCGCCTGCCCTCAGACTGAGGCCCCTTGGGGCAGCCCCGCCAGCCTCTACAGGAGCTGCGATCGGGCGTCCGGACACCCCCTTCCCTCAGCCAGGGCAGGGGCAGGCTCTGCAGCGACAGCCACACGCTGGCCCTCCACGCCGGGGGTGCACGGCCCTGGGCCCCCTGCTTGGCCGCGGGGCGCGGGCTGGAGGCAGCCCTCGGACGAGGACCCCCGCCAGGCGAGACGCGCTCTGTGGAAACGGGGCGCACGGACAGGCGGAACTACCAAGACACGGAAGGAGCAGCCCCGACCCACGCAAGTACGGGGGACGGGGTGTGGCTCGCGTCCTCGCGGCCCCCCTGCACAGCGTGGGTGTCTGCAGCCTGTCCCCCCAGACGCCCGGCACCCCGGCCCCGACGCCACGCGTCCGCTGGACGCCTGACCGCCAGAG
>NW_004567110.1:6837303-6866790 GCF_000260355.1 Condylura cristata | reverse complement strand
GGGAGAGGAAGGGGGGAGGGGAGGGGGAGAGAGGGATGCAATCACACCCTATTTATCCCCCAAATGTCCCAGAATTCTTGCTAGCCTCGTGCTTGGGTCCTGCAGTTCTCTCCCTGGTGCTGCTGGGAGTTGCAGTTTCCAATCACTGGAGTAGTGTGTAGGGTCCAGAAAGCTGGAGTAGGGGGTGGGGTCCTTAAGACTGCAGAGTTCCTTCAGGACATCATGCCCCATAACAGTAGAACTGAGACTCAAACTCAGTCTCCCAGCCCTGGCCAGGCTGCTTACCTTGAGGCACGCTGCTGCTCTCCTAGCACTAGTGGAGCCACTGCTTCTCCCAGCGCCTCAGAGCCTCAGAGCCAAAGTCCGTCCTCCTGACTGACTGTCACATGGCACCAGGGTGCTGTTCCTAATGGTTCTCAGCTGGGCGGTTCAGGCAGGCGTTGTGCTCTTTAAAGCTCGTCCTCTCCGCCGCCAAGTGGGAATCACTCTACTGAGAAGATAGCTGGAAGTAAGCTCCTAGAGACTTGCGTTTGTTTTGTCCTGCACCTCCGGGCTAGGAGGGCCCCTGGTCCTTTGGAGACATCGGCCAGAGCAGCGCCCAGGACTCCAGACTGCTATTCCTCAGTTGGGCCACAAGATGGCAGCAAAGGAAAACAGGTTCCCAGGACAGGGTGACCAGTTCTGGGGTCTCCAGGACACCCAGATTCCTGGACCCTGGTTAGGAAATGGAGGGCTCTCACTGCCCCTGAGCTTCCAGGTCTGTGGAGCTGATCCCAGGTCCCTTTTGAGGTGAACTGGTGCTGCTCAAGTGTGAAGAGACATGTGTTAACTTCCACAAAGCAGGTGGAGGACCTGGAGTCTCCCCGGATTCCCGCGGGGGCCCTGGGGTGGGAGCAGGGGCCAGGGTGGGAGTGGGTTCGGGGCCACAATGAGGAACGTCTGCAGGAAACATCAGTGCTGCACTAAGTGGAGCAGGATTCGCCTGCCATCTCCGTAGAGACGGATCTTTCCAGCTGTTTTTATGCCTGAAGTCTGACTTCTTCAGGATGCGGCTCTGTATCTAGGTACCTCCCCACTTTCCATCACACTTCTGCCCTGCACGCCAATGAATGGTCAAAGGCCGTCGCATTTCCTTACTTTGTAGGTTGCTTTGGTGTGTCTGCGGGCCTGAGGCACGCCAGGTTCCTAGAAATCACGTGCGAAGATGAAGTGAAAAGATCTTCAAGGAAGCGAGCAGATGGACCATAGGGCAGGGTAGCAGGCCGCACGCCGCCCCTTCCAGGGAGACCCTTCTTCGCGTGCCCCGAGCCTTCCCACAGGGCTGGGGAAGAGTCACCACAGCCAGCTTCGCAGGTGCCTCTGCCTTCTCGGTGGCTGCAGTGACATCGGCATCCCTGGTGCCCACTCTTCCCCCAATGGTCCTACTTAATTTTCTTTATTCACCTACCCCTAGCTGAAAGTGGGTTATGTGCACATGGGGTTTTAGGAATTTTGTCTTTTATGTCCTCCCCAATTCCAGGGTTAGTTTCATAAGGCCAAGACCCTAGCTAGCAGTTCTCTGGAGCCTAAGAGAGCGTAGGCGGGTTGTAGGTACTTAACCCACCCACAGGCCACGGAGGGGTCACGCAGCCACTGTGTGGGGACCGTGGCCCTGGACATGACCTTTGTTTGCTCTTGGTGTCTCACAGCTGGCAGGTGGTGTTGATTATGCATGGTGTGCCTCGTTCTCACTCAACTGTGAGCCTCTCAGGATCCAAAACGAGGTCTAATTTCTCTTTGCTTCCCGGTAATCTTGAACTTAAGATGGGCCTCCCTGGTGGCCAGCGGGATAAAGCACAGCACTACGAAGCTATCTGCTTCGAGTTTGATTCCAGGCCAGGGAGGTGACCTCTCCTGACCTGCCCGCTGCTCCCCTCAGCAGTGTTCTTTGTCAGTCAGCCTGTTCTGCTCCCCACTCTGTGTCTGGTGAATCCTGTCACCCCCTCAGCCCTGGCCTGTACCCCAGTTCTTGTATGCATAAGTAAATAAAAGTTTAAGAAACAAAAAAGATGGTCCTTGACGATTGAGGAGCGCCTCAAATCGTGTCTTTGATCTCATGCATGCAAAGACCAACGAAACCATGCTTGTTCTAAAAAAAATTAAACCTTTTATTAGTATATTTATTTTATATATAAAAGAAATACAAAAAAAGGGAACACAAAGAAAATGCTTTCATGGCAAGTCGGCCTTGTCGGGGCCTTCGGTGTGGGCGGGGGGCTCCGAGCCGCTGGGCGTCAGCAAAGTCCGCCTGCTGTAGTGGCCTTTGATGATGCCTGTGTTGTTGTTCTCGTTGAGCAGCTGCTTCTGCCGCTGCCTGTTGAGGGACTGGACCAGGCCCAGCACCACCGCGGCCAGCGAGTACTGCCCGGGCAGCCGCCTGGGCGGCAGGATGAACGGGTTGGGCTGGACTCTTCCCAGCAGAAAGTACGTTTTGATTTTCCCTTCTTGCTCGCTGATGCCCTTCACGTAAATCTCCCCTCGGAAGTCAAAGGCAAAGCCCTGGTCTTTCAGGATGAGATAGGTCTCCTCCGGGACTTGGATCCTGCCGCTCACGCCTGTGCTGTCCATGCGGCTCGCCAGGTTCACGGTTTTGCCCCAGATGTCATACTGGGGCTTTTTAGCGCCGATCACCCCAGCTACCACCGAGCCGTGGCTGATGCCTGTGAGTGGGTCAGAGGAGCAAGAGGTGAGAGGAGGGGAGCTCACGGAGGAGGGAGCCCCTCTCCGGGGACCCACCTCTCGTTAGAGGTGTGTCCTAGGCCAGTTCCTTAGCTTACCGGGACCTCCCTCACTTTTCCCTTAGGTGAGTGGAAATAAGGAGAGGCTGAGAGGGGCCCTACAGCTACTGGCATGCCCGTGCCCGCCAGGGGGTGCTGGAGAGAAGGCTCATTCTTGCAGGGATGCGGTCATCTCAGCGCGGGAATGGACAGGCCCCAGAACAGGAGCTGGGCCCTGGGTACCTGCTCCGGGAGTGTGGGCAGACGTTTGCCTCCTCTATTTCAGTCTAGGCCTTAGTATCATTTCCTTGGTCCATGCGATGCCCTTTTAAGGGGGCTCCTTGTCTCCCCTTGAGCGCATCCTTCCCACTGCTGCCAGGTGGGAAGGATCATCTCAGGCACCTGTGATCAAGTCACAACCTTCTCTCACACCTGCTACAGCTCCTCTGCCTTGAGGCGAAAGCCCGGGCTCCACAGGCCCACGGTCAAGGGCGTTTCAGACCCGGCAGTGGCCTGATGTACCAGCCTCATTCACCAAGCTCTCCCTGACGCTGCACTGTGCGAGGACTGGCCAGCCAGCTGCCCTTCCCCAGCTCTGTGCTTTTGCCCTCACCCTTCTCTCTGCTCAGACTGTCATGTCCTCCTAATAGGTGCCTTTGAGAGCGTCAATGCTCCTCCTTGGCGCAATGAGGGCTCTCTCCTGGAACGATGGCCTCTCACTAGCCCTGGCTGGCCTGCGCATCAGCAACAGGCCCGGAATTGGTGCAGAATTCCTCTCGGCAGGCTTAACATCCTGCTTCTTAGTCCTGGCTCAGCTGTGCAGTCTGTGATTTCAGAAAGGACACGTACATTCAGCGGAACATCCCATCCACCAAAGATAAACCTGAACATCTTTCACTCGCTGAACAAAGGCACGGAGCACTCCTTACATCTGACAAGTCCTATGTGGGTATTTCTTGATGTTTTTTTCCTCGAGAGCTGCTCAGTACAACCACATAAGGTGAAAGGCACATCAGCCAGGGGCTCTGAAGTGGGGTGGGGGGTGGGGGGTGGGGCGGCACAGCACAAGTTCTGCTCTGCAGCCAGAATGCCACGGGACATGGGCTGTGCCATCTCAGCAGTCACGCCCCTGCGCTGGGCCTGGGGTTACCCCTATATTGAGACTGATGAGCTACCTACTGCGCTAACCCATAGGACCCTTAGCACCTATGGGTTACCCCTATATGAATGAGGACGTGGACCAGAGTTTTAGTAGCCTCAGTAGAGTTGCCAAGGAGACTGTCACATCCTTCAAGTTATGGAGGGTTGATGCTCACAGAGCGAGGACTCCCGTGGGGCCACCTTCTGCAAGGGGCATCTTGGCTCACAGACAGGCAGCTGGGTGGTCCTGTGAGTAGCCACTGCCTGTCCCAGACCTTGCACTATGTTTCCTGCCCTCTCGGGTGATAGAGACAGCAGAATGAAACGATGGCTCAGTCAGGCACTCATGACTTAGCAGGGCTAAGCAGGGCCCTGCGTGGTGGTTTACGTGACAAATGAGTTGGAAGAGAGGTAATTAGGGTCGAGTGTTCATGTGCCCTTCGGCACACAGGCCAGAGCCCTTCGCTGCTGCCAGTGTCTGGAGCGAGAGGACATGCAGGAGAAAGCCTGAGCTGACCTGTCCCTGCCCGTGCAAGTCGCGTCAGTCTGCTGTGCCTTGCACGAGAAGCTTCCCTGGCTTGATGCCAGGATGCGGGGTGGCTGCTGGAGCGAGGGGCCCCCTCTGGCCAGGCCTCCGGCTGCTACTCACCGATGCGGAGTTCGAAGTTGTTGAAGGAGTGCTTGTTGATCTCCTGGATGCTTTCGGTCAGGGCAAGGGAGAAGTCGGCCAGGGCGCACAGGTGGTCCCACTTGTCTTCACATTGCTGGGGCAAGGGTGATAGAGAACGCCAGTCAGTGTGCCCACGCAGCCCGAGGGGGAGCCAGGTGTGTGAGCCCCGCATCATCGAGTAACCCCACCCACTGCTCTCAGGGGATTTGCTAGTCTGGGCGTTGTTCATCAAGTGACAACTGAGGCTCAGGGTGAAGCCAGGAGCTGTCGGTACCAAAGGGATCACCACTTCCGCCAGGGCTCCATGGAGCCAGGAGCAGCGGACATCACGCAGCCAGGACACCCTGTTCACCGGCCAGCCCAGGCCCCGTCGCCTACCTAGTGAGGTCCCTGCCATGGCCGGGACGGGGTCCAGAAGTTCATTACCTGCTTTTCAGGGGACAGGCCGGACACGGCCATGTAGGTGCTACCGATGGTCTTGATCTTTTCAATATCTTGAAATCGGTCCTCTCCGAGCAGCTGGAACAGACCCGGACAAAGGCGTTAGTGGTCCTGGGACGATTCCTCCAGCGGCCTGGGGTGCCCCACACGGGTCCCTGGCTCCCAGCCAGGCGCTGCCTCGGACTGGCCTGCATCGGGCGGCTACTGGGTTTCTCTCTGAGAATCAGGCTTCTGAGCCATCAACACACACACTTACTGAGCACCTGCTGGTGATGAGTAAGGCAATTCTGGGTTCCTGTCCCAGGACCAGGGGCCACAGGGGAGGCAGATATTTACACGGGAGGGTTTTAGGCTCAGAGAGAGCCTGATGGAAGAGTTTTCAGAATGTATGATTTCCACTGAAACCAGAGTGCCCACGTTTACCTGGTAGAGGAAGGATTGGAAGAGGTTTCACAAGTGCCGGTGATTTAAAGCGAGTACTAGGTTTTCCACTGGTCCTGGAGTTGAGGAAGAGGGGGCCAGGTGGGCGAGACTGGCAAAGAGCAGAGTGGAAGCAGCCAGGTGGGCTGGAAGGACTGGGTACCTGCCAGGGGGCTGGCAGCAGGTGGCATCAAGTGGCAGGGAAGGCTGAGAGGGTGCGGGAAGAGAGGGCAAAGGGGCACCACTGACGGGTTTTGGGCTTCAATGGGGTGTGACAAACTACTGCTTTCGGTGGTTGCTGATGGTGAGAGGTTTGAGGGGAGCAGTTGGGAGATGACTGGAGCCGTGAAGGTGAGAAATCATAAAGCAAGACTTGGGCAGCACCGCCGTGAGAGGGCACTGTTCTGAGAGCCGGCACAAGCAGGCTGCCACAGCGCTGGGCAGCTAGAGGGACGTGGGGCCTAGAGGGACGTGGGGCCCGAGGGAGAGGATGCTGGTGGGTGATGGCCAGGCACTGGGCGTGCCCCTCTTAGATCCCTTCTGGGAGTTCCCACAAGGGGGCAGTGCCTTGCCGCACCCTTTCTGGAGAAAGGGTCAGTGGGACCCACAGCACACAGGCGAGGCCTGGGGTCCGCACACACAGGACGCTCCCTGGTGGGGGCCCTCTTGTGAGGAGAGCCTTGAAGTTGAGGCACCCCAGTCTCCAGAGAAGCCCACAGACTGACCTTGCCTCAGGAAGCAAGTGCAGGTACCGCTGACACTCCTGAGCTCCCTGGAGCGGTCAGGTAAGGAGGCTAGACTTCAGCATCATCTTCCTAGCGTTTTCCCCATGAGGCCCTCACTGCCCTTCGGGGCAGCTGTAAGTGAACGCACCCTGGGGCCCACTCCCAGCTGGGGATGGGGAGGACACAGCCCTTTCACGCCAAGTCTAACAGAGATGAAGCACAGCCCGGGTGTTCCTCTCCCCTTATGTATTTTATGATTTTCCAACCTGGAAAAAGAAAGTCCTGTCTGGGGTGTGTGTTTACTCGTGTTTAAATCTCCGACCAAACGCTCGGTGGAGACTCCGCCCCTGGGGCGCCGTCTGCACTGAGCTCCCTGCGAGCCCCGCTTCGGGCCCTGGCTGCCAGGCACCGGGTAGGTGACTGACTCACCTGGGCTTCCAGTCTGGCCCCATGTGGAGCAGCGCAGCATTTATCCCATGTGAACCTGCAGGCCTCCCACTACGCTGACATGCTTGGGTTTGCAAGGCAGCGGGAACGTTGTACAAAAAACGGTTACTGCTGCGCAGAACATTAATCTGTGACATCCACGCCGCTCACTCGCGACGGTCGATTTCTGGGCTGTGCTTTACCTCGTCGAAGTCAGCAATGATCTCATTCAGCAGGCGCAGGCACTCCACTCCTTGGTTATTCATCTCGGTCTGGGAGTAAAAGTCTGCAAAGCCTGGGATGGAGGCGAACATCACCCCGACAGCATCGTAGGACTGAGAGTACAGCTCCTGGGCAGAGACGCACGGGGACAGAACAGACAGCACACAGGTGAGGCCCGCGCTCCGCACACAGGACGCGCCCCTGCGTGCACGCGCCCCTGCGCCACGGGCTACGCCTACCGACGCTGAGCAGCTGTCCTGGGGTGCGCCCTGGACGCGAGGCGCCCTTCGGCCATAACCATGAGGAAGCTTGGGGGATACGGAGACTTATTACTTACAGGACCTGGAAGTCACAGCACACCTGAGGTCATGGGGAGGTAGAGCAGGAGAAGGAGGGAGGGGGAGAGAGACAGAGAGAGGGAGAGACAGGGAGAGACACAGAAACAGAGAAAGAGACAGAGAGGGAGAGACAGGGAGAGAGACAGAGACAGAGAGACACAGAGAGGGAAAGACAGGGAGAGAGAGACAGAGACAGAGAGACAGAGAGGGAGAGAGAGGGGAGGGGGAGGGAGAAGGAGGTGAAGAGAAGAGAGAGGGAGAGGCTTTGGGTTTGGCTTTTGTCAAGTTTAGGGTTTTGTGAACTTGCTCTGCATTGGTGAACTCAGATCATGAGAGCGGGAATCTAAGGTTTGGGAAGAGAGACAAAGGAGCAAAGGATGCACATGACCTCATGACCGGCTTCTAGCTCAACCAGGGTCTGCACAGTGCACCCTCAGTGGGGAGGCCGCCTGGTCTGGCTCTGGGAAGTGGGCACCTCCCTTGACTCAGGCACTGGGGCACACGGAAAGAAACATCAGCTCTGGGGGTTTACAATACACACAGGCGTCCCCCAGAGAAGACAGGGGTGCTGACACCATCTCGTCACACACAGCAGAGTCATTGCTGAAAACTCAGGGTGCTCTGTTGGTTCTTGGTCAGCTTTGTTGTCTTCCTCTCGCCGGCTAGTCCAAGCCCTCTCCTGTCTCTCGACTACATTCCCCTCAGCGGATGCCCTTCCTCTAACCTCCCTGAGAAGATGGGGCTCTGTGTAGCCTCTGCCACCCCCCAACACTCCCCACGCCCCCACACTCATCTTTATGTCTGTTCCCTTTGCTTTAAAGCCAGGCAACATTGGCGTCGATGCCAGACGAGTGTTCTGATGGATGCTTTCTTTCCCCTGCTGGAGGTCCACGCCCTCCCTGATCTCTTGACTTCCTTCTACCGTCTTCAGCAACAGTGATTCTTTCCTCTCACCTTTCATTCTTCTCTTCTCCACATTCTTCTCTCCTCCCCCTCAAGGAAGTGTCTTCTATAAGAAAAAGTCGAAAGTGACTTGGGTCCTGAACTGTGGCTACCGGGCATTTTCTCGTTATCTTCATCCAAACTCTCAAACGGGTGTTCTTCCTGCTGGCTGCCCAGCTCGCTTGTGCTTCCTGTCTCAGGCTGAGATGCAGGTGTCTGGGGCGGGTCCGTCTGTGGCCAAGTGGGTGAATCTCATTCCCGTGTCTCACAGGCCGCATGCGGGGTGCAGCCCCCACTCCTGAGACGGGGTCTCTTAGCTTCAAGGCTGGGTCTCCGGTGGATGCCCTTCCCCCTGCTTGTCACCCACCTTAAGGCTGGTGATTGTGGAGCTTCTGTCCCGGACCCCCTGCCTGCCTCGAAGTTCCCCCACGTCCTCCTGTTTGCTCCCCTTCTTTACCAACGAACGCATCATGGTCCCTAAATCCTGCCTCCAACCCAGGCTCATGTTGGATTTCCCTCAGCACCTGCCGGAGAGCCTCTTCCCTCCACCAAGCCGGCGCTCGCCGCCTGTTCGTTTCCAGCTCAGTCAGCAGCCACGCCATCCAAGTCAGACACCCTCCGAGTCACCTTACTCTGTCTTCATCATAAAACCCACACCAATAAATCGCCAAAACCTACCATTTTGTTCTGCTTCCTGAAAATGTTTTTTTGGGCTCTCCCACTATTGATTTTTCCCCCCATAAATCTGGTCCTTCCTCATTTCCTCCTTGGCGTCTTACTGGATTCCCTGATTCTAAGTTTGCTCCACCTGGAAGCAACAGGGATGCTTTAAAGACCCAATATTGATGAAAACTCTCCCATTCCTAGAATCCTCCACCATGGCCATCAGGATAAAGCTCAAACACAGTGATGATGTGCATTCATATATTCCTGTCCTCACCTCACCTAACCCCTGCAATAACATGTTCGGTAGCACCTGTTGAAGCATCCAAACTCCGCCCCCTCCCCCCCCCGCGCCCGCTGTCCTTGCATGGCGTTTTCTGGCCGCTAGAGGGCACCCCGCCCTCATGTGAGCCGGGGCTGAAAGCGCCAGGACATTGATGCCCCTCATGCTGGCTCTCAGCAGTCAGTGATGGGAATTGGTGTACAGTCCCAGCCCGTCGCCCTTGGGTCAAATAATTTGCAGTACGTTTTCTGCACCATTTCCCCAAAATTTCCAGTGAGATTAAGCTGCAATCTCATAAAGGGAACCACCTCATCATGGATGGGCTGAGCGCGCCCCGCCGCCTCCCTCCCCAGTTTCTGCTTATCTGTGCTGCTTTTTAAGTAAATTACTTGTACCGAGTCCTTATCTCCAGGCTGCCTCTGGCACACGGCTGTTGTTTCATAGTTCAGGCTTCCATTTCTGCAGCCTGCTCTCTGGTGAGGCATGCCTTTCTTAGGTAGCCTCCCTAACCAGCTAATTCTGCCTTCTGTCCTCCCGTAGTCGAAGCCACTGTCTTCATAAGCCTTCCTCCTCTCAGAGGTTGTGTTCCAGGTGAGCCGGGTGCGGTCGCAGCCCCTGAGCAGCTCCACACTCGTCCCTGCTGCTCCACCAGTGCTCAAGTCCACCTGTTCCTTTACAAGACTCCATGCGCCCACCTAGTCCCTCAAGTCCTTCAATTAATAATTCTTGGACCCCACCCCACACAAGGTCTGGTTCAAGGCAAATGTTCCAAAATGTTGAGTTCAGGAATCCCCAGCCTTTGTAGAAACTATTAAATCTCATCAAGTGCTTTGATATGGCTTCTGTTGTTTAATCCTGGCAATGATCCTGTGAAGTAGGAATGGTGACTTAGTTGCAGTAGGCAGATGAGACAGGAAGGAGGCAAGTCATCGTCTTGGATCACACAGTCAGGCAGAAGAGGCAGGATTAGAGGAGTCAGGGTTCTCTTCCTCACCCCTCACACTTGAACTTGCCTCCTCGATCTTCATGTCTCAGCTTTGAGAAAGACAGTATCAGATTCATGGTCAGTCTCGAGCTTTAAGTGTGGAGGGATCTGAGCAGAGGTCTTACTACTTGTCCAGAAGATACAGGTAAGGGGTGACTGCAAGGTTAGGGATCTTGGGGGGCAGGGTCCAGTTTGAAGAGCAACACCTCTCACAAGCCTTCAGCACAATGGCCACTGAATGTGCTTCCTCCACCGATGCGGGGAAGATGAGGTGGGGGGGGTGAGAGAGCTGAGTCCCCCCCCTTACCCTATACAGGGAGATATGAGAAATCCTTTTCTGGGCTGACAAGGCAAGACCCTGGGAAGTGGGGAGAGAGGGCAGATACAGCCCGTGACTCTGGGTAAGTGAGGTGAGTTCTCCTCACGTTCCTGGGCTTCTATGTAGAAGGGGGACTTCGGCTCCAGTTTTGCCCCTGATTTCCTGGTGACGTCACTTTGCTCCCCTACATTGCTGTGGCTGAAGTGGTGTGTTTTCTACGTGGACGGCTCCTGATGGCAGCTCCCTTCTCTGTCAGGCCCCCAGTGCTCCTTGTAACTGTACCTTGGTCTTGGGATGGACATAGATTACCAAGGCTGTGACCTCATGAAGGTGATTGTCCCTTTTTTATCCCCAATTATCGGGAATCATTTTATCCCCAATAGCAAATGTTGGACACATTAGGGTGATTCAAGGGAGGTAATTTACAAAAGGCTTAATTCGGACGCTGAGGGCAAATTGTAGGGACCTCTGAGATCCCTCAAGAATCCAGGGCTAGTAGTAGCACAGCTGTTACATCATGGGCTTACGGGAACAGGAAAATCCCCAAAGGACTGGACTGGCTAGACATTGGGGGCCACACGGCCTTGACAAAGCTGTCAGTTTCTGTGGACACAGCCAGCCTCAGATGTCCCAGGTAAGGGAACCAAGGAATAAGTATCCTGACCTCAATCCCCTTCTTCCCCACCTGTTCTCCTTCCCAGGACCCCGATCGGCAGCTCCAAACTGGGTGCCAGGATGAGTGTGAGGTCCCTGGTGTAGCCCAGGCAGGTCAGCAAAGCGGGAGAAGGCACACCTAAGCGTTCCAGCCCCTGACACAGCTTTACAGCTCTTCCTCCATTTAACTCACTCTACTCAACTGCTGAGTTTGTCATCTGTTTCTTGCTATTTCGGAATCAGAGACATCAAGACACTTTCTTTGCAAACTGGGGCGGGATTGATGAATGCAGAAAAGCTCCTCTGGCTGGTTGTACAGGTTTGGGCTTATGGAGGATTCAGAGTCCACACAGCTCCCACCCCTAGTTGCTGAGGAAAACCTCGGTCTCCTCTTTGCACTGGAAGCCATAGTCCAGTCTTCACCTGCCAGGACTGTCTGATTCTTACATCTGTCTGCATGGGAACAATAACCTTATTAGGACCCTACCAGGTCATTCAGGTCTTCATTCAAATGTCATGTCCTCAAAGAAAGATTGACCATGATGACCAGCATACATGATGTCCCCAAGAATCAGCCATGTTTAGAATGTATCAGAGTACTCCTTTTAAGGACTGTATAATATTCCACTGCTGTTTATACTATATTTTGTCCATCCATTCATTTGGGTTGCTTTCATCTTTTGGTACTGTGAATAATGCTTCTGTAAATATGGGTACACATATAACTCACTGAGAGTCTGCCTTGAATTCTTTGGATATAACAGATGACTGGATCAAGAAGATGTGTTATATATATACAATACTACTCTGCAATCAAAAAGACAAACTCATACCATTTGCAGCAACATGGATGGGGCTAGAAGGGATTATGCTTATTGAAAGAAGCTAGAAGGAAAAAGAAAAATATCAGATGGTTTTACATATAGGAGGAGCATAGGGAAACCAAATAAGGGATCAGGAAAAAAATAATAAATACAAAAACAAAATTAACAGGCAGCTATAAATCTGAGACATTCTGCAGGAGAAGGGGAGGGAAAGGGATCATAAAAGGGGGTGGGAAGAGCACAAGAGACTATGGTGATGATGCACGGGTGAGTTGGTGGTGGGAATTTTATGGGGATCACACCTGAGAGGAGGAAGCAAAAATTGTACAAAAATGAACAATGATATAAAATATAAATTAATTTTAAAAATAAATAAATTCTTCTGGGTATATACGAAGAAGTGGCTTTATGTGTGTATATACATATATGTCATATAGAATATATGAAATCCCCTTCTTTGTATATGCAACTATATACACATTTATATACATTTATATGCCCATGTTTAAATGTATGCATGCACATAAACAGAACATTAAACTTCCAGCTCAGCCTTCCAAAGATCTTATTCTTATCCATTTTATAGAGGAAGAGCCCGAGATTGGGGAGGTTGTGTGCAAAGTCAGAGCTGTGCAGTTCGGGCTGCCGGGCACCGGGGCTGGGTACACATGGTCTCCGACCTGTTCACAGAGGCCAGTGGACTCTCTCGGGAGCTTAGGATCAAAGTGTCCAACTGTCGGCCGCCCACTGCACCCTTCTTACCCGAGGCGAGCCTCACCTCATTGTCCCGGTCCTTCTCCAGGAAGTGGCGGGCCACGTGGCTGGGCAAGATGTTCCGCAGCATGTTCTCATTGTGTTCCCGCAGCTCCTTCATCTCGTTGATCTCCTCTTTGGCTTGGACTCGCCAAAGGAAGTCCAGGCGGGCTGTGTACTCCAGCTGCAGTTCGAGTCAAGGAGAGAGAAGAAACAGGTTAAACTCTCCTGGGGTGGGATTCAGGGGCACACACGGAGGAGGGGGGAAGGCTTCCCAGGCACCCGTCTGCTGAGGGCATTCCGGAGGCCGTTCTCCTGACCTGAGAGATCAGACTTCACAGGACTGTGCTCCTCCCCCTCCTGTGACTTCATATCATAGTTGTGTGTGTGGTTACCGGGCCATGCCTATGTCCTCTACCAGATTGCAGGTGCTGTGTGGCCAAGGATCCCTTGACTTGTGCAGCATGGCACCCTTACCACACAGCGACCTGTCAGCACAAGGCAGATGTGCAAGCAGTATTTGTTGACTCAATAAATAAGTTCCAATGATAGAGCCAGCTGTCACTTTCACGTGTTTATTATGTGCTGGGCATTGTTCTTAGCAGTGGACCTGTATTAACTGCTTCGTCCACACAGTCTAAAGGAAGAGGTTATTAGCTAGCCTTATTTTACGGGTAAGAAAATAAAAGCAAGCACAGTTATGTAACTTGACCAGAGACACACTTCTTGGTGGAGAAGCCAGGATTTAACCTTCACTCCAAACCCAATTCCAGTGTCGGAGTTCGTAATCACTAGGTAGGAGGAAGAAACAAATGAACAAGTAATGGAAGGAATGTGATTTTGTTGTAAAACAAACATGGCTTAGAGTCTGGTCCTTCATGTAAAGACTAACAGGGACTGGTGAATGTCTCTTTCCTCATCCCTGAAGTGGGGTGAACACCAGTGAGCCCTGGAATAGGAAGTCAGAGATAAAGGTCCCGGTCACAGTTGGCACTCAACACACATTAGCCCCTCCATCCAGTTCCTTTAGCTTTGGCATGGGGACAGCTTCCTTTCTGAAGAAAGCGATGAACCAGCTTTATTGCAGCTTTGGGAGTGTCATTGATGTCTTTGGCGATTGAAATGAACAATTGCTCCCCTTTAAACACACAACAAGAGTTCCCCGAATCCCAGTACTTAAAACATTCTGCTACTTTCTTTCTTTGTCTTATTTGAAAGCCCCATTGAGTGGCAAAGTTTTGAAAAGAGAGAGGTGTAGGTTATTCATCCTGCAGGATTTATAATAGCTCAAGCTGGAAAGGCCCCAAGTGTTCATTTTGTTGGTTGAATAAGGTATTGTATATAACTATAAAAGAAATGGATATTTCTTTTTACTTTGCTGGGCTTACGGATACTGGTGCGTGCGTATGTCACCATTATTTAAGAGATACCCACATACACATACAAACACACACACACACACATTTAAAAATATACGTATAAACCATAAAAATGGCTATAGACAAGAAGAGAAAGGGAGAGGATAAGGTGGAGAAACAAGGATAGAATTTAAATTCTTACAAGTAGATAGATTTTAAAAATACTCTACAAACCAACCTATGCGCCTACACGTATAACCACACAGAGATAATCTATTCCAAGTGTCTCTGAACACAATGATTTGATGGTACATTTTAGACAGAAGTACATAAGAATAAAAAGTTCAAAAAGAATATTAAAGCTGGGCTCTCCCTGGTGGTGCAACTGGTTGAAGCATAGCACTATGAAGCTAGCTAGCTGCAGCCACCTCAACACAAGTCTGATCCCCGGCCAGGGACATGACCCACATGACACAGCAGATCTCTCCTGTTTCGCCCGCTGCTCCCCTCAGCAGTGTGCTTCATCCATCTGCCCGTTCTGCTCCCCACTCTGTCTCTGGTGAATCCTCTCACTGCCTTTGCGCACCTCTCATCTGTACCCCAGTTCTGTATGTGTAAATAAACAAATCTTAAAAATATTAAAACTGTTTACAGTGAGTACAGCCTAGGGGAGTTGTATTACTAGACTTGAAGATAAAGCAAATAAGTAATTGCATTGGTATCACTGAAGATCACAGTTTTGGGGAAGAGAAGAGGAGATGTAGATATGATACTAATGAGACTAAGTTAATGACCATGGCACCATATGCTGGCACACCTCCGCCACCCAAGAATATTAGTTATAAAAGGAGTAAAATCTGCCATTTGCAATGACATGTATAACATTGAGGGCATTATGCTAAGTGAAATAAGTCAGAGAGAAAAAGACAAATACTCTATGATCTACTTCAGAGTTGGCAGCTGTAGATGGGTGAGATGGGTGAAGGGAATCAAAAGGTACAAACTTCCAGTTAAACAAAATAAGTCTCCTGGCGATACAGTTTACACCATGTCTACATTTAGCAGTACTGCATTGCTTATTTATAAGTTGCTAACAGAGGCTATCTTAAAAGTTCTCAGCCAGAGAAAATTTTTGTAGCTATTTATGGTGATGGTTGTTAACTAGACTTATTGTACAGACCATTTAGCAATATTTACAAACATTAAATCATTACATTGTACAACTGAAAATAATAGAACATTACACGATGATTACAGTTCAATAAAATCATGCGTGCTTCATTGAATAGGAGATTGTTTTTCATTTCTTTGCCTTGGGAATGTTCTCAACTAATTGAACCTAACTCAGAAACATGAGGAGGGAGGTCTGGATTGTTGCACCTGACGGAAGCAAAGATTTTCAGTAATACAAAAAGAAAACATGTCCCATTTTGCGCAGGCAGTGGGGAGTCTGCTTCTGAGACATACCCTTAATGAGATGCGAGAGCAGAGTGACTTGCTCTCCACAGAGGAGCCTCGTGGGTGCCGGCATCACACTTGTCTAGACCTGTGTGAAGGAAACTTTCCCTTTCCTTGTCCCCACGCTCCAGGATCTACTACATGGCCACTGGCCACGTGATGACAAGGGAGGCTCAGGCTGTGCTTTGCTCTCTGTGAAGTGTGGACGATGACCTGGCTGAGCTGTTGTGTTAGTAAATGAGCCATTGTGTATGGCAGGTGCTTAGACCGTGTCTGGGCTGAGGCCAGAGCTCACCAGGAAGAGCTGTCTCTCTGGGGAGACAGGTAAAGGGTGATGGCAGCGCACAAGGAGGGAGAGCAGTCATGTCAACACGATGTACTCAGAGCAGACGTGGAGAGCAAGGCAGAGCACTGGGAACACAGGGGCTCTGTGCTTTCTAAAGCGAAACTTCAGCATTTGCTTGGGAAATGTCAATGGAGTTGGAAGTGCATTCTTCCCCGACGTGAGCAAGCCACGAGGGCATGGCTGCATGAGAAGAGTGTTCAGGGGGATTCGGGGAGCATGGAGTCCCCAGAGAGACAGCTCTTCCTGGTGAGCTCTGGCCTCAGCCCAGACACGGTCTAAGCACCTGCAATACACAATGGCTCATTTACTAACACAACAGCTCAGCCAGGTCATCGTCCACACTTCACAGGCGAGGACGTGTAGACAGCATGAGGTGACGTGGGTTGCCTTAAGGTCCACTGACGCAGCGCATAAGACTGGCTTTGCCCTTGGGGGGGGAGGGTTTGCTCTGAGCTCTAACTCAGTCCCACACTGTGCATGCCTGATGCAGCCATTTCTACGTCTCTCTAGGTAACTATTATCCTGTTCATTCTGTAGACAGGAAAGGGAACTTGGGGGAACTGAGTCTCCCCAACTCACCCATCTCCCAGCGGCATGGCTGGGACTCAAACTCATAGAGAACAGATGATCCGAATGAAACAAAAACATGCGTTTGGACTGTAGGACGCATTAGTGGCTATCAGAAGGGAGGGGAAGTGAGGAGAGGGGGCTGCTGGGAGGAATGAGATGTGAAGGGTCTGTTTGGGCTTTTAGCAGTGACCTTAAAGTAACATAAAGCCATAAGTGGATTCTCAATAGCGAATAGCTGGCAATTGATGTTATGGTACAAAGTCATTCAATAGAAAGCAGTAAGTAAATATAAACAATTTGGCTGTGAGATGAGTCTTTCCTTCCACACAGCTCCACCCGGTGCCTGTTTTAACCTGACCCACTGTGACCAGAGATGTGACCTCACCCAGCACCGTCCTGTGCACAGGTGGTCACGTTCCTGCTGCTCTAGCTGGAGAGGCCCTGGCAAGCCCAAAACCGGGGGTGCAAGGGAACCAGCCTGAAGGGGAGACTCCGATCACCTCCGACTGTCTGCTGTCCCTGCCCAGTGTCAGAACCTGCACCTGCCCAGGAGGAGGAGGAAGTGTTTGGCATATCATTTCCCATATTTGCAAGATGAAGCGCCCCAATTATTCAGTTACATAACCGCCTCTGTCACTCTGAAGATGTATAATCGCATACGCGCCTGCAGGCTGCTGCTATCCCAGGCAGCAAGGAGCAGTATTCAGCCTGTGTTCCAAATAGAGGGCCCGAGGCACACGGGGTGACAGGGGAAGGCAGGCAGCAGAGCATGGACTTGGCTAGGGGTGACAGGATCTTCTAGGTGCTACAGAGAGAAGATACCAGGGTGACACAACCCTGTGAAGACCCTCTCCCCTGATTCCCCCCAGCCCCGACCAACACACCCAGGGGCAGCCACGCATGATGGAAAGACAATGTCCTACTTAGTGCATTTGGATTCCTGTCTGTCTGGCTTCCCTTCTTGGCTCTGGGACCTCAAGTGACTTGAGTCTCTGCTCTGGGAGAACAATTTCCTTTGCTCTCAGAGGTTTAATTTCCAAATACAATAGCCAGAGTTCAAAATTTGCAAACCGCTGGAATAAATATAATTATATTCTCACGGTAAGTTGCCAAGGTCACACATTTCCCGTGGCAGGGTGGAATGTAAGCATTATCGCCACCACCCGAGAGCCTCTACCCACAGCTACAGCTGTGGGCTGTGATAATGTGATTACAGAGTTCGCCAGCAGCCAACATGTCAGCCATCACCTGAGCACTCAGACCCTCACAAGGCGCTTCACCCTCTGGCTTTACACAAATTCTTACTCTGATGGTCTGCTTCATGGTCAAAGGAAGAATGGAAGGAATTGTATCAGAGCCTGAAAAGCTGCCGAGGAAGGGCCACTGGCAGGAGACTGGGGAGTCAGGGTCAACCTTGTTATGAAATCCGGAGCCTCACTCTCAGCATCTCTGGGGATTCGCCATCACAACCTGTGTGATGGAGGGGAGTTTTCCTGTGGGAAGAGTCCTGAGAGCCAACTCTCAGATGGGTGGCTACTTGCATGTCAGACTGAGGATTTCTCCCTTGTAAGCAGAAGCCAGGAAGGTGTGGAAGACACGACATCATTGCTCAAGTTGTCTAAACACTCAAGAGAGACCTGGAAATCTGGAAATAGCTGGCTTGAATGTCCTGGTTCCTTTCTGTCTTTGCTGTCTAAAGAAGTGGAAAGGGGGGGCCTTGGAGACAGATCTGGGTGTGAATTCTGGTTGTGCTGCTAACTGGCCGAGCAGCGCTGCTGCTTCATCTGTAACACAGGACGGATGAAAATCACCCTTCTAGCTGTCGAGAGGAGTAAATGGACAGGTGTGTAGTGAAAATTGGGCCCACATTAACTTTTTCCTTTTTTCTTCCCTGGCTAAGCTTCTGTTCTACCCTACCTGCACTTCCCCTCCCCTTTACAAGTGCCTTTATGAATGCATCTCGAAGGTTCTTGGGGTTTTGCCTGTTTCAGCCCTGATTCCTTGGGGTGGCTACCTCCCTTGTTGCCATGGTGATTTCTCAGCGATATATTTCTATTTCTGCTCTGGCGGACAGTCTTCCTGTTTTGTTCTTTCCTGGCTACCTTTTTTTTTTTGCAGTGCACCCAGACTAAACAAAGGTGGGCTGGGATCTGGAGCTGGGCAGGGAGGGGGCAGAGCCTGGCTTCCCTGGGGAGTGAAAGCCCCTAGGTGGTGAACTTCCCCACAGTTGCCTCTGAGTCTGCATGGAGAAGTCCAGGGGTTCTAGAGAGTGGGGTGACCCCTCTGGGGAGCTGCTGTCCTTGCAGAATAATAACCCCTCCCCTCAGTTCTTCAGACCTACAACAGCACTAGTCCCACAGGGCATGTACCTGATGGATAGCTCTGTGCCTCTCTCCTCCAGAGGATGGAACTGTGGGGCCAAGGAGAGGGTTTTGCTCACGAGGAGGCAGAATCAGTGGGGAGACCTTTTGTCTAAAGAGCACCAGGCACAGAGGCAGTGCTCCCTCTTTGGAGGTGAAGCAGGATGCAACACACAGCCCACACGATCTACAAATACTTCGCAGGCACCCCATTTATGGGTGGTGCCCCATTTATGTGGCACCCCATTTATGTGTGGCACCCCATTTAAGTGTGGTGCCCCATTTAAGTGTGGTGCCCCATTTAGGTGTGGCCATCTTATCTTTGGGGGGAGGAGATCAAGACCCAAATAAGTAATATATCCAAGGCTCCAAGTGCCTGGGACCAAGGGGGGCTTAGAACCTACTTGGCAGCTGCCCCCAATCATTCCCATTGACCTAGCACAGTAGGCAACTCCAACAGCAGTGATTTTATGCCAGCAGCAGATTTAGGAGGGGTCCCAGCTGGCCTGAGGCGCACATCGAAAGCACTCTTTGCAAGAGTTACCCCTAAAGGAAAGTCATCCTGTTAGCTCATCTCCAGCTTAGGCTTTTATCAGGTGGTCTTTATTTAGGAGGTGATTTATGCTAATCACAATGTGCTGCAAGCAGCTGTGGTCATTTGCTGACAAGTGCCGTGGAGTTCTATTGAGTTCTATAGCATGGGGGTGTGTGTCAGTGACAGAAAGTAGGCAGTGCAAAGCGCTAGTGTACCTGCTGTCCGTGGTAGAACACAGCAAGGAGAAACATGGCCATCAGCAGCAGCGACGCCTCCTTGGTCCCCAGGAAATCTCTGTCGGAAGAAGAAAGGCAAATGGCAGCCTGGTTACTGACACCTAGAGAGGGCTTCAAGGAGATCTCTGAGGAGACGGAGCCTCAGAAAGGTGTGGAGAGAAAAGAAAGGATGATTTTTTGGCATCCACTCACTCTGTGACAGGGTCTTCACACAGGTGGGTTCAGAAATCAGTTGGCCCTCAAGGGTATGAGGTCATTTAGACATGGTAGAAGAGTCTAGAATGTAGCATCTCTACAGTGCACACTCATTAATAATAGTGTCTTCTGTTTGCACACCACATTCTGGAGTTCAAGGAGCTTTTATCATTTTCCAGCTCAATCCATGGGAATACAAGGACTCCTCCTTTCTCCTTCTTTCCCTGTCATCCTATTTAAGAGGCAGGTATTCATCACACTTAGATTCTTATATTGCTTCTGTGATCTTTTGTCATCAATTTTTTAAAATTTCTACCAACTCTCTGAGTTGGGTACTGCTGCTGTGCTATTTCAAGTCTTCCATCTTTTAGTTAAGCCTTTGCACTCTCTATGTCATATCCTCTTGGAGGGACCGCCAACACCTCACCCACGGTCCCCAAGGGCATACTTTGTGGCATTGCTGGCTGGACCAGTCCTGGACCTGCTAGGCGACTGGGCTGGAGGCAGCTTCAGATGGTCACCGACAAGTGTGTTTTTAGACACCAACATGACCTTCTATCATGAATCCTTTGCTTGACTCCAAATGTTTCAATCTTAAATTCTGACTTAGCATGAAGCCTCTCTCAAGATGAGATAACTCAGGAGTTTAGAAGAAACAGTATCGGGCTTCGAATTCTTTACTTTGGTGAAGTGTCCCCTGGTTAAAGCAGAAATCCTCCTCTAAGACAAATCACCCTGGGGAGGCTGACCCTCAATTCCCTCACCACCTGCTCAATTTCCCCATGAAACCCATTCAGGTAATATTAATATCCACCATCCATTCATGAGTATCATCTTCGCTTAAGTCAAAGACTAAAACAAAATTACCTTCACTACCCCAATATCCAGGTTCAGTCTGCTCTTCACCAAATTACTGCCTCCACCCCCAAGCATCACACAGATGCTCAGAACTCTCACAGGTCAGGTAATGATGATCTGGTTTAATATCAAAATGGAGTCATCCTAGCTGCGACTCAGAGTTTGCAGGGAGAGTACAGTGAGCATTAATATGGCTCCCTCAAGGGATCTTCAACTTTCCCTTCTCTGTTCTCACTGGAGAATGACAGAAGCAGCAGAGGGAGCATTTTCAATGGGAGAATGAACCCAGGGACCAAGATCAGCTTCTCCTCAGAGTCTGTGCTTAAAGACCCTTTGAGCTTCTGCTGGGCCAGGGCCAGCTCAGCTCACCAGGGACTCAGGGATGGACATATGCATTACCTTGGGAATGGTATCGTGTGTATGGAAGCCAAGGAATTATGAAATTCTATGGGGTGGGACAAGATTCAGATTTGTGAATCTAGGTCCATCTGCTTTTCCTTAGAGATAAGCTGCTAATAATCGGTGATACTCATGATTATATTTCTCTTCTGCAGCCCTAGCAAAGAACATGATTATTGAGCATCTGTTATGTGCCAGGCACATTCTGGGATACAGAAGTGAAGATAATCTATACCCTCACAATGGTCCAGTAAAAGAAAGACTCAAGTAGACAGATAATTTCATGATAATCTCTACATAAAAGACATGTTGCTATGGGAATCATGGGAAGAAAAAGATCCCAGGTCACATGTTCAGGGCTGACTTAAGAGAGCAGTCTTAAAAAATGACAAAACTTCAGGAACAAAATGTGGGATGGGATCTATAAGCTTGAGGTACATATCTTGTTTCTTTAGCTAGTTGATAGTTTTTAGTGTAACGATGATAAATTAGTCACATGTAAAGCTTGAGGTACACAGAATCAGCAGGAGGGTATTTAGATCTATTTCATGTGTGTACCAGCAGGGCTGAAGTGAAGAGGGTTTGTCCATGAATAATATCTTGTCATCTCACTCAGCATTTTAGTCACTGGGGTTCATCCATCTATCATCCATCCATCCATCCATCCATCCATCCATCCATCCATCCATCCATCCATCCATCCACAATTCATCTATCCTTTTATCAGCTATCTATCTTCCAACCATCCATCATCCATCCATCATCCTATCCATGTGTCCATCATCCCATTCACCCATCATCTATTCATCCATCATCCACCACAGTCACCATAGTGTTAGATTTGTGGGGTAGGCATATTTCAGTGCCACTCTTTCCTTCATATAACTTAATTATTTGGCCCTAGAAGTTTGTGATCTCCTAAAAAAGATTAGTAATATAAATTTAGGATTCACATAGACCCATAGTCTAATCTCAGCTCTGCCACTGACCAGTTTGACCTTGGACAAGCCACTTAATATCTGACTCTCAATTCATAGCATTTGCCTCCATAGCTGTGAGGATTAAATGAGTAAATCTTGGTTAATATTCTAGGCACAGTGCCTGGCTTCTGTCTCCCTCTGTTCATCCCATAAGGCTCCTAGTACATGATCTTGTCTTGGTGATGGTGTTTAAAAAAATTACTCATTACATGGCTGTGTTTGAACAGGAATGTCCTATAGTTACTTCATGTGAATACAGCCTGACCTCTTGAGCTGACAAGCACTTTTGATATTTATTCTCTTTCTGTGTGTATGTGTGTGTGATGCGGAAGACTTTTAAAGTCTAGCAAGTCATCACTAAAAAACATATTTTCAAGAGAAAGCATAAATCTCTTGAATGATTTTGTAATCTGTTGACCAAAAAGTTGAGAGAGATGATTAGATAAAATTTAGAAGAAAAAAATCAAAGAAAATTATGAGTGGTCTTTCAGTCTTTAGGATGTATTTCAGTTGGAAAAAAATATGGCCTGTGTAGAAACAGCAGAACACCCAAAGTGAGTCAGGCAGGGCAAAGAATGTTCAAGAAGGATTGTGATTTCAATTTAGGAGACTTTGTTTTTTGGTTATTGTTTCCACTCTTCTTTGAAGAACTTCCGAAGAAAACCAATGTTTGAAATATATAGAAACCACAATATTTGCTTGATATTCAGTGGCAAACACTTAATAAACAGGGATATTTTAAAATAATTTGTTCTTACTAATAAAGTCCCTGAATTAATACTAGCATTTTCTTACACTACTAGAAAAGGACACGATTAGGTGAAAACACATGTAAAATAAATATAGATCTCAGGATTATAACAGTTGTTGAGATCATCTTCTTTGATGTATAATACAAATGAATATTTAATTTGAGAATCATCACTGCAGAAGTATTTTATGCTAATTGTAGTGAATCTGGAACCCAATAAAAATTGTCTGTAAGCCTACCACCCAGACAAAACAATGGTTACTATTTTTGGAGTCAAATAAATGTCATTTCCTTTTTCTCTATAGAAAAATCCATTTACAAAATTTAGGATTATAGGTTCATACTGTTTTATAACCTACGATTTCATTCAGTACATATTATGAAAATAACTCCAGATAATTAAGCACTTTACAATGTGAGTTGTAGATCCATTCTATTTTGCAATACGTGCATCATTCACAATCTAAATCCCTTGTTTTTTTACAGGTAGCCCAAGGTCACACAGATGACATCTGCCAGAAGTAGGATGAGAACTCACATTTCAGTACCACATTCAGATCTGGGCCACTGGGCATCTGACTCAAACTTTTTCTTTAGCTATCAGTTCCCATTTCCCTCTTAAGACCCAAAATAAGTCAGCCCGTTTGAATTTTTAATTTCGTTGCTCTACTAATGACCATGATTGTTAAATGCTGCTTTTACATCATCCCTGTTTTAACACTTTACAGGTTTTGCTAGTTTTAGTTCTGGTCTCAGCTACAGCCCTGTGTGCTCTGCTCCTACACCTCCTCAGTCTCAAATTCAGGGTCTGGCTTCTCTCTCTTCTAGCTCAGATGAAGCTCCACATGGCAGGCAGGAGTGGGGTTTGTTTTCCTACGGACTAGGGGAAAGGTCAAGTGGCATCACCAGGAAGTTGGACCAGAGAATTAACTGGGACTCATGGGAGAAAGATGAGGGAAAGAGCCAGAAAATTCCTTTCCCCTCCTCCCTTGGGACCATGCCTCCCCCCCCCCCCACCTACCCAGAGACACAGGAATTGGGCTAGAGAGCAGATATTCATGTCTTGGTTATCTCTCCACAACTTAGGCACCATAACATGGCTTCCTTCCTTGCCTTATTCACTTTCCCTTTCACACACTGTGCTTTCCTCTCTTGGATTAGCACATTAGCCTGTTTCAGCCCCAGCCTCTGTTCTTTAAGGAATGTAGGCCAATATATTGTTGGTTTTAGTATTTCTATTATTTCAAAATGCAAGGAGCATAGAGAGCACTCAAAGCAGTGTCTGCATTGAGTAAGACTGAGGTTGTCCAGTCACCATCAGACCGGTAAGTCTGGGAGATGAAGGGATCCTGCATTACCAGGCAGAGGAGGCCTGAGTTAGTCCAAGCCATGATTCATTTATCTGTAATGCATATAAATGACCAATTGGTAAAATGGGGATTTTACTCCGTGAGGCAGCTGGTGCCTAAGCTGAGGAATATGAATATTCAGCCATTCCCATTGGTTCCTCTTCCCACTGGAAGTTGAACATGTATTATAAAAATAAACTCAGAATGTATAGGCTGCACCCTTTCCCCCCAACCCCTATTGGGGTGATGTTGCTTTACAACGCCAAATATGATTTAGGGAATAAACTCTCACCTCCTCAGGCTCATGCTACCTCTCCAGACCCACCATCCCAACACCCATAATTCCTGCCCTGGATCATCGGGTCCCTCCCGACTTTGCGCCCTCCCGCCCACCGCCCGCAGCAATGCTGCACTACACTGGACTCTCCGTGGCCAGTACTCACTCTCCACTGTGGTTCAGGTTGTCGTAGCGCAGGAAGAGCCCGGCATAGAGGGTCTCGGTCAGCAGCGCGTAGATGGCGATCATGATCAGCAGCACGGCCAGCTTGAGGACAGAGTTCAAGCGCAGGAACACCGCGCACGTCACCATGGCCAACACGCCGGTGAAGACGAAGTACTGGAAACAGAGAAGACGGGCGTCATGTTCCATAGGAGTGCCAGGGTGCCCTCTCCCCTTCGTGGGCGCCAGAGGGTCTCCTTACATAGACGCTGGCCGAGCATCCCCAGGGGGCGGCTTGGCAGGCCTCAAATTCAGTAGATCCCATCTGGAACTCTTCATTTTCTTAAGTTTCCCCCAGCTCCTAGCCCTTATTTGTTGGGGGGAACCAGCCACACCGTTCCCTAAGCCAGAAACATCCAGTCCCACTTTGTTGCCTTCTCTGTCCCCATGTCACACCGTCATTTGTCCCAAGTCTGTCTTCTACTTCCAGGTGCTCCCCTCATGCCAGCTTTCCCTTCCAACCTGGGTCTGCCTTAGCTCTCCCCTACAGTGTTGGAATAGTTTTCTGAAAGTTCTTCTGTTCCCATCCCACTATCACTCTCTACCAGATTTTTTTTTTAAGATTTATTTATGCACACAGGAACTGGGGTGTAGGCCAGAGGTGCAGGGAATAAGAGGATTCACCAGAGACAGAGTGGGGAGCATAACAGGCCAACTGACCTAAACACACTGCTGAGGGGAGTCGTGCAGGGACAGGACAGGAGAGGTCTGCCGTGCCATGTGGGTCACTCCCTGGCTGGGAATTGAACTTGGGCTGCAGGGTGATAGCACTGAGACTTAACCCCTAGGCCACCAAGGCGGTCCCTCCACCCAGTATACCTAAAGCACAGACATGACCACACCACTCTTTATCTGCAAGTCCTTTCATTGCTCACCACTCCCTCAAATTATGTTCTTTTTCTGAATAGAAAGCTACAAGATTTCATGTAACAGATTTTTGATCTCTTGCCAGTACCAGATGTGTCCCAGCCTCGCTATCTATTTGTTGTGCCCAGTTTCTTTGCTCTCTGGTGCCTCTGGGCTCTGCACACCGCTTCCTCATTTCTTAAGTCTCCTCCATCTAGGTAAATGCTCCTCCTCTAACAAATGTCAGCTCAGGTGTCTCCTCCCCTGAAAAGCCTTCGTGCACATATCTGGGTACTTCTAGTAGTAGACTCATTGTTGCTGCAAGGCACCACTCATAGCTCAGAGCGTCTAACAGCCCGGACTGGGAGCAGCTATTCAAAGTGTAAGTCGGAGCCACTCAAAGGCTGACATATTCGAGTGGCTCCTGTTAGTTTATCTGCTCAACCAGCTTCCAGCCTTCTATAGGAAACTCTTCAGTCTATTTCCCTTAGATCTGTGTCCTAATACATCACTCTGGATGGTAAGTTCAGATTATCTGTTGGGAGAAGAGAGTAAAACTTGCATTATCAGTACTTTGATCTTTACATATGTTTTCTCTTGTAATTTTCCAAGTAGCTGGTCAAAATGGGAAAGAGATTTCCCATTTCATAGGTAAGGAAACTGAGGTAGATAGAATTTAGGTAAATTACTCAAGCTCTCACAATAGAAAATGGGATGTCGGCCCCTGGAGGTGAGCCAGTCCATGTGCCTGTGACTCTTATATTGGGTGTGATCATTTCTAAAATCTATTCCAAACTTGTTATATGTCATTGTCATCATTTTTGTAGCAACTGGTTGTCTTCTCTCTCCTGTCACAAGAACAGACAATTTCTGTATGGGCAGAGGGTAAGAATTTCTAAAAATCCCTAAGCAACAACTGAACACATTTATTGACTTTTTATGTCACATTGGCCCATTCACAGACCATTCACCAAGACACAACAAATGCGAGACCTGCTTGAACTCCCCGGAGTGTAGGTTGGATTCAGTAATAAGCAAGGCGCTGTCTCTGCCCTTAAAGAGACTGATGTCTGAGTTACTCTTCACTTTTGTCTCTCCTTTTCCTAATAAATCCAATTAGGTCCTTGTCTCAAATGGATAATAAGCTTTCAACTATCCGTTAATATCTTGACTTGGTAAGAGTTTTAGGTCTTTGTGCAGGAGGCTGTGAGTGAAATAAGCAGGCAATGACAAGTTCACTTCCAGAGTTCACTTTCTCCATTCAGACAAACTCTCAAGACCACCCCCCCATTTTAACAAAGGAAAAAGGGGTAGACCTGAGGGGTCCTGTTTCACTGTGACCTGGATTACCACAAAGGGCTGTGCAATATTTTATTGGTGCAGATTATGAATCACCTATTTGGTCAAAAGTAGTTGAAATTATTGTGGTCTTGATCAAAACCTTATGAGGGCATAATACATAAGTATTTGTTTTAATTTACAAAATGTCATATAAGTATTAATTGAGCATCTATTGCCATCAAGGCATGGTCCGGGCATTGTGAACTTGAAGGTGAGTAAGAGGTGCCCCAGGCCTGATGGAAGGCATGTTCTAAAATGTGAAGCAGACAGAACAACACCACTGGAATAGCCCATGGAAAGTGCTCCCTCTCTATGGAGAACACAAGCACGAGGAAGGGGGAATGTTTTATAGGGCAGGTGAGTTTGAACTTGACCTAACAGATGGGTAGGATTTCACATACTGAAAATGGAAAGGGGATGAACATTCTAGGAAGAGGGATTGGCTTTAACTCAAAGATATAATGGAACAGATTTATAGGAGAATGATTGTCTGGGGTATATTAGAGACCTATTTAGTTAGTAAGGAGAACTAGTAAGTTGGAAACATGTTGCCTTCCTTTTTCTACTCAAGACTTTGGGAGATATTGTAGCTAATGTGCTCACATGTTGCACAGTGGTATGAGGCACACAGATGCAGTGGGCTGAGATAGGCGGCAAAGCCACATTGCAAAAATCGTGTGTCCTAAGGAGTCTGCATTTTATTCTATAGCCTCCAAGGAGCTATAAATGAATTCATTAGATCAGTGCTTTGGGAATAAGCAATGGTAAGGCATACAGGGAGGACTGCAATGCATGGAAGACAACTGAAGACTTAAAACGTGATTTGGGAACTAAAAGTAGATGAAGGATCAGAGATTGTACAACATTTTCAATTTTCTGTGGAGGTGTGGAAGAGAGCCAGAAGCAATGCCAAGACTTCCAACAATGTTTAATCTATTAACCAAGAGAAGTAAACTACAGAGAAAGAAATGAGTTCAGTTTCAGACTTCCTAAGCCTTGGGTATTGAAGCACTGACCATGTAAGGGCACAGAGCTGAGGTTTGCAAGATGATGGAATCCAAGAAGGCACATTTATCATAGCTCAACTCAACTATCAAGGGTGGAAAAGGCCACCCACCAGGATATAAAAGGTAAAGACAGGTGATATGGGGACTAAAATTTAGAGACCACCAACTTTTTGGGACTGTGGAGGAAGAGAAATAAGAACATTGATGGAAGGAAGGTTGGTGGGTATGAAAAGAGTAGGAAACACCAATGAAACAATCAATAACCGAAGAATAAAAGTCTCTACAAACAAAGGGCTTCATGGTAACATCTAAATAGAAACATTGAAAATGCTTTCAAAATAATTTAAAACTGGAAAGCAGGAAGTAGCATTTTATATACAGTATAACTATGATAATGAAAAATAGTTGCACAGATATGCCATGGTTTTGATGAATTATTTCCTTCTGTAATTCTCTTTAATTTTACTGTCAGCTCCAGAGGGGATGAGGCAGTGGGGTGGTTGCACTGTCTGGGATAATTTCTTGCATTCCTGTGCCCTATGTCTCCCCTGTGGTAATGGGGCTCTCGGCCCGTGCTGATATTTTGCCAGTAAAAACATAATTCCAGGATTTGTCTGAGATATGATAGGCACAAGGTAAGGCTTGATGAAGAAAAGGGACAAGCTGTGCTTTCTAATGGGTTACTTCTGCCTTAGAGGAGGCAAGAAAAGATCCAAGAATGACTTAGCACTTCTGGACAAAGAAAAAGAGATGGACGCTACATGGCCAGCAACAGCTTGGTACTTGAGTCAGGGAAAAGAGGTCAAAGGGAGGGAGCAAGGGAGAAAAGTGAATGGACAGACACAGGATCTGTGAGGCAGCTGAGATTCTTACACTAGATGAACTCAAAGAAAGATGGAGACATTGACAGTGAAGATGTCTGTGATCAGGGCTGTAGGTAGGTTGACAAGATAATTACAACCACTTCTAGGCACATAGTCTGGAAGGTACCTCATATTTGCTTTCTGAATTCTGAAAATAACTCAAGGGCAGGTACTATTGTTATGGCCATTTTATAGAAGGGGAAAATATAGATGAATGCTGAATACTCAGCATTTTCTTCTCTCAGATGATGGGCTGGTTTCACCAATACAAATAAAATAACTTCAGTCTATACTGAAAAACATTGGACTCCCCAGAGGTGTCAAGGTGAAAAGGAAGCAAGATCTGCTTCTGCTTGCATGAAACAAACATTTTACAAATGAATGCATCTGTGTTGCTCTACAATTGTTGAGTGACGATCTACAAGATATCGCGAGCATGAGAACACTGTCCTAGTGTATCATAAATGGCCTCAGCAGTATACATACATCTTCCACTCAGCAGAGGAAGGGGAAAAAGTGTTCTTCACATGATAGGGCATGAAGAGAGCAAAAGCATCAACCAACATGAATCATCCTCACTGCATCCACTTGGATGCTGCCAAAAGCCTACCATGGACTCCCAAGACAATAAAGAAACAGAGCAGACCATTTTCTGAAGCTCTGTTGTCCAAAGAAAGAATGGAATCTTTCAGAGAACAATGAAATTCACCAATGTGGAAACAATTGGTGAAGCAAAGAGATTGAGTGCTATGAAGTTTGGTCTGTTCAAATTTCTATTCATATATTGCTCAGACGGCTATGTAGAAGACTTGCGCATTAAAAAAATTTTTTACAGGGCCCTCCCTGGTGGCGCAGCAGGTTAAAGCACAGCACTGAGAGGCTGAGGCCACTTCCACATGAGTTCGATTCCCGCCTGCCCTGGAGGTGACCACATGGCGTGGCAGACCTCTCCTGACCCGCCCGCTGCTCCCCTCA
>NW_004567110.1:6787176-6836898 GCF_000260355.1 Condylura cristata | reverse complement strand
TTTTTTTTACAGCATTATTTTCTTCCTTAAATTCTAATCTGCCATTAAGCACAGACTATTTTCTTCTAGTCATCAATGGTCTGGGATAATGAGGGAAAATAACATTTAATTAATTCTATGTATGTTGTCACTATTTGTTATGGAAACAATTTTAAGAGATAAGCATTATGAATCATTCCTTTATCTAGAGGGGGGAAAACGAGGTTCAGAGAGGTTTTGTGATTTACCCAAGGCCACACAGCCTTGTCATTCAAACCTATTCTGTTTCCTAGCTGACTTACACCTCAGAGATCTGGCATCTAACCTCCATGAGGTGGGACTTGCTTGATTTTGAATCTCATTGTGATATAATGGCTTTCTATTTGATTGGCTTTGTCTTTGGGGGGGGGGAGAGGAAGCAATTCAAAAAAATTGATAGCCATTAGGGAAATACCAAAGTGGTCCTCGGTATGTATTTAGTGGTCACAATAATTGGATCTGAAATTAAGTGAGCTTACATAATGCTCCTCTCTTCAATGAGCAGAGAGTTCAGAAATTGGAGTGCAACTATCTGGCATGTTTTTTTTTTTTTTTTTGAATTATTTCATCAACCTGCCACTGTGGAAGTTTGGGAAAATCTAATTTTATCCTGAATACCAGCTGGGGAATAAAACCCCCATCAGGGTTACCTGGGGCTCTGATTCCTGTCTGAGAACATAACCAGAGAAACGAAGCAAGAATTGAGGGTAACACTAATTTTTATATCACCTTTGGCATCAAATAATGAACTTACTGTTTTATTATCATCAATTCCTTCTTTTCTTTGTTTCTTTTCCTCTTTTTCGCTCTTTCTCTTTTCATCTTCATCGTAATGATGGCTAATACTTGGTAAACACATATTATGTTTCAGAAATTGTATTAAGCGCTACATACATTTTCTTGATCTAGCCTTATGAGAACCCCAAGAGTTTGAACACAGTTTTTAGGAAAAGAGGTTCAAATTGGTGGAGTGGCTTGTATAAGCTTCTGTGGTTTCAAGCCACAGAGCTTGATTTAAAACCAGATTATGAATCGACATGGACAGACTAGCAACAGTTCTGTCCCTCCTCTTTACCATCCCGCTCTCATACTTAATTTACAAACATCGATATTAAGTTGCAGTTGACAAACACTAAAAGTGCATATAACTGAAGCATTGAATTTGCTCTCTCTCTCTCTCTCTTTCTTCCAGACTTTTTAAAGGACGTTGTGAGGTTGATTATAAAATCTTTATGGATATACAAAGGATAGTATTTACTATCTAGAAAAATAAAACAACTTGGAAACTATAGAACCAAGTCGAAGGTTAATATTACCTGATTCCTTGATGTTGAGACATCAAACACTACAGTCTTCAGGAGAGTATGATATCGACATTGAAAGACAAATGGATGAAGAGACTGACATGGAGGCCAGAACAAATGGCTCTGCCAAGCAGCTAGTTTCCTCCCACGCATACGCAGATTGGACCCTCTGCTGACCTCTGGGTTTCCTCTCCTCGCATTATGCTCCATGTCAGCCTTTTATATTTATGCCGCATCATCTTGCTTAATGACAATTTTTGGACTGACTTTCACTTCTCATGGGGTGAGGTGAAGCGGTCAGATGGACAGGCGAGGAAACCAAGGTTCAGAGAGGGGGAGCGGTCTGCTGGGGACACACAGCAGGGCCAGGAAGGCTGGCACGCTGCCTGCGGGGGCCTGGGCACTGGGAGACTCAACCATAGATAGCAGGGAAGTGCTGGGTCCACCCTGGTGTCACAGCAGCTGTTGACAGAATCTGGATCCCCCTCTTTTAGGCCTTGAAGGACCCAGGGTGTCAGGTGCTGGCAAGATTTGCATCTAACGTGCCAGATAGGAAATGTTTTTGCCTCACGGCCACGCCTCAGCTGAGCCATGGAGCATGTCCGCGGCAATCTACACGACGTAGGCAGGCAGAATTGGGCTTGTGGCCTTAACTGGCTGACCCTTAGGGTGACGACTCTGCCTAGGTCTATAAGGTGTGGAGTTGGCTGGGCCATGCCAGAGGCCCTTCTCCCTGGTCACAGCTCCTCCCCATGAGGCTGGGCAATGGAGAGCAGAGTCTAAGAGTCTAAGATGTTTAGCATATCTCGTGTTGAGCATTTCTACCTTTGCTGTATGTTTCACATGGATATGCGATAATCACCCAGTGATTCAGGTAGTTAACTTACAGGTGAACATGTGTGGGGAAGGCAGGCTCAAACCTTTTTATTGAAAATAGCAGGTAAATCCTGGCTACATCTAATGAGCAGACAGTTTGCTGCAGACACTGTACAGATTAATTCACTTCATCCTCACAACTACCCATGAGGAAAGTATTACATCATCCTCATTTTGCAGATGGGAAACTGAGGCGCAGAGAGAAAGCAATGTCATCAAAAAGCTCACCTGCTGCTTTCTTAAGTTTGGCAAGTCCAGGACTGAGATTGTAAGTTATGGCTTGGGGCCTGGGGTATAGAGTGATGTGGAGGCCCATATTAGTAGTCAGTTAATAGGTTAATTTATGATTTAATTAAATAAGGTTTAATCCATTAATTAACCAAGTGGTTAATTAATAAACACCTGATTCATGTCAAACATCATGTCAGAAAGTCGACATTTGCTGACTCGTCCAGCCAGGATGGCCCTTAGCTCCACACTGGGCATGTAAGAAGGGGTATTCTTCCCACTTTACGGATGAGGAGATGAGGAAGCTGAGGTTCAGAGGGAGTAAGACTGACTAAGAACTCCGGAGCTGGAAGGCGAGGGGCTTGTTAGCAGTGACGTCCCCCTTCTGCCTCTCTCTGTTTCTCATACTTGACTAACTCCCTGCCTCTGGGGGCTTCCTCACACCTTCAAACTAGAAGTTCCAAGGGAGCTGGTGGCCCACAGAGTCCATGAAATCGGGGCCTCACTCCTCATGTGGGGGAGAAGTCCCAGAGCCTGTGGTGAAAGCCCTGTCCCGTCCTGCTCTGCACCACTTCAGGACAGACACTGGTTCCTGGGCACAGGGCTAGGCCAGCAAGTCTGGGCTTGAACATGCAGATATGTCCTGAATTGCATTTAGAATTCTTGCTAGTTGAATTAAAACAGGAGAAAGAAGAAAGAGTGGAAAGAGCTGAGGACAGAGAAAGCAGGAAGGGGTGAAAGTGAGAAGTTACTTTCACTTGTCATTGTTTATAAAGCAGAGAAGGCACAACCTCCACCCCACACATCTTGGTGACTTGGTGACGTTCTCTGTTACCAAGTAGGTGTTTATACCTGAGTGTGGCTGGGTCTCCTTTTTAGAGAGTTTCTTGGACCAGCTCTGGGGTCCTGGGAGGGCCAAGAGCCTCTCTCTTACCACATGCTTGAAGGGGCTCTCAGAAAACTCGGGGCTGCCCAGGTCTATAAGGTGTGGAGTTGGCTGGGCCATGCCAGAGGCCCTTCTCCCTGACTACAGCTCCGCCCCATGAGGCTGGGCAATGGAGAACAGAGTCTAAGATGATGCTCTGCCTATCCCTGTGTTGGCCCACTGCCCAGGGCCAGGCGATATGGCCCAGAGAGGGCCAGCCTAATGATGGGAGGTGGCCTACTGGGGTACCGCCCCACCCTGTGGTGCCCTCGGCACTTTTATACCTCTTTAAGCTTTGTTGTGGTGTTCTGCAATTGTGAGTCCCTCCCTCCTTCTCCTTCCTTCCTTCTTCCCCCTTTTCTTTTTTGATGCTGTAAACTCAGATTAGTAACTCTCCTCTGCCCAGTCATGGAGACACAAGTACACTCTGTTATAGGATTTACGACGAGCGAGGGGACCAGTAGTGGAGGTGGAGACAAAGTATAAGCGGAGAATGGAGAGAAGGGAAAGGTGGAGGAGGAGGAAGAAGGGAGAGAAAAACAGGGACAGGACAGAGTGGGAGAAGCGGGGGAGGCAGCAGGAGAGGAGGGGAGAATCAGATGTAAGAGAGGGAAAGGCAGAGAGAGAAGGAAGGGAGAAGGCAAAAGAGGGAGCCCAGGCCTCTGGGGGAGCTCTAAGACCCTTCAGCCAGTCTGGCTGGTTGCTGGGGAGGGATCTACACCCAGGTCTCACCCAGGGGAGCTCATGAATAAATACCTCTGGGTAGGAGCAGATATCTGTAAACACAGCTGAGGAATTGAAAGTCAGGTTCTTCAAGGGTATCGACTTGTCAAAATCACACCACAGCTGCGGATTAAAAAAAAAAAAAGAACAGCAACAAAAACAAAAATAAAAAACAAAAAACAAAAGAACACAGGAACAACAAAGTCAGTGTGAGTGTCGGAAACTGGGGGCACTATCCCTGGGGGGCTGTGGCTGATGCCCAGGCTGGACCAGAGTGGGGTTGGGGACCCAGCTCGACCTGCTTTTATTTTAAAGAGAGCGCATGCTCAGAAGGGCCTCTGCGAGCCACAGACTCAGCCTGACCGCATCACTGGCACCATCGGGCAGGAGTCCTCACGCTGGTACGTGGCTCTGAGGGGCTCAGAGAGAGCTGGGGCCCCGTAAAGGTCTGGGGTTTTCTCGCACATCTCCACATCAACAGCTGGGACCATTCCAGGGCCCCGTGGGGGTGCACTTTGCAGAAAGACTCAGCTTTGGGGGAGGAGATAGGCGTTTCCTAGACTGGAAGCTGCCACTGGGTTTTGTGGCACCCAGCAAGGTTCCACACCACAGACTAGCCTCCTCCTCTGTGCCAGAAACTTTACATGAACAGGCCTCACAAGGCCCTGGTGATGTAGCTACCAGTGGTATCCCCATTTTACAACCGAAAGACCGGAAGCTCTGAGATGTAGAGTTTCCAGGGTCACCCAGCTGGCAAGCGAGGGAGCTAAGACTGGAACACAGGCTTATCTGACTCCAGAGCCTCGGAACTTCTTCCCACACCTACTGTGGCACGGACACCCCAGAGGCAACCCTAACTTAGACCGAGGGGCTCACTTGTAAATCTGCACCCCAGAAATATATGCTCTGTTAAGACTTGTGATCCTGGCTGCAACCGCGCATGCTGTGATCAGAGACCCCCTATTCTTCCATGGCCAAATCTATGAAATGTTCATTAGCTAATGGATGCGCCTACTTAGGACCTTCCCATTTCTTTACCTAAGTCCTTTACTAATATGGCCCACCAGAGCCGAGCAGTGTAGACGTGACATAGTTATTGGGCCATTGGGCAGAGGGGTTTAGGCGGGATAAATCTTCAGCTCACAGCTGATCCCTGAGCACTTGCAGACCCGCCTTCAGGCCCCAAGGGCCCAGGGTGGGGTCAGCCGGCACAAAATGCCTCAACTAGGCGCGCTCCCTGGGCACGTTCTAAACCCGCAATCGGATAAACGGTTCCCCCATCTAGATCCCTCAACCATGGGCAGCATAGACTGTAAGGACACAGAAATGCCTATTACTACCAAGTTACCATTCTAGAGTGAGAAAGAAATTAAAACATGAGTGACTGAGTTAAGAACACGGATGCATCTGGCTTGGGCTCCATCTGAGTCTGAGGTGCCCCACCCACTGTGAACTCCCAAGAAGTCACTGGCAAGAGGCTCAACCTCCTGGAATGCAGCCTCCTTGTGCATCACAAGCCAACCACGATACCTACCTGCGGCACACAGCAGGTGCTCAATAATGACAGCTATTGGGTCTCCACGCCCAGCCCCCCCCCCCCCGGCTCCCCGAGGGACAGGTCAGCATTTCCGAATGCGCGTGAGTCATGGAGTCAGACAGACCTTCTTAGCAAGTCATGTCATGTCTCTGAGCCTCAGTTTCCTCAGCCATAAAGTGGGGATAATGAGACTTACCTCACTGGGCTGGTGTGAGGATTAAATAAGGAAAACACAGGCAGCTTCTCCTTCAATGCATGGCACATAGCAGGTAGGGACTTAGTACATGCTAACTAAACTCCGTTACGATGAGAATAGACCGACCATTGGCAGTGGATGACCTCCCCAACTGGGAAAAAGACAATCTGCCACCAGCAAAAAGCAGTTGTGACAGGAGCCATTTCTTAGCACTCTGTCTCTAAGCTTGGGGCTGGAGTGGGCACAGGAAGGTAACTGGTATCGAGACAAACAAAGCAAGAAGTGAAGGCACCATAAACTCTTAGTTCATGACTGTCCAGCAGACATAGAAGGGTTGGTGAATTTGGGATGCTTACGATATTTAGGATGGCGCCCAGGAAATTGATCAAGATGGATGCAAAGATGATGACGTTCCGGGCCAAATAGGTCTCGTTAATCCAACAGCAAGTTTTCCGGAGGATGAGGGGCAAACACTTGTAATCCTCTGCTGTAGTGATGAGCACCAGAGCTGAGTGCAACATAATCAGGATGGAAAACTGGATGGTCACTGGCATCAGCCTGTGGGGAACACAGGAGACCGGGTCACGTGGCGTCAACATGCGTGATGCCAGCAAGCATCCTTCCCGCTGGCCCCTCCCCACACATTTCACCCTGTAATTCCTCTACGGTCTGTCTGTGCAAGAAAAGGATTGTTAGCAGGAGGCATTTTTCGAGATTTCTCCCATCTGTAGAACGCCCCTGATGGAGAAACTCTGCAATGGACACTGAATCACTGACTTGATGTGCTGCTCCTGTCTTTCATTTTGCTTCTGTTTCTTTCATTGCTCATCTTCCTCACCAGGCAGCACAACACTGGACTTTTATCTCAACCCTCTGGCAGAGGGAGAGACATGTGTGCTCCTCCCCTTCGAGATGAGTTTCCATCTCAGTCTATTCTTGAGCCAAGAACTGGACCCGGCGCCTGTCCCAAGTTGCTGTCTGGTGCGTGATTACCGTGGCAGCATAGAGGGATGGCAATGATATGTGAGCCCTGTGAAGCTCCCCTCCCCACAAGGTTTCAGCATGGCTCCCATCGCCTTCAACTCCAAGTCTAACTCTAGAGCCCAAGCTCTGACTTAAACTGTGCTGCAAAAAGCCCCGCCCACCAGACACATCTTCTGGAGGTGTCCCATATGTCTGGAGGCCTCTATGATGCTTCCTCCCAACCACCACCGGGCGCGTTGCTTCTCCTTGGAGATGCATCCCTTGTTTTCTGTCCCCCATCCAGCCTTGGGTGTCCACACTGGCATCTCGATTTCTTGTCCTCTATTCCACTCAGCACACAGCTGTGTGTAAAAGACGCCTCAGTGGGCGCGGGGGTGGGGGAGCCAGTGTCCCCCACGCCTCCCTCTATAAAGTGACATTCGTCACCTGGCTATCACACCTTCCAGGGGCCGTGCTCAGGCCACATGTGCTTGCCAGCCTCTTGCCCGACTCTTCTTTCTTCTTGCTAACCTGCGCCAGCAGTGTAGCGAGCCTGCCTATGCCTTAGGCCCAGCTCTAAGTACTTGGCCTGTATATCTTATTTGCACTCCTCACAACAAACTTAAGAGGTGTTTGATTTCTCTCTTTTTCAGATGAAGGTTTAAGGTTCAGAGAGAAGCAACTTCCTGGGGGCAGTGAGTTGGTAAGTGTAAAAGTCATAATTTATAATCTACTCTGCAAAGATGCTCTGCTATTCAATAATTTCAGTGAGTGACAGATTTGCCTACATCGGCAGTCATCTCTTCTGCTCCTGTGGTTTCATCCTGATGTGTTCTTCCGGGCACAGTGGTAGGCACTGGGTGTACCAGGACTCCAAACACACACTTCCCATCTGTGAGATCACAACCCTGAGGGGAGTGTGGACACTCAGCTGGCGAGTGTGTCATCTGCTTACAGAGCACCAGGAGTAGCCTGCATTTAGAAAATAGGAGAGGGGATCAAGGGAGGCTTCACAAAAGAGGGGACCTCTGGGTTGGGCTTTGGAGACTAAAGAGAAGTTGCCCAGGGAAGAAAGAGGGTAAAACCGCAGAAGAATGACAGCGATCAGTGTGTTGGGATTTGCATGACCTAGGTGGTGAGAGGCGAGGTTCTCCGGGGAGGAAGGGGTCTGACGAAGCTGTGCTGGAGGCTCTGCCTGCAGCTGTGAGCAGATGTCTAAGGTGTTCAATTGGGCAGACCTCCTGCGAGCTGTGCATGGGAAGGGACTGTAGTGGGCGGAGGGGGAAGGGATGAACAGGAGAGAAAATATTTAGAAGAGGATGTGAACAGCTGAGTGAACATGGGCAGAATATACAGCGACAAGCCTGATCACTGCGGGACTCAGGACGAAAGGTGGAGGTGCTATTAACAAGAGTTGTACACATGTGGGGGCGGGCCTAGAGAGGGCAGTTATGAGGGTGAAGCTCATGTCTTTACCACTTTAATGGGGGAGGTGCAGGAGAGACCCTAGTCTAGCGGGGTTCAGGATGGTGGCTGATTTTGGACAAGTTGAATTTGCAGGGTGTATGGATCAGCCATGGGGTGCTCTAGCTGTCTAAGCCATCAGAGCCACAATTGGGGAACATACAGGGTTCTGAAGTGAAAGGTTGGTGGCTGAAGATCTGCGAGCAAAGGAATTTTCAAACGTACAGGAGAAACTAACGGACTAAAAGAAGAGAAGGCGACTCAGGGAATGTAGGAGGTGTCCGAGAGGCAGGAGAGAAGACTTTTCCAAGAGGAAGTCTCCAAGTATGGTATCGCGAGAGGTGGGAAGCCTGCCCAGAGTCCCGGATGACATCCTTGATGCATTTCTTTAAAAAAGTATACGGCTACAGTTTTGATTTTATGACTCACCTTGACAAGAAATCTCTACAGGAGTTCTAGATAAGAACAGAGGGTCCGTGCAATACTGGGCCCCCAGAGGGCTCTAGGCAGATGGGAAACTGCCCCCAAACAGGCTGGAACACACTCCCTGTCAACACACATAATTCCCAGGCACCCAGGAGAGGCAAGTGAAAGGAGCAGCAGGGTTGCTTTGTCAGGCAGTCCCGGGAGGGAAGGGGCCGCTCCAGAGGCTTAGGTGTCTCCACGACACGAGACAGTCATGGAGACGATGAGTATTCCAGGTGTGAGGTGGGAAGGCCAGGCATAAGTGTGTTTGAAAGTTGCTCAGCAGGAGCTCCACACTCTTCCCACATCATCACGGTCATCCAGGTAACAGTGCAGGGCTGTGAATGGCTGGCCTTGGTTCTTGCGGCTGGCTTTCCTCTTTCTCATGTCTGCACATTCGCAGTGATGCTGAAGCACGTGCCCTAAACCTGTGCTCCTTCTACTTCTGTGTGTTCTCCCAGAGAATGATGCTCACCACTCTCCTGGGAGGACATCCTGCTCACTTTGGAAACAGCATTTCTGTGGATTCTTCCATAACACCTGACATTGGACTGAATATCGAGAAAAATGCATAATAACTGAGCACTGACTTATGCTATTTATGGGGAGAGAAGACTACAAGGTCTCTCTCCATTCTTCAGACTACAAGGTCTCTCTCCACCTAAATTCTCAGCTCTTTTCTACCCTGTTATTGAGTCTTCCCCAAAGAGAAGGACCCAGCCAACGAGTCAGAGCCTATTTGGGATGTTCAGTAGAACTTGTTCTTAAAGAGCAAGGTCACTGTTAAAGTCGACATTTCTGCAAATTTAAGGTGCTCCTCTTTTTTCCTAGATCCATGGGGATGGAGTTGGGAAGCTAGATTGTTGACTTTCCCTATGGTGATCTTTTCTTTCTGGTCAGGCCTGCTCTTCCTTTAAGTAAGAAAGCTTACGACTCCTCTGCCTCACCCTCAGTGAACCCCCTGCTCCCCAGGAAACCTCCGTGGGGAAATCACCTTCCCAGGTATGCCTCACTTCTCCCTTTGACACCTGGGGGGACACCTTGTGCTGGTTCTTCCAAGCGTGATCACACTTGGACCCACTCTGGAGTGAGAAGGTGGGGTAGGGGGAGATAGCAGTCAGGATGGACACTGTGTGGGCGCCTGTTAGTTACAGTTTCTAGTTCAGCTTTTACCATAGTTTTGCAAGGATAAATCAAACACAGGCTTGGAAATCTATAAAATGGATGCTTTGTTGCCCATTTAGCTATTGTGCTTTTGATATGCCTTTGGTGGGGTGTCAGGCAGGGCTGGAAGGGCTGTGAGGAATGATTTTGATGTAAAACCCACCTGAGAACCTAATGTAACTTAAAATGTCAAAACTTTCTTCTGGGTTTGTAAAAAAAAAAAAAAAAGAAGAAGAAGAAAGAACAACAGCAAGGGTGATGTTAGGGGCTGAATGTTTGTGTCCCTGTAGTTGAGACGTTGAATTCCACCACCAGCATGATGGGATCTATGGGAGGTGATGAAGTCATGTGGTGATGAGGGTGGGGTTCTCATGAGTGGGATTAGTTCCCTTATAAAGGAAGGAGCGGAAAGCTCCTTCACCCCTTCCGCCATGTAAAGACTAGGTGAGAAGGCTCCCCATGATCCTGGGAGAGACCTCACTGGACACTGACTCTACTTTGATCTTGGATTCCCAGCCTGTAGACTCATGAGAAATATATTTCATTGTTTATCAGCCAACAGCCTCTGTTATTACTATTATTTTAATAACTGTCCAAGATAAGGAGGAAGTCAGGTGTGCAAGACAGTGGCGAGAACAAACCCAGCATGTTGACCTGTAGCTCTGAACAGTGAGCAGTAACACAGCCTGGCCAAGATAACCGAGTTTTGACCCTCACATTTTCATCTGCAAAACTGAGATTTTTAAAGGGAAGCTCTGAGGATCAAGTAATAAAGCTGTATGGTGCTTAGCACACAATAAGAACTCAAAGGAACATCACTCTTCTTTATCCACATTAGAATCCAGGAAATCAAAAACATGTTAAGGATCCCTAGGAAGAGTGTTCTCACTAGACAAATTTCTAAACCAGCTGCTGGTGCTGAATAGAAGTCCTGGGAAATCCCTGCACTACCTCCTCAGCCGTCACTTACCAATGTCCGCACAAACATTCCAACATCGGACTGTAACTTTTAATTATACAGCTACTCTGGCATCCGGGTTCTGACTTTGCTTTTTCAGTGTTTGTGCAAGAGAGGCAAGCAAACTTTTCATCTCTGAAACAGTCTCAAACAGAATGACTAGAGATTTACAAACAGCTCTATCCAAATCCTTTCTAGACACACAGTTCTAATTTCTTTTGGCAGTCAGGCTTTAAAACAGGGTCTAAGGGCAGAGAGCAGGATTTGATGTTTGCCCAGGAAGCAGGGATCAGTGGGAATGAGTGAGCAGCTTGTGCTCCATCAGGAAGCAGAGACTCAGATCACCCTGAAAGGTGACATTTGTACCCCCCTTTAGAATCTGCAAAGAGCGGGGGAGCCCAAAAGTACATTTGATCCTCTCCGCAGCCCCGAGAGGTAGGTATTCTTAGTTGCTCCCAAGGACAAAAATAGTGTAACTCAGGAAAGGGAAGAGGATAAGAATTTAACAAAATGGCATGGTGCATTTTAATTTTTGCAGCAGTCCTGGGAAGCTGGCATTGTTGTTCTCATTATACAGAGGAGAAAATCGAGGCTTTAGAGGAGTGAAATAGTGAGAAGCACAGCAAGAAGAAAACCCAATGTGTCCTTCTTCCTTCTCTTTCTTCTTCCCTCCCCACACATCTCTGGACCAGCTCATGAATAGACTTGGAGGCATTATTGTATAAGCACAAAAGGTATTTTCTGGGTTTTGCTCAGTTTAACCCTTCTGGAAAGGACCATCTGTATGCACATAAGCCAGGAAGGAGCCAGACAAGCAGACAAGCACTCTTTTCTTTGCAGGGGTCATTAAGCTTTCCCGTGGGAGCTGGGAATTAGCTGTGGCCATATGAGCAGAAACGGACTCATCTGCTCAAAAATCCATGACAGAAGAAGTGCGGGTGACAGGCACCTTCCATCTGTTTAGGTGCAAAGAATCAAGCAGAAGCAAAATGAGTTGGAGGGTTAACAGCAGGCGTGAAGGGGAACTTGGGCTGTGTCGGCCGCTGATGCCACTCAATTCCCACAGCATGTGGGCTGTGTGGTCAGAGCCCTGCATGGGTGTTTGGTTGCTGCTGTTTTCTCTGAGCAAGCAAGTGGGCTTGGGTGCTGGCTGGTATTTCAGTCGCCACCCCAGAGTTAGAGACTCCATCTGGTCAGCTGCTGAGTGGGATTCCAGGTCTCCTTCCTGATCCCAGTAACCAGACACCTCGTTGGCCATGACCCATGGGCAGGGGTGGGGAGCCTGGCTGTGGGGGGGAGTGTAGGCTGCCTTCTCAGGTGCACATAATCCCTTTATCTGTCCGGTGTCAAGACCAGACCCGGGTCTTCTTTCTCGTCTTGAGTTAAAAACTTTAAAATTGCAAAGCATAAATCACAAAGCGACATAGAAGTGTAGCTCCATTAGGTACTGTCAAGTATCTGCCCTTGTAGCCATCACCGAGTAGGAAACCTGAGCGTGGCAGGCCAGGCAGCCCCGCCCCTCACACACCTGCCTCCTGTTCCCAGGGCATCACTTCCCAGGCATCACAGCTCTGCTACCCATTTTCAGGTATTATAATTTGACTTGTGCTTTTTTTTTTTTTTAATTGAATTTAACTTTTTAAGTCTTGGAAAAAAAAAACCCCTACAGATCCTCTTTTTTCTCTTTACTTTCTTTACTGTTTATGTATTGAAGGATAGGCACCCTCGGACCTGTCGCTTCCCCGAACCTCCCTTTCTCACCAGTCCCACTCCCGTCTGGATTTTAAGGCTTCACGCTCAACAGGCATCCTCTTCCCTCACGATCCCCACAGACTGGGAGCCGGAGTCCTGGCCCGTGACCCCTGTGTTCAGCCCTTAGAACGCCTGGCAGGAGCTACCACGTCTCCCCTTTTGATGTTCATATCCTACATTTGTTAAATGATTAGGTGCTGGAGAATGGTGATATTCTAATTTCTTTAAAATTTATCAGCTTCAATGATTTTATGATGTTGCCACTCAAAAGACTATTTGGTGACCTTGTGGTAACAGCTCATTCACAAAGATAGAAAAAAAAGTGTTTCTTTCCCTTTTTAGCAGTTCTGCAATCATTAATCAGTTCCTTATCATATACCAGAGGTCACCAACCTTTAAAAGTATCATTATAAGTCAAGAAGTTAAAAAGATTTGCTGCATTTTGATTAAACATGTTAACATTTGTCTAAAGTGAAGATCAATTTATTGCATCTTTGGGCAGTTGGGGATGTCTCCAGTGTGGCTTCTGAGTCTTTGGATATGACTGATAAGCTCGATTGCTTCCTTGCCTTCTAGAGGCACAAGATGTTAAGGCTTATTTATACATTTCCTGCCCAAACCTACAATCACACTTACCTCCCCCAAAAGTTATTTTTAAGTCAAAACTAGGACATGTTATTTTAAGAACACAGTCTGACCCTTAGTTATGCTCATAGACACTGGGTTGGGTATTCTCCCAGAACTTTCCATACATATTTATATCCCTAACCCAAGGTACCAACTTCCCATTACTTGTCAAGTCTCCTTAGACTGCTTTGATATTTTCTGACTTTCCTAGTTGTAAATGACCTTGACAGTTTGGGGTGCTCTGGTCAGGTATTTTGTAGAATGTCTTCAGTAGGCATATTTGATGTATTTCTCATTATTAGGTGATAGGTTCTAGGGAGGAAGATCACAGAGGCTGTGGGTGTTCTTATCACATTCTCTGAGCCCAACTGATAGTTGGTGTGAACTTTTATCAGTTAACTGAAGTAGTGTTATTCAGATTCTTCTCTATTTTCCCCTGACTTATACTTCATTTTTTGGAAGAAAGTCTCTTTCAGCATAGCCATAGTTAAGGAGTAGGAAGTTAAACTCCATGGCATTGAGGACAGAGTAATTACATAAATTATGTAGAATTTTTCTGCATGGGTGATTTGTCGATTTTGTATTACTTATTTCATTCTACCCTTTATTTATATCAATACAGACCATGTATATTTCTTTTACATTTTGGGTTATAACCCAATACTATTTTATTTATATGTTTGCTGAAGTTCCAGCTTTGGCTCTTATGACCTCATTCCATTGACTCCTGGGTCCTCGTGACATATCTCCATCATTATGTGTGTGGGTGTTTTTTTAAACATTTTTTTTGGTTCTAAAGACTGTTTCAAGTTCATGTTGTATGTTTCCTCCCTGTCTTAGAATTGGTCATTTCTGGTCCTATTATTAGATAGTTGTATGAAAAGCTAAGATCAGCTTTGTATCATTGCAAGATTTACTCATTACTACTAAATTTTCATTGCTTGTGTGCATTCTAATTTGTGTAGATAAACACATTCATAAACATTTCTATATTTCACTACCAATATCTATATTAAGCTAAATGAATTCATGCTGATGTCTCTAGCCCGAAATCATTACCATATGAATCATTCTAGCCTTTACTCCTTGTTTATCTGTAAACTTCCACTCTAACAACAGAAAAGTTGTCTTCTACCATCTGTCATCCAGTTACTTAGTTGCTGAATTACAGTGCATATATACAGTGGATTCAGGTTGTTAATGTGTACTCCCAAGAGAAACACTTTTATCAGCCAGAGACCTGTGCTCATAGGTAGTTCTTTCTGCATGGATATAAGTTTGAATCTATCAAACGAATTTCATACAACTTAGTAAGAACCTGGGAAGGTGACTCCAAACTCCACTCATTTCCAAAGTGTGTATCTTTGGTGTGGTGTCTGTTTACATCTTTTTCCCATTTAAAAAAACTGAATTATTTGTCTTATTTTTGAATTTTCAGAATATTTGCTATTTTTTTTTGTAAGTTACAATCCTTTATTAAATATGTATCTTTTGAATTTTTTTCCCCTCCTAGTCTGTGGTTTGTGTTTTCAGTTTCTTCTACAGGGTAGAATTTTAATTTGAATGAAGTCCAACATATCAGTTTTTTTTTTTCTTTAACATGTGCTTTTGGTGTTACATTAAACATCTTAAAACCAAACCCAAGATCACAAAACAATCCCAGATCCTTATGGTCTTGTATTTAGGAATTAAAAAGCAATCTGAGTTGTGTGTGTGTGTGTGTAAAGTAAAAGCTTTGTATTTAGTTTATTGTCTTTTTTCTCAGTTACCAAATCTTTTGGCATAGAGTTTATAGTATTTTATTAACCCTTTTAATGTGTATGGGATCAGTAGACCCATTCTTCATCTTTTCATTCAGGATACTGATAACCTTTTGCTTCCTGTCCACCTTGCTTAAGGTTTGTCAATTTTACTGAGATTTGGAGTTTGTTGATTCACTCATTGATTTTTTTTAAAGATGTATTTATTTATGCATACAGAACCAGGGTACAGGCCAGAGGCAAAGGAGCAGTGAGAGGCTTCACCAGAGACAGAGTGGGGAGCAGGACAGGCAGATCAACAAAATACACTGCTGAGGAGAGCAGCGGGTGGGTCAGGAGACATCTGCAGCTTCATGTGGGTCACCTCTGGGGTGGGGACAGAACTCATGCTGAAGTGGATTTAGCTTCTTAGTGCTGTGCTTTAACCCACTGTGCCACCAGGGAGGGCCTACACTCATTGATTTTTTTATCCTGTTATATAGTTTCTTCTCTTCATTTGTTTAAGTTTAAATTATTCTCATTTCTTTAGTTTCCCAAGACAGAACTTAGATTATTGATTTTAAATCTCTTTTCTATTATTTTCCCTTTAAGCATGTAGCTTTTGCTATGACCTCAATTTTGATGAATTGCATTTTCATTTTCCTATAATTTAAAATACTTCAAAATTTCTCTTGAGATTTCTTCTTTGACCCACATGTTATTTAATCTCCAAGTATATTGTAATGATCTTTCTGTTACTGATCTCTAGTTTAATTCCACTGTAATCTGAGAACATATTTTGCATAATTTCTATTATTTTAAATTTGTTAAAATGTGGTTTTTTGGCCCAGAATGTAGTCTATCTTGGTGAATATCCTATGTGAGTGTATGCTCCACTGCTTTTGATACTCTATAAAAATTGATTAGATACCATTGCATGATGGCACTGCTCAGGCTGTCTATGTCTTTATACACAGTCTGTATGACATATTAATTATTTACAGAGGAATGTTGACATTTCCAACCATAAGAGTAGATTTGTCAATTTCTCTTTTTAGTTCTATAAGCTCTATTAGCCTTATGTGTTTTGACTCTCTTTGTTGTTGCATAAATGTTCATGTGGATCTTACTGTTATTATGTAACAGCATATCTTTACTGTTATTAATTTTCCTTGCTCTGAGTCAGCTTTACCAAAGTTGTCCAGCTTTCTCTGGATCAGTGTCAGGACAGACTATATTTCTTCATCCCTTTACTTTTAACCTATTTGAGTTTTTATATTAAAGTGGATTTTTTATACACAAACTGTAATTGGGTCTTTTTCTTAATTACTGTATAGAAATAATTAACTTGTAAAAGTGATCATTTTTACAGTTGGAATCATATCTACCATCATTGTAATATTTATTTGTTGCATTTTTTCTTTATCACCTCCTCCCACTTTGCAGGTTTTCTGGTTTTAATTGAGCATTTGGTGATTTGATTTTTAGGAATTATTATTTTTCTTTTTTGTGTGTGTTTGCCCTAGAGTTACAATATACATTTTTCATAAATATAGGTCTATTTTCAAATAACTGTTAGCATTTCATGTATAATTTGTTTGTTAGTTCTTAAGTAAATAAGTGTCTCTTGAGCCACTCTTAGGGCTTCTATTTCTCTTGAATGTAGGTTAAAGTTTTCATATCCATTATGGGTATGTCTTTTGGAGCATTTCCATTGAATAGAAGGATATTAATCTAAATTTGGTCCCCCTCTTTTTCTTATACTAGTTTAGTATCGGATTGCCACCAACATATTATTATGTTGCTATTTTTTTTTTTGTAAATTTAACTTCGATGTAAAATTAACTAAAAGTGGTGTTGTGAGAAGAGTTTAACTTCACAGAGTTCTTTCTTTAGTTGTTTCCACATGGTTTTAAAATTGTGATGGCTGAATTATCTTTGACATGGAACTGCCTTTCTACTCAGTCCTTATAATTTCTATTCCACTCACAGTTTCCTTCAGGACAGAGTCAGGAGAGTGAGACTGGCCAGTTTGGGGAGTTCATAACGTTGACGTTTCTAGTTCTACAAAACTTATGTAACATTTGGCCTCACCCGATCGCTGAATTGAACACATTCCCTTCTACTTGCAGTTCTTTTTTATATTTTGGCTCATTGCCCTTTCCCCATACCTGTCTGTTGGCTGTAATGGGACTCTATTGTCCTCAGCTATGACAGACATATGATTTGTCATTCTGAATTCTCCTGCGCAGAGGCTGAAAACAACATCAATGCTGTCATTGATGAAAGATTGAGAGATTGTCACTACCCACTTCTGATTTTGAATTTCTGGGACTCCCACATCTATCTAGTCTTGTTGTCAGTCTAGTCCGTGAAATTTTTGCCTTTGCTAGTAGTTGGTCAGATATTTGGTAATTTTGAGGCCTTTGAAAATATCACGTTCTCATCATGTTTCAGGAAGCCCCTTTATGCTTCTAATGCCCGTTAGTTTAGAAAGTGTCAAACATTGCTGCTGCATGTTAGTTAATGTGAATGACTTTCCTTCACAAATCATGCCACCACCTTCCTCAAATATTTGCAGCATCTTTGTCCTGCCCTCAGGATAAACTCTTAACTTCCTTAAGGTGGCATTTAGACAGTGGCTCTCTGCTAGCTCACTCACTTTTCCAAGAGACCACCACATTCTTCACTCTAGATTCTTCATTTACTCATTATTTCACAAACACTTCTGCATACCTATGTCTTTGCCAGCACTGTTTTCTAATTTGGGACTATTTTTCAATTCTATCCCCCTCATTCTACTCAACTCAAAATATCATATTTTCTGCCAACATTTCTTTAATCCACCTAATCAGAATGAATCACCAAATGAATCACCTTGATACAAACATTTAAATAGCTAAAAGTATAGACACTGTCCCTAGGTTGAATTCTCTACTCAGCCATTATAAGACATGTGACTTTAGATAAATCATTACCTAAAAATGGGACTGAGAATGTTACCTTACTCATTGGTTATTTTTCAGGCTTTATTGACACAAAACATGCAAAGGATTTAACACTTTCTTAGTTTGTACTAAGTGCTCAGTAACAGGGAGCCATATCAATGTCTGTCTCTCTCACAATAAATTACAACTTACAGGATGCAGATCTCCCCTTGCAAAATTAGACCATCTTAGGAGTCTGACATTTGGTTCTGCCTATATTACACCCTTAATGAATATTAATTGATTTTTTTAAATGCACAAATGTGGGAAAACTCATGACAAGTTTAAGGAGAAGGGACTCCTTTACGTTTAATGTAGCAGGTACCTCACAGTGCAGGAGAGAGCATAAAGCATGGCCATTTAACTCATCTAGAACTAGGTTCAAATGCTGTTCTGTCATCCATCCCCTGTAAGAGAGATGTGTGTGTGTGTGTGTGTGTGTGTGTGTGTGTGTGTCTAAGAGAGTGTTAATAACCTGGACTACTCTGGAGGAGACTTCCTGAGTTTGCCATCAGGCAGAAACATTTTTTCAACTGTGAGACCTCAATCAAATTATCTAATTATTCTGAGCCTCGGTTGTCTCTTTTTTAAAGTTGGATGTTAATAGTACTTACCTCACAGAGTTGTCATGAGGATTTCAATGATAAGTACTAGATAAGTATTGGAACAGTGACAGGCATTTGCAGTACTGGTAAAGAACTGGCTTTGCTGACCGAGGAAGGTATGGTGTGTTTCTACTACACACGCCAAAGAGGTCACTAACAAGTGACTGAGGAAATAGTGAGCAAGACACTATAATTACTTTCTGCATTCATAGATACCATGTCAAATAAGAGAGGAGCCTAGTTTGTTATTAAGATTGGGGAAAATACTTCCCTTGACAGAGTAGTGAAATTAATATTCAAAGTACGACAACCTGGACAGATTCTGATAATTGTCAAGCATTTTGGTATGGATTCTGGATCCAGTCAGCTGTGTTCATGCTTATCCCTTGGAAAGGTCAGTTAACTGGCTCCAGGTGAGGGACCATCACCTCACAAAGACATTTCACCTGGTAACAGCCCCTTTTATTTACCTTGAAGAAGGAAGCAAACTTTGTATTGCCGTGATAAACAGAAGAACGATAAATGCACAGACCAAGTTGGACTTGAATACTTCATCCCTCATTTGTGAATACTGTAATTTAAAAAAAAAAGAAGAATAAATTACTTTGCAGCAGAACTGAACTTCCAGGAAGTGTTAAATTTTACCAATGTTTGAAGTGGAGTTGAAGAAGCAAGAAGAGACAAGGCGATTAATTATTAAAACAAATGAGCTGGAGTCCAGGTCTGAAAAAGCTTCACAGGGCATTATCTATCTCCTGCCAAGCTTCCTATGAGTGCCCAGGAGTAATTTCATGGTACCAGGAGTAGAAGAGGGGCTTTCCAAGATGCTCTTACCTGGTTTTTCCTCTCCCTAACATCATTTTAACAAAACCAGAACACACATTCATAAACGCAGCCTATCAAATTCACATTGACTTTCTTCCTGAGTGAAGGTAAGTCATTCAAGGATCTTGCTCTATTTCCAGTTAGGTTTGCGGACACACGGTATGCTTTCCCAGAGTCTTTCTGCTCATCTAAAATCTATTGGAAGTTACGAGTATAAAAGGCAGAAAGAGCCACGAGACCACAGCCAGTGCGGCCCTTCACTTCCTATGAGGCGCCGAGGTGATTGAGCAAGACGCCCAGTACCCTTCTGCTGTCTGCTGGAGGTAGCCTGGGGAAAAGCGGTAACTTTGTTTTGATTATCCAGAGTACTCAGTAATTTCATTGTCCAGCCTTAACAACCTCTGCCAGCTCTGCACTGAATGTGTACTTGCCCTGACCCTACCTAGTTTCCCAGTCACCTTGGAGTCACTAAACTGAAATAGAAGACATTTCTTTGAGAAGGAAGAAAGAGTTTTTAAAACTGAAAAATAGGCCCTCCCTGGTGGTGCAGCAGGTTAAATCACAGCACTGAGAAGCTAAAGCCACTTCAGCATGAGTTCGATCCCCACCCTGGAGGTGACCACATGGAGCCACAGACCTCTCCTGACCCACCCGCTGCTCCCCTCAGCAGTGTACTTCATCAGTCGGCCTGTTCTGCTCCCCACTCTTGTCTCTGGTGAAGCCTCTCACTGCCCCTGAGCCTCTGGCTTGTACCCCAGTTCTGTAGGCATAAATAAATAAATCTTTAAAAAAAAAAACTGAGAAAGACCTTAAAATTTCCCTAAACTGAGCCCATAATGTAAACTTAATTTCACAGAGGCCTAGAGGCCTACTGCAGCTTGGGTCTTTGGGACTCATAGATGCTGATTTGAATTTCATGTAATTACTCTACAAAGGAAGCCAGCCAGAGAGTTCTCAGGTCACCTCCAACTCTAGGTCGATGATAGCAAGAGAAGGTTTGTCCTAGGTCAATGAAATAACAAAATGAGTCCAAATGATCATGCTGTGGTCTTCATGATCAATAGTTATGAGATTTATTTTCTTGCTGACCTCTTGGCGGGGCTTGAGTTACAGGCCTGACACACTGCACAGCATCCTGGCTGAGGCTGGGGGTAACCACGGCTCATCAGAGCCTGTATATGCATTCACTGTCCCTGTGGGGCCCTGATTTCCCTACTCCGCAGAACTGAGATTGCTGTCCACTTGGGATCTGGAGAGGAATCTGGGTCATGGGCCTGAGGTATCACTACAAGTCATACTCAGTCCTGATAAAAACACAGAAAATCTGTCACCAGTAGTGGCTAATGTTGCTGTCCTAGAGCAGAACACAGTTATAAAGACACAGACCGCCTTGAAAATGTGTGGCTACAAAGCAGTTCATTCAAAAAAAAAGGTCAATCTCTGAATTTTGCTTAACAACCCATGCACAAGATCTAATGATTCTTTGTTGGCTGACTGCTTCATTCTGCAGATATGATAATGAGATCATTGGTGGGCTTAATCTACATAATGCCTCTCTTCCTTACCAGCACCGTCATCATCATCATCACCACCTCCATTACTATCATCACCACCACAGTATCTAGGAATTTTAATGGAATCTTCAGGGATTCCTTTCATAATATATCTGATACAAAAACCTGGTGATTATCCTCAGGTGACCTCTGATTTGTCAGAGGAAGTGAATTCCTTTTCTCTGAGCTGGGCTATGGCATCCTAGGGTTTTGAACCTCTCATTTTGAACACTCTCAGTGTCTGTGAGCTCAGTTCTTTGCAAAGAACCCCTTTTCACGTTGGGGTCCATTCTTGTTCTGATAAGGTCCTTTGTTACAGAATCCAAGCCTATGTCACTGATTCCTATCCTGAATGGTTTTTACTGATAGCTTCAAAAATGTCACATAATTATCATTTGTACCAATCACAGTGTATAAGGGTTTACACTTTTCATTTCTTCATATAGCAAAAAAGCTAGCTAGAAACAAAGTGGAGCGACTGACTCCATCCACTCTGTGAGGTTCCACCGTGAATAAAGCACACTATCTGTCCAATGAATTAATAAACTGTAAGTTTTGTGACACTACAACACACTATTGTCTTCATCCTGAAACAGCAGTGCCTACCTGTTACATAAAAAAAGAACCTTATAATATTTGTGAGAGTTGATGTTAATTAAATCCAAAATACTGAGTTTCAGATGGAATGCACCACCTTTGGAAGTGCAAAGCAGAGCTGAACTACAGAAAGAAAATTCCTAATTGGCTCGGATGTTTGATATTGAGACTGAGCACTGATTCCTTTTACTTCCTCTTGATTTGTGAAGGTCTGAGCACTGCTCACAGCTATATTTAGTTACAAAGATGCCCCTCATGCCACAGCTAGAGACCCCATATCTTGCTTCTGTTCGTCCTTACCTGGCCCTGCCTACCCTGCCTATCTGCCTATCTTTCTTTCTTTCTTCTTTTTTTTAATCTTAGTAAAGAACATAGACTAATCTAGAGTTACACACTTAGATCTGAAACCCAGTTTTATTTACTATCTACTATCTACTTACTAGAGATGCAACCTTGGGCACATTTTTAAAGTTTTCCTGCCACAGTTTCCTCATCTAGAAAATGTACATAATTATAGGGGTTATGTCATAGGGTTGCTAGGAAGATAGACTGAATTATTATATGCAAAGTCTTTACAGCACTTGATAATTTTATATACAAGTTTTCATTAATCAGATAATTAGACTTATTTATTGCTGTACCTTTTAGAATTCTATCTTTCAACCACAGCATCACCCTCCAGAGTGTTTCTACTCTCTTCAACACCTATGCTTGAACTCCATAGGGACCTCGGACATGTTGTAGACCACTTGGCTCATGATATTAAAAAGGATTCTCTTGAAGGGAATCATAATACTATAATTGATTTTCTGACTTAGGAAAAGATCTTCCTCTTCCTTGCCTCATAAAAAAGTAGAGAAGTAGAATCCTTCACTTCTCCAAGTACTTTAGGAAAGGTGTCCTTGGAAATGATTACTGGACTATGCTCATTCACTGACTCCTTGATCTACAATAGAACTTGGAAATTCTATATATACATTTTCAGATAAGGAACTTGTGGATCAGATAGGCATTTGTGAAGGTCAGGAAGTTGTTGGCAAGTTTCAGACAGTATCACATTTCTTTCTGTTTGCTGATTCTACTTCCTATTTGAGTTTTATTTTATTTCTCGATTTTGGAGAATTTTTTATTTATTTAACTTTTAAATTACTTTTCCTACCACCATTTCTTATATCCCCTTGACTCTTTCTTCCTTCCCCAGCCCTACTTAACTTCAGAAGCCACAGCTCTTTTATTGATGACCACTACTAGTTTTTATAAGCATTTACTTTACGGAGTCATCTACTATGTGAATGTTTCATGTTTGTCTTTGTCATTCTGAGCTGCTTTACTACTGTAAACTCCCTCAACTTCCTGTTTTGCTACTACAGCTTCATAGTGTTCCATGGTGTGTCTACACCACATGTTCTTGATCAGTAGACATAATGTCACACTTTTTGACTCCCAGTGGGTGTTCATTCCCTGAGATAATTTGTGGCAGAAAATGGCTGAAGGCAGTTCTTAAGTCAACTGTAAAGGGAATTCATGCCAATGAAAAGGATATGCTACTTGGAAATAATTTAAATGTTTCACTTGAAAGCTTAGGTGAGAATTGGGATGATGATTATTTTTTGGTGTAGGATTTTGGATGATTCAGAAAATGGTCAACATCAATTGGAGGAATTGAATAATAAAGGCTCCTGCAAGTAGGCACCATGCTATATGATGCTTTGCATGGGCAATCTCATCTCATTCATAACACTTTGAGGAAAATCCTACTCATACATACAGTTTGGTTATAATAACCAAATAACTCAACCAGAGCATCAGTGACTATTAAAAATCAAGAAGTTTGATTCCTGAGTTCAAAATATTATTGGCTCTACTGCCTGATGCTACTTCGCTATTTTCAGTCAGGTCATCTTCTAGACACATGTATCAGCGATGTGATTTATGAGACAAAAAAAAGGGATGAGTTAAAAATTCAAGTGTATGTACATCTTGATTAGAATGAAAACGAAGCATCATATGGGCAAGTGTTGAACCTTAAAACCCACTGTGAATTCATTTAGTAAACTGATAAGTTACCTTTTCATGATTGGTGAGTGGATCCAGCACAAACCAATGCAAAGAGACATTTTCTTAGGCTTGGAAAGGTCAACCACAATCCAGTGGATTTTATATAAGGTTACCGCAGAAGAAAAGAGACCACATCTTCAAACCACTAAAAAATTGTTTGAAAGGAAAAATTCTCTACTTAGTTAGATCAGGTCCCTTCTAAGGAAGTGGGGCAAGAAGAAGTGCTGGTCGACTCTTCATGTCTGGGGATGTTAATTCTGCATGCTCTTGAAAGGCAGCTTCAGAAATTAAATCAAGACCATAGGGATGTACGGTTATTAGCGCTGTTACAAGAAATCCTGGAACTCAAATCTGAGCTCATGAAGAAAAAGTTCATTCTTGGTGCTTCATCCATGGAAGGTGAGCAGGTACTTTGCAGAGGTGAGAGTTTCTACTTTTCTCTATCTCCATGCTTGAGATGGCCCTGGGAAGTCCTAGGTGTATGGGAGAGGAATCACCATTCTCTCCTAGGTTCTTCTCTAAAAGGTGCTGACATCTTTACAAAGATGTAGAGGATACTTCTAACCGAGGCAATTATCTAATTTGCTGTTCAAATAAAATCCTACTCTGCACTTTTATCTAAGTATATATGTGATATTAGACAATTTTATGGGTGAACTGGATATATTTGTCTCCTTTGTCTAATCCTTATGAATGCTGATTTCATTCTGTAGAATATTTTAGGGAGCTCATTTCATCTTTGGATGCATCTAGTTTGAAAAAAAAGGTAATTTCCTAGTGGATCCTCACTAGTATTTACTAATAATACAGTCAAAGAAGACTCTTAATGGGGACAATCTGCTCATTTTGCATGAGCGGATGCAAGAATTTAACCTCTGTCCTGCTAAATTCATGCACTGTATAGCATGTCAGTGGGTGTGCATCCTTCAATTGAATCATTTGAGTATAAGGCATAATTACAAAAAAGAAAAAGGTCAATAATTCCTTATTTTGAATATACTGTCTCCCTATCTTGGTGTCCACTCTCAGGAGTGATTTTAATGAGTGACAGGGATTTCTCACTGGCCTACTTCTCTCCAAATAACACACTTTGAACACCGGTGGATCTATTTAAGCTTAGGTGACTCACAAGGAATCACAAGCATACCAAGGTGGAGAGCTGCAGAAGCATGAGGCTGGGAAGAACATTTTCTTACATTATGCTCTTCCTTGTTGGCAGGGCTTGACTGACATGAGAAGTTGTAGCTGAGCTTTACAAAGCTCCAACCCACCATTCTTCTGGCTCACCCTCCCCTAGACCTGCCCATCTTTGGGGGGAGAGACATTCCCTTTCTTGACTGGCCCAGTGCCCCAAGCCATGGTGAGGCCATATTTTGATAACAATGTCTGTGTTCCTTGCCTGGAAGTCCCTGGCAGGTGGTGATGGTGATGCCCACCCATGAAGCACAGGCCTTATCACGGGCTGGGAAATTTACCATTGATTTGAAAATTTCAGAATTCTGCACAATTAATAGGTGAATCTGGTACTTCTGACTCTGAAAATGTGGGTTTGATGGGGCTGGAGGTAGCTAATTGGTCTGCTCTAAACAAAAAAGTGGTATGGTATCATTTGATGACCTAAGATAAAAATAGCAGGATTTTACAAACTAATGTCAAGGATGACAAAGGCATCTCACAAAGGCACTGTTTGAATAAGGGTTAGGTTTGCCCCACAGCGTCTTTGAAACCTGTCCTTTCTACCTGATGAGGTGGCCCAAATACTATTGCTCTTTCGGACCGTAATCAAGAGTAACCAGAACCTGAAACAGAATAATTTCTTTAAAAATAATTAGAAAAACATGGTCATGAAAATGATCAAGATATGTCTGATTCAGAAAATGAACGAGAGCATCCGAACCCCTGGTTCATGTCCCATGTCGATACCTCACTGCCCCCGAATGAGATATGGAGACAGTCAACACATTTGCAATGTCTCTGAGAAAAAAAAAAAAAAGTGTACCTTTTCAACATTTAATCCGTCAGAAAATTCATTGACTTGCCTAACTTACTTTGCCAAATTTAACTCTAACAGTTGATAAGAAGGAGCATTTCAAAGGTCATGCTGCATTTTTCCTGAAATCTTTTCAGTTTCCATATAATTTAAATTTTCTTCAGAAGTAGAGAAATCGGAGAGAAATTCTAGACATAAATAAAAACCAACTGTACTCAGCCAAAAGATTATCTAAAGTTTCCCTTGTGTGACAAATTCGTGTTTTTATAAAAGCTGCGACAGAAAAAAGTAACATTATATGAGTGTTTTGAAAATACTCAGCACACAAGTGATTCAGAGCAAGCACCAGGGAAGACAGCTATTATGATTAGGAAGAACTATCGGAGATATTATTATCACAGGAAAGGTGGGCAAAATTTGATCACTGCTATGTGTGGAAAATCTGAAGCTCTTGCAGTGTTGTTTAATTTATCATTGGGTTTCTTAGGACATGATCTCCAGTTTTGCCTGCTCTCTCTAGACCTGTGAGCATACAATGAAGTCCTTGACTGCTTATGCCAACAAGCCTCCTTTCTGGATACATGAGCCAAGGACAGTTCAAGGACTCACCACTCATCTGCAGTACCCCAAGAGGAAGTATTTTATGTGTTTGCTTATGCACTTTATTTTTACATATATGTAGAGACTGGGGATGATAATGTTGCCCTCCTTTCAATTTTTTTGGGCTGTCTATATGCGATGTGCACCTAGGTGCAGGTGTGTATACCTGTGCACGTATGGTTATGTGAGGCAAATAAAAGGTAAAAGAAGTTTCATGGTTTTAATTTTTCTTTTCCTTTTCTGCCTCCAAGGTATTTCTGCACAGCTGTATACTCCTTTCTAAGCAACCACTGGCCCATCCTCAACACAGTCCAAACTACAGAAAGAGGCACCATGAAACAACAGGTACAAGGTGCGACAGAAGTAGCCTGGGAAAAAGGAGAGTCAAGTTGGTCACAATGATCAAAGGAGGAAAGGAGACCTTTTCTCAAACAAACAAACAAACAAACAAACAAACAAACAAACAAACAAACAAACAAACAAACAAAAAGTATCCGAATGAAGCAGAAAGATAAGCAAAATTATTAAGAGGAAGAAAATTTCACTGTCATTGATAAGGCTTGATTTGAACACTCTACTGAAATGTTCACATAAAAGTACACATTCATAATCAGTTTTGCAGTCCACCGTAACCATGCCCTCATCTCATTCAAGATGAAGACTTGCTTCATTTTGAGTGGTGACGTTCTGAACGGCAAATTAACAGTCACTCTAAATAAGCGCGCGCGCGCCCATGTGATTGAACTTCTTAAGCATCAGTAAATGGCTTTGGATGCCTGGGAACGCCCATACATAATTGGAACTAACTGCCTTCCCATCCTAAGCTTCACCTGAGAGGCTCACCCTCAGAGAGGAATGAGGGCCACCTGCTGAGAACGTCATCTTGTAAGTGTTTTGGGTTAAAGTCTTTCATTCTGTAAAGAATACGCACAAGTCAGTAGCAGAGGTGAGCTCTATCATCAAGGCCGGCAGTTAAGGCAAACGTGCAGCGGCCACAAGCAAGACAAAGATGCAGATGACACAGCAAGACAGTTGTGCGAGACACAAAAGGAAAAATGTAAGGATCCAAACACAAACAGAGGCATTCAGCCTCCACCGTAACTATGGAGGTCAAAGAGGCAGGGAGATGCTCTCGGGTCCTAATCGGTTCAGCAAATGCTTAAAGTATACACAGAATTCTTGAGGGCAATTTCCAAATCCATATCTTGTTGTTGAGGCTCCTTTTTGGAATTTTTCATCTTAGAGAAGTAATTAGGCACAGATGCACGGCTTAACACTGGCAATGCCCACTACAATGTGGCTTATAGTTTATGGTAGGGACAAACTGAGAAAATAACCACCACCAACAAAAACGGTTAGCACATGCAATGGACTTGCATGCAGTTACAAAAAGCGGCACGGAAAAGGCCCCAGCAAAGAACGCTTCACATTATGTTACAAAGCAGCATATATAAAATGGTCCTTTTGGATGAAAGATCGTAGCATAAGTGTACAGACTCACACTCACGGAAGACTAGTGTGATGGAAGCCAAGTATCAACAGAAGTTCTAGTGCAAGAGGGGGGTCCCCAAGGAAGGGGGTTTCCTGCTTCCTTGCCCCACCCAAGGGAGAGTGGAGCTGAACAGGAAGGAGAAGAACCTGGAGAGGAGACCGAGGAGGAAGAGGATGGAGAACCAGATGGAGACCTGAGGGAGCAGACAGGTGAGGAAGCGGCTCTTGTTTTTGGCCCTGGACTAGGGGGGCACAGACGTGGGTGAGACCCGTGGGGAGGTGACTGTGGCCGCGTTTATCTTGATTTTGATTTTGCTCTTTTCCTCCCAGACTTGTCTGACTGCTTCTGGAAGGTGCTTTAGACTTGTGGTGGGTCTCAGGCCTTGCTTTGGGTCAACCCTGTTTGGCTGGTTATTTACCCGTGAGGACATGGGTAACTCTGAGTGCTTGATTTAAAAACCCTATTTTCTTTTCTGTGTTGCACACTCACTGTACTAAAGTTCCTTTCCATGAAAGGCTGAACCTATTTAGAGCGGGCAGTCTGGGGGTTCTGGGTACCTCTCTTCTTGCCCTGTAAGACACAGGGCTTCTGCTGCACGGACTTGGCTAGCCCGCGTGACTCGTGAACACACTTCTCTGAAGTGCAGCTGAAAAGATGTGTGTGTGCAGGGGTGCTACCTTGACGTGACTTGGCAGAGAAGGGGGTGGAATTTAGGATCCTCATCCTGAAACCACCGCTGTGCGAATGACCCACTTCCTTTTCCCCATTTTTTTTTTTTCATTCTTACAATTCTGAAAAATACCATTAGGTCAGCTACAGGGGCAAAACAGTCTCCTTACCTGGGGTCTTCCCTCAGTAAATATTTTTTCAACTCTATGAGGCACAGAAAAGTTGGCTTCACATAACACTGTTCAGGGTGTGTTTATAAGCAGATGTAGCCAGACATTGCCTGAATGAACTTGGTGTTCTCTAATTCACTCTTAAAAGGTGGACAGAGAACAGATTTAGTTACTCATGCATCTTTGTATTGTTCATACGCAACAAAGCCTTTTCTTCCCTACGTAATCAAGGGGACAATCCCCTTTCAGAAAGCAGACTTGAATGGTCCAAGCTTGGTCCTGAGAAGTGTGGGATAGAGGGGAGTGGTAAAAGAAGAGGTCTTAGAGTTTCACATAGTATATATATCTCAACAATTCTAAGCTGCATGGCTTTTTAAATTTTAATTTTAATGTCCCCAAATCAGAATGCATCCGACTCCCCAGTGGTCCTAAGGCCTTACGTTGGTTCTGCTTGCGATTGCTTCTTCTGGCCACCAGGGGGCAATATCAACCAGGGACACTTCAGATTGCATTTTCAGATTTTTTTTTTTCAATACCACATTCAGAAAGTGAATTCAGGCGGCAAAGTTATGCAGATTTCGTTTCAGAGTTCATTCCCTTTTCTTTTTTTCTATCTAACCCAATGCCAGGGTGTAGCCTTGTAGGATTCTTCTCTCCTTGCTGCTGGATGGGTTTTTATTTCTCTTCGTCCTTATTCTGAGGGTGTAAGCTCACTTTGGGGGAGGTGGAATTTGTGTTTCTTAATATTGGTTGATCTTTCTTTTCTTATCGATGCATAAAAAATGGTTATCATAGTCCAGGTTACCTTAACGTCAATCAAACATGGCGGCTGGATTAGAGATGAATGACCTCTGTTTGACCTCTAGGGGGGGCATTTTGTCTTTTGTCTGCAGAGTAGTAACGTTCCTCTGGGATACAATAAACCTATAGACACAAGCACACAGTAGATGCACATCCATACCATGCGCTCTTGACAGGCTTGAAGATCCTGAGGCTCTGAGATCTTTTCCTATATAATCTCTCTCCCTAACACTCCCCCTGTGCCTCCTACCACACTCAAGGTGCAAAGAAGCCATGAAGATAGTCGAGACTGTCTTCTTCACGCAGTGCTGTGGGCGTGGATCCCGCCCCCTCAAAGGGTTTGACTAAGCTCCATAGTCATTTCTCATTGTTTCCATTTCATCAGGTGTAAAATGACACTCGTAATAATTTATCACATCCACTTAATACTTGTCGTTTTTGTTTTAAGCTGTTTCTAACAGCTTAGAAGAGGGCCTGGTTTTCGATGACTCGCCAGTGATAGCTGCTTAGGGCAGGGCCTCTGCTCAGCAATGGCACAGCTGGCAGAGACCTCGACGAGGGGCATCTTCGTGGTGCCAGGGACATGAAGGGTGCTTCCTGGGGGTCTCTGGCTGCAGGCAGAGCCCACATCGGAAGGGGCAAGGCCAGACTGCCCCAGGGTGAAGCCTTGTATCCTCAGTGCTGCGCTTTGCTTCTCCTAAAATCCCTTCCCTTGGTCACAGAAATCAAGTTCACTCTGTCTCCCCTATGCCCATTCCTGCTGCAGCACCAGATGTCTGCAGATGAGAGGTAGACATGATTAAAACATGATTTGCATTAGGTAAAAATTAGAAATTATCGAAATCTGCAGGAATCAGGTCATTAGCAAAGCAAGTGCATCTCTAAGAATGAATGCAAAGGGTTTGTACAGCCGCGGACACAGCTATGCACACAGCTTCGCTGAGCAGGTTCTTCGCAAGACCACCTTGTTTTCCCAGCTCCTTCATTGTAACCAGGAAATAAAATGCACTTAATTTGGACTTTAGCCCTTAATTATATTATGTACATGTTATTGGCAAGGAGCAGCAGTAGAGTGAGGCAAAGAGTTTCTTTGTCTTGTTAGTACAAGGACCCAAAACAAATCAAATTGTGAACTGCGGGTGAAGGTTTTGACTTTGGAGTGTGTAACCTAAATTTAAGCAGCTAGCAAAGATACTCACGGGGAATGGCGCATGTGCACAGAAGTGTGAACTCCCTAAACCAAAGAAAGCAGCCTCTGCCAGGCAGCTGAGCAAACTCACAAAAAATTGCTCACCGAAGCTTTGCAGAGTATCAGATCAAACTCCTGAAGTGTGCTTGCAAATTCCCTGCTGTTCATGCCTGAGGCTCCTGCAGCCAAACGCCTCCTGTGCTCAGTCAGGGAAAGTCTGTTAGTTTCCAGCAGGGCAAAGGAGCAGCCTTGTTAAGCATGGATGGTATCTGCCTTAGCTTCCCACAACCCTTTTAGCTGGCATAGAGAGGGACACGGGAGAAAACATTAGCCTCACTCTGGCCAAGGCAGCCATTCTTGAACACTTAACCTAGTAAGGTCACCTGGAGCCTTTCATCATAACCCACGAGGGAGACATGCCCATAATCCTCAAAGCATAAAGAGGAACACAGTACATTGCTCAGAGAGGCTGCTTTACTTTCTGAAGGTCACACAGCAAGGAAGAGGCAGAGCTGGAATTTCAACCCAACTTTGATTCCACAGCTCATCCTCCAGCTGTTAGGCCCAGATGGGGGTCTCTGAGCCAGTGGACAGCTGACAAAGCGGGAGGACGGGTGTCTGCAACCTGAGAAAGACAAGGTTATGGCTGATGCTTCCATCAAGTTATTGGGTGCCCCCAGGCATTATGTACCAGGGTTGCAACTGCTGTGAATTCCCCTAAGAGCAAAGAGAGGTGGGTGCTAATGTACCCTGGGTGAATAAGCCCCGAGTGGAGGGGACTCCTTTGATGCTGCAGGTAAAGGGCTCTTTGTTCTTTGTGTCTTTTCCTTAAAGAGCAAAGCGGAAGCTCGCTTTATCTAACCAGCATCTCCTTTCAGGGCCTTCAGTCTGCTCATGATTTGCAAAAAAGAAAAGACAGGACCAAACCAACCAACCAAACACAAAAACAAACAGCAAACCAACCAACCAACCAGTAACACAGCCCCTGCTCGCTCTTGTCCCACCAGCATTTACCACCATTTACTTCAGAAAAAGAGCCGCTACAGTGACCCAGCTCTACCTTGTGCTCCAGGCTGGAGTCTTTAAACATCAGTGAGAAAGGCTTGATATGCTCTCTTCTCAATTTATCGCCACTCCGCAAGTCGATGGTATGTTCTATTCTCTTGTTAATTTCCTCAGGCCCAGACTGGACATGCAAAGCTTGTGCAAGATGGTTTGGAAGTAGATTTATTGAATTTCTTGTTAGGGCAGCCAGAGTCTAGGGGGAAAGCACATGCAAACACAATAAACCTGCTAGTCCCCTTTGGATGAAAAAGAAAAATGCAATGTTTTAGATCAGGTCGCATCGCAAACGGTCACAGCGTTCCATGCAGTTGTATTTAGTGAAACCTACAGCAGTTGATTAGGCAACATTTGGTTCAGAGAAACACAACCTGGCGAATGACCACAGGGAAAGGGACACTTTCTTTTCCTCTACGTCTACGTAGGTGCACTGAATTCCTTTGGTGCAGGTATTTGGAGACCTGTCAGCTTGGAAATTTCATCTAGGCTCTTTCTCTTACCAGGCACAACCTTGGTAGAGAGGAAGAGAACAGAGACAAATAATAAAAGTAAAATACGTCTGAAAGCCACAGGCATGTCCACCTCCAGGTCCCACATTTAGTGGGGTCTTTTCTTTAGTGGTGGTGGAGAGACTTGGGAGTCCATGGCTTGCTTTTACTAATATTACTATATTTTTGCATTATCATGGACAGACAGCAACTTAGGCTTCATAAAGATTGCTAGATTTTTACACTCCGTCAATGTGTTTTTCCCCATAGACCACTATATATCTATATGTTCATATAGATATATGTGTTTAGTTTCCTTCAGGCCAAAAATGCAAGCAGTCTCTCAGCATTTCACACAGCTAAACAGCACAAAGTGGGGAAAGGAGCAACTGGCCGTGGTGGTCTCGGGGAATGGCTGCATTGCTCACGAAGACACTTGGGATCAGCCGGGCGTCTCCGATCTTGGTGATTCAGCTGCAAGTGACAAGGTCAACTGGCTGGAAATGGCCAAATGCAATGCTTGCTCCAATTTAAGACAATTTCTTTGACCAAAAATGATGAAGTGCAGCTGAAGGGCTGTCAGGACAGGAACGCTCACCTCCTACCCCAAGAGAGTTCCCTGGGGTGAGACACAGGTTGTGGCATGCCTGTGGGGTGGGGAAGGGAAGCCCCCTACCCTTGCTCATTTTCACGGTGTCCACACTGCTCTGTCTCCCAAAGTGACATGCTAAGAACCCTGGAGAAGAGGGAGGAGTGTCCCATGGAGCCAGTGAGTGGGACAGAGTGCTTGGAGGCTTCCGCCAGAATCCTTCTATCTGTGAGCCTCAGAGAGATGTGCTCAAGAGCCACCAGCTGACCTGCAGCGGGGCACGTGCTCCAACTTCAGAGGCTGAGTCAGGGTTTTGACCTTGTGGAGCCTTCTAGCCCATTCTAGAAGGTCTCTGTTTGGCCCAGATAGACCCTTCATGGAGATAATCAATGCAACCTAAATTCTTCTAAAGAATTCTGAAGCAGGGCTTCAGCATGGGTAGAAATGGCTGAAACCCTCTTCTCCAGCCCCAGGATAAGGGATGGAGTTGCATGTGCCACATGAGAAAGTGAAGTAGGTGCTCTCAGGACCAAGGAGGCTGCCACAGAGAAAGAGACTGATTTATATAAGACACAGCAGCAGAAGTAGCGGCAAATACCTCAACTGCAGCTCTCTGTTTCATAACAGACATGTTTTCCCAACAAGAATGATATAATTGCAGAACAAAAGCTATTTTACATTGAATACCTTTAATAGAAGCACTATCTCCGTGTTTGGATTTACTTTGCAATAACCCGATAGCCCTCCCCTTCATTAGGAACAGCCATGAGATCTGACCACATGTTTACTGTAAACAAGGCAATGCTCCCAAACCAAAAATCCATGCCAACCGTTTTGATCCATTTCTAAGTATTATTGGGAAAATGTGTAGTAAATATTACACACTGATTTCCGGTTATACTGAACAAGTTATTTTACATAGATTAACAGGTTTCTCTTTTTAAATTTACAGCACCAGTGTGAGTGAGCTTGGGATCATGTTAAAAATAGTATACACTTTCAAGTAAGATTCCAGCCTTAAACGATCTCCAGAATGTTGAGCTTGTTCTTTCCCATAGACAACTTAGTTGGCTAGAAACAGAAAAGACACAGGGTGAAATGGAAGGAAATGGGAATTTTATGAGTAACTGCATGTAGCATACATATAATACATATATGTAATTAAATGTGTTTCAATGTATAATTTAAATGTATATAATCTTTATATATACTGATATGTCATGAGCAGTTTTAAATTTACTCTAGCTGGTATTTTCAGATATTTGATTTTTTGGCAAGTCCAACTGGAGCAACATTGTCAGGAGATATGGCTGGCCCTTCTTGTCTGGCGCCTCTTCACGGAAACACATCATAACCCAGATGTTTCCTAAGTTGGATCCATTCCTCCCTCAGGTATCTGAGAAATCACTTCAATCAGCCAGAGTGAAGCTCAAATGGGAACCAAATTCCCTTCAGAAGTCACATTTCTGATCAAAGGATCTTGTCAAGAATTTGGGGGTTCTGGTGAAACTTTACTTGGGGTCCCAAGCAATGTAAGTTGCATTTGAGTGGGGTGGGGAAGTTATAAATCCTCTTCAACTCATCATTTAGTTTATGGCCAGAAGTCTTTCCTCTGGGAATCATCTCTTCTCTTTGTCCAACTGAAAGCCCACTTTTTCTTCTAGGTCCTAGCACTTGCTCTAAAATGTGGGTATTTCTTAGTCAGCTTGTTTCAGCAAGTAAACTCTTCCCAAGGAGATTTCAGGCTGAAGGGGTACACTCTGTAGAAAGTCCAGTTTTGCTGAGTCAAACACTTTATCTGTGTGGATTACATATTCCAACTCACTCTCCGAAGCATCCCTTGAGTCAGTTGACTTAGCTTCAGCCTTGGAGTTCAGGGAACACACCACTCTTCACCAATACTCCTGCTTAATGCTTTTCCAGGAAATATGTTCTAAGGAAGAAGTCTTGATAAAATGGTTCTGCAGACCAATAAGTTCAGGATTGTCTCTTGTTGAGACAAGGGACTTTGTCCCCTTCATTCATCTGTCACATGCTTACAACAGTGCCTGTCACTAAGTAGCCATGATTTTTGAATGGAAAAAAAAAAATTCCTGTCTCCTCCTCAGAGTCGTTGTTTACCCTCTTTGCTCAAATCGCCTCCTTCATGCTTTATAAAATAACACTAAGCAGTGCTCTAGTCGCTGCTTTGGTCCTCCGATTCCACTCACTATCCCAATTCTGGTTTCTGGACAAGATCTATCCCTCTCTCATTGTGGCCCCTTCTAGTGTTTGAGGCTTTCTCCCACTGTTAATGGCTCTTCAGTCCCATCCATAACTCCGCAGGTGACATAGTTTCTGCAGTTGACAGAATGCTGTCTACATTGTCCACACCTGAAGTGGACTACTGCATAGAATAAGACCTAATGCACATGACATCTGACCTTGAACTAAAGCCCAGACACCTGGCACAACATAAAACAGAGTGGAGTCTTTTCTCCACTCTGTTGCCTGTTTTGAAACAATAGTCTCAAGTCTGCATGTCTCACTGTGACATAAAAAACCAATTCAGACACAGCTTCACTTATCCTCAGCACAGCTAGGACTGGGCGTGATATAATTGTGTGTTTGCCGGTCCTTACAGGTTCTGATCCCCTTGAGGGTCATACACTATGTTTTATCTATAACCATATCTCCAGGCTCTGGCATATTTGGTAGGTTGTTAATAATTAAATGTGGAATGTATGCGTGCATGAATGAAAAGTTTAATGACTTTATAAGGAGTTTATTCCTAGGGTATTGTTGACAATCTCTTGCCACCAAAATTTCCTTTAATATTTTACTGTTCTTCCCTAAATAGATTCCAAATTTGGAAAGATTCTGTTAACCAAACTGTATTTCTTAAGTAAAAGTAGCTTATTTTCACACCATTCAGTCAATGCCCTGTTTTTGATGAGCAGGAGAGAACAGGCAGGCCACAGTGGTTGGATGCAATCCCAGCCAAGAGCAAGAGCATGCTTGTCAGTAAGAGGCCCTCAGGCACTCGGATGCAGCCAGTGTTAGCCTAGTAGAGTTTCCCAGCATGCCTCCAGGGTGCCAGATGGGGGAGCCGGCACTAGAGTCCTGGGTGGGACCAATGTCTGCTCCTGTCCACTTGACTGTTTCCCTCTGGCCACCTTGAGGCCAAAGGCTGATGAAACCTTTGATGTGAGGGCTCATCTTTTAGCTCCTCTGGGTAGTGCAGATGGCAATCTTGAGATCTGGTTGTCAGTGAGGTCCATTGTGTGGGCTGGCTTGTTGCATATTTGGAAAAGATCTAGAGAGGAGCTCACTGAGCATGCTCAGGGTCTGGCTGTGGCCTCAGCCTCCTCTTCTGAATGCTCAACTTTCCAAGTTGCTGCTGGTTTCAGCCTTAGGTAGCAATCTGCACTCAGAAGGGGGTGGGGCTTGTGACTTCTGCAACCCCTTCTGGGTCACCCACACTGTCACTCCATGATCACACACTAGCTTTGTTTGGGTGAGGTTTGAACAAATGGTCAACCAAAAGTCCTGCTGACCAATGAGAGCTTTCAGTAAGGGGCCTTGGAATCCAGACAGAATGTCCAGCATTTTTTGTCTCTGAGCCCTGGCCTGAGGACTTCCGAGCCAGGTTAACCCAGGACAAGTGGTGTCTGACTCTGATACTTGCCTGGCTCTGTTTAACCTAGCCTGAATGAGAGCACATGGGATTACTTACCCTCATGTTATACCTGGAGTTCCTCACAAAGATGCCAGTCTCAGTTTGGGAATATAATTGTGCCCAGTCATTACACACTTGAGCCATTTTTCATCAAGAAGAGTAGTTAGACTTCTGCAAAATTAGCTGGACTATGACTTGTCATATCCACTCAGATGTGGTCATTGTGAAGCCACTGGACTTGAGGCAAGCTGCCCACTGAACATTTAGCTTTCAAAATATCACACCCACAGTCATGTGTAGGACAGAGAGAAACCATAGCATTGACCTTACCTCAGGTCAGGGGTGGGGTGAGTAGGAAGGAGGGAGGGGCAAGCGGGGGTAGAGATGGCTGCTGACCTCACCCAGGAGCTGGGAAGAGTGAAGCAGGCACGTTCACAGTTTGGGGGCTACAGGATAGTGTAGGAGTCAAAGTGCTTGGGCGCTGGAACGATGAGGCTGAAATGTCAGAAGAGAGGAGACCACAGTCCTGTGGGCCAAATGATCTTGGGTTGGTCGCTTCAGGAATTTCAGTTCCGGAAATGATTAATCAAATTTTTATCAGGACATCCGTTACTCAGCTTTCTGGTGAATATCAAAGAAGTAGATTTTTCAGAAATGTCAACATTGTTGAGAAAATGAAAATGTGTGTGTGTTTATAAGTATACATGTTTCTCTTTCTCTGTGTTTTCATAGCCAAAATTGAGAGCATACTGAATACATGCGTTATCTAAACTTTTAGCTCTTTCAGGGCTCTGAAACAATTTTTCATTTAGGAGTATGAAATAGGTATTGTGAGTGGCTGATAAATTGCTTGTGTCTAGTGTTATAAGCCTATTGGCCTGAGTTTTCTCAGAGACTGGTTAAACTACTTTCTAATTAAATTCAGTTATAGATGTTTTCCTTAATTTGGTTGCAATAGAGCTCCACCTGACTGCCTGTCAAGAATCCAACTTCTCTCCCTTTTTACCAAGTGGGGAAAGAAGAAACTGCTGATTTAAAGTAAAAATGTTATGTCTCTGGACTTCGTGGCTTCTGCTTTCTCTTAATCTAAATTTTCAGCCACATGCTTTTCTATTGGAATTGTCTAATTAGTTTAACTTTTCTGTGCTGTTGTTATTCTCAGTGCTTGTCTCAGAGTTTATCCCCTTATGAGCGCTCCTGTGTTTCAGTCCTTCCAAGTCAAACCCTGGGTGTGGCACCGAACACAGTGCTTGTGAACCCTCATGCCTCATGATGTGAAAAGATCCTTTGTGGAACTGGAGGGGGCTGAAAAGTCATGAGAGGAAAAGACACAACTGAATTTAATGGCTCATGACCTGGAATTCACAATAGTAGTTTAGGGATCTGAGAGATGTAAGAGGATTCCTAAGAGAACTTTCAAAAGTTGCATCAATACCCAAGCTCATTACCACTAGAAACGTTTTTTGATTCAAGGTGAAGTAAAAACAAGCATATATGGAAATAGTTAAGATGAGGTTGTGCGGGCTCATGGAGGTTGTGTCTGTGCTCTGGACTGGAATGAAGTCCCCAGAGTGACAGCCCTCATTGTCTTGTGCATGTACCCAACCCCTTAAAAAATTGGGGATCCACTTTCATTTATAGCAAATGCAATGCTGTTTGGCAAGAACAACCTTCACACCTGTGAATTGTATCATGTCAAAACAATCAAGGCAATCCTTGGTGGAGAAAAGAGGAGAGAATCTTGTGACCAAAGCAGGAATTTACAACAAAGATCGTGAGCCAACTTTTTGGCAAAATTGGCATTAAGTTGGCAAAAACTTAAATCTTCGTGTTTTGTTTTCAAAAGGAGAAAATGAAGTCAGGAAAACAAATCCAGATATTTTAGCACTTTCACTTCCCATCCACACATATTTCAAATACCATGCATTTATTGGTTCCAGTTTCTTGGACCATAATTCTCCAAGTCCCTCAACAATTGCTTAGTCCCTCATGAAAGCAGAGTCCACCTAGTTTTGCAAAGTTTCAGCCGGTCGTGGACTCTGAGCTGCATGCTCGTTGTGCACCTGCCGAAGGAAATGCTCATTTCCAGGCCTGCAATTCCACATGAGTCAGAGCAGCTCAAGCATCTCTGCTTGAACTCCCCACCTTCTTCTACCCAAGAACTTCAGAGAGAGGAAGGATGATTAGTCAATGTTAATGCTTCAAATTGTTTACTTAATCTACTCAACGCTCCCTGGAAGGCTTCAAATCCACTTGTCTTTCTGAAGAGAGTGTAAAACCAGATCCTGCAATGACACTCCCTGGCAGAAGTCAGCTGTTATCTTCAACATCAGGGCTAAGGACAGCCTGGCTGTCTTGTTAGAAAAAGCCATGTCACCGGAAGAGTACAGATTTATTCCAGGGGGATAGCCAAACTCTCCATGTTCTCTACTGCAAAGCCTGCAAATTTCCCATCCAATGAACTTCAAACCTTAATTGGATGTTAAATAATTAAAATAAATGACCTATGCTGAAAAACTGGCCTGTGATTTCTGTATAATAAGACTGAACATGGACATTTAGGTAATAGCAGTTTATGGAGAAGCAGTAAACTCTGAAAACATGCCCAGTATTTCAAGTATTTTTAGGGCTGAGAATTTCGGGTAGGAGTTCTCAGTGGGAAAAGCCGTGGAACTCAGGCTGAGATGGTGGAATTGCCACGCCCCATTTCCTGGGGTTCTGTCTCCTCCTCCTTAGACTAATCTGCTTGTCTGTGGACAGGAACAGTCAGTTCTTTCAGCAGGTCTTCCCAGATTACTTCCCTCATTTTTTCCCCACAACACAACGCTGTCCAACAATAAAGACAGCTGTTGATGGAGCTCCTTGGCTCCATCAGCTCTTCTGTAGCTCCACCCCTAGCAGCTAGCACAGCACCTGGCAAATTGAAGTTATTCAGTGAGTAGTTGGCAAAAGAGTGACTGAATGAATGAGGGACCAAATAAACATCTTGGGTGAACCTTGTCCAAAATGGATGAGGTACAATGACTTGAACTTAGAGGATCCTTTAAAAATAAAACAAACCAACAAGCCAAAAAACAAAACAAAACAAAACACTGAGGTATTTTTGTATGTGCAAAAAAGGCTTGTGCCACTTAGCTCGAGAGTCATTCTTCTGGAGCACAAGCAGAAATATCAGAAATCCATGTCACACAAAAGAACCCGAACGTGATTGTGTTGAGAAGAGACCTGAGAGAAGCAGAGTATGCTGATGTTTCTAACCAGGCTTGGGTGTTTAATCTCCACAAAATCAAAACTCAGTTGTCTAGAATGCTGAGAGGCAACCCCCCCACCCTTTTTATGGTTTTAACTCTTATTCTGAAATTGACAATAATATGCCAAGAAAATTCACAAGGGTAACCATTATGTTGAATGCTCCAGGCTCACTGGAACATTCCTGGGGAATTACTTGCAAGCTCTGGTGTTTTGGATGTCAGGTTGCCTAGTGCAGGGGTACACTCAGATTCCCAGCTTGCATCCCCAGATTCCCAGCTTGCATCCAAGGCTGAGGATCGGGATGGGGCAATTCTGAGCTGAGAGGAAGTGGCAGGACCTACCGCCCAGGTCGGTGCTGCTTTGTCCAGCTGAGAACCCTGGGGCCCAGGGGGGGGAGGTCACAGCTCATGGCCTGGTACTGGCCATTGAGACATGAGCATTACCCCGCACTTCTCCTGAGCTCTCCCCACTACCCTGTGGACAAATTTCGGCCTTGCACAGATTTGCCTCAAAATCACAAGACTCACAGCTTACATGACTAACAGATTTACTGGACTCATCAGCATTCGGTCGATTTGAGGGTTTAACCAGCCAGGGGATCCCTATGTGAATTCTCTTTTCTTTCCATGGGTACTGAAAACAGGATCTAACAAAAGTCCCAGTGGGAATGGTGAAAGTAGAGGAACCTAAATATATTCTTAAATCTCGCTTTGCAGCCTGGCCAGCTGCATTCCTTTCCATCTTCCTCTTCTTGTCTAAACATTCTCCAAGCGTGTGGGACTCAATCAAGTGGCTGGGTGCTGGTTTTATCACCAGACAGGAGATGGCCCATCCCATGCAAACGACGATCACAACAGGGTACTCAGGGATGAGACGCTACCTGGAAGGAAAGAACTGGCTAGAGGAGAATCTGATCACTTTTTGGAGCTTTCACAGAAAATTTCTAAATATTCCTGGTGATCAAGTCTCACATCCTCAGAGGTGAATGTGCATGCGTGCACACACACACACCGATGCACACAATCTTTTCGGATCAACTGACCTGGAGACAAGGTAGGTGAAAACCCAGCATATACTTTCAGTCCACAAAGAGGAGGCTGTGTAGCCTAATGGTCTTTGGAGAGAGTCACCATCGGTTCTAGTGTTGGCCGTGCTTCCTGCTGGCTGCCTGTCCATCAGGGAATGGATCAATCTCTATGCACCACAGTTTTATCATTTGCAAAACAGTCACATGACACCCTGTCAGATTGGTGTGAGAATTAAATAGAAAGGGAGTGCATGGTGCTTCTGACATGGTCCCTGACCCCAAAGTCCCCACTCTATAGGCATTGTGGAAGCCATGGACAGTGTATTCCAGGTGACAGCACACTCACTTTCAGTTTTGTTTTTTTTTTTTTTTTGTTTGCTTTGAGTCTAGGCATTCCATGTATGATAGCACCAGACATCTTGGTGCATAGATTTAGTTCACTCTTGTAATAAAGACCAGAGTCAGGCCCTTGGGTAGAGATGAGAGGACACAATGGTCATAGCATATGTATGCATTTCTCCAGGTAATTCTGGTTAGAGGATGGAGGAGTGATAGACAATGCCTGGACTCTGATGCCATTATCAATGTGAATGGTGGCTGGGATGGGGGACGACTTTGGAATACATGAAGGGTGGATGCCAGGCCCTGAGGGGCTTTGCTTCTGAAAGGGTGGCTTTTGGCATAGCACTTGTCACAAAAATCAAGTTAAAATGATTGATTCCTCACACAAAACATTTTAGAGCAACATAAAGCCTTCACCTTTTAGGAGCCTCTTATAAATCATAAGTCTAAGATGCAGTTTGTCTGACAAGTCCATTTCTGGCCCCTATTATCCATTCTCTAAAAGGCAGCCAAAGAGAGCTCTCAAACATCTAAATTAGATCATGTCAGTGCCCTGCTTTAAACCTTTCTATCATTTCCCAACATGCCAAATCAGCCTGACCTAGAGGCTCGAACTCCCATCTCGATCCTTCATCTCTAACCCTTTTCTCCCAATCTCAGTATGCTCTGGGCACTTGGGTCTTTTTATTCTTCTAACTCAGCAAACTTTCTTCCAGCTCAGAACCTTCATACTTGCTGGTTCCTCTGACTACAATGCTCTTCTCCTGGAGATTAGCACGTAGAGTCCTGTCAGCATTCAAATCTAGTTTTCAGAGTCTGATCCCCTCTGCAGTGATTAGAACTGCTTCCTGGACATGTCCCTCTTTCCCAGGTTTTTGTTAATTGTCTGAATATCTCATTCTCTTAAGATATAACCTTCTGGAGACAGGGGCCAAGTCTGTCTTCTCACTACTAGATCCCAGCACCTAGAATCGTAGTGTCTATGAAGTAACTATGAGCAAGAGCTCAAGCCCACAAATAGATTTCGGTTTATAGCATGAGCCTAGAGGGACAAAATATAATTAATATGAGGATATTTTTCTTAGTCTTTGTTTTCATCCTTAATTTTGTCCTTATTCTGTAAAATTCAAGGACCATGGTGATGACTTATCAACCACTGATCCTAAACTTCCTGGAAATTTCTCCTACATGCCAACATCTTCACATCTGGTCTACCTCAGCTATCTACTTCTACTGTGGTAACCTTAATTTTAAACAGTCCACCCATGATTATAAATTGCTTGCCCTCTGGTTTTCTAACATTTATTCCACACAGAGTCTCAGAGCATAGGGAACCTTACTGGTAACAGATGTCGGGCTCAGGGAGCCAAGGTTTCAAATCCTGTGGACAGAAGATCTACATGTTGGAAACCAAAGATGCAAACTCTGGGTGCTGAGGGTGACCGAGAGCAACCTGGACATCAGAACCCAGACTGAGCTGAACCAGCATTTTTAACTCAGTGGACACAGATGTAGGGGGCAGAGAAGATGCATGATATTGAAACCAAGAGATTGTCTTCAGGGATAGTCAGGGGTTGGAAGATTCACGTAGGGGGAAGAATCCTCAGTTCCTCAGTGACTAAGCATCCTGACTTCTCTTACTCTTGCAAAACACTGGCAGACTCCTGAAATGAGTAGAGGCAGGGGACAGAGGAATTTGGGTTCTTCCTGACTCAGAGCTCAGCTCTCTGATCACTATGTCAATCTGCCTTTATTTCACCACGTCATTCAATATGAATCTTACTAACGTGGTTTTCCAACCCAATCCCCATTTCCAGGTCTCAGTCTTCATCTTGGATGCCTTGGTTATACATGCTGCTTCTGAGCCTTCGCTCCTTCTCAAAAGTCTCTCTAGGTTTCCATGACACCACATTTCCTAATTCTCTTCTGACTATGTTTACTATGTTTACTTCCACTGTCTCTCATGGGATCCTCACCCTCTTTCAACTCTTCTGGTGTGTCCTGTGTCTCCTTACTTTTAATAGATATCTATAGACCCAACAGTGCTCTTCTCCACTCTCATAACATCAACTAGCACTCAAATGCTCGAGACTGCCAGATTCATATCCCTCTCAAGGTTCTTTTATGTCTGAGTTTCAAAAATGTGTATTTAACAGCCTTTTGAATATCTCTTTCTAGATTTCTCCCATGTGCCTCAAATCATATATCCCAAAACAAATTCCTAGTCTTTCCTATCCAATTTCCTTCTAGTGCCACATTCCTTTTTTTAGGGAGTAGTTTTACCACCCACCCAGTCCCCAGGTTCCCCTAGGAGCCCAACTTGACTGGTTCCTCTCCCTTTCAACCTACATCTACCATTTCATTCATTCATTCATTCTTTTATTCACTCATTCTTCATTCAAGAAACTGCATTGAGTCTTGTTACTTACCAAGTATTACTCTAATTGTGGATCAGCCAATAGCAAATGAAGAAGTATAATCCCTGTCTTCATGAAGCATATGAACTTCTAGCTGACCTTAACACTTCAGTGTTTCTTTCCTCCACCCCTCCTTTTTTATTACTAGCAGAAGATGGCATGTAATAGATGCTCAATTAATCTTTATAGGGTGAATGATTACATGAGAATGTAGCTATCTGAACATCTGCTGTCTTTATGGCACAGATTATGGCACAGCATACCAATGTCATTAAAATATTTCTGAGCATACATTATGAATCAATTGAAGTCACAACATCTGTCTAATTTAGCATTAGGGCATTTTATTTATGCTATGCAAATACTCAGATGGTCTGTACTTCTCTTGGGACTGATAGGGTGTTTGGCAGAGCACAGGCCCAGCCTGACCAATTTTTGATCTATTCCAGGCATACATTATGTCTCTGAATTACACATTGGGTGGGCTGACTCTAGAGTTAAGTCAAAGTGCAAACTCTGAGTGCTTATGACCATTTTAATCAACTCAGTTATTTCTGAAATGTTATTACTGTTTCATTGTGCTTTATGAATATCAGCATTTGCTAGCTTTTAAGTGTGAAGACATCACCATAAATTGAGATTGCTCATGTTGAAGATGACGCATGATGTGGGTTGTACCCAGGTGACACTCAGGCATTGTAGGAAATAAACACCGAGAATGGTAAACTTTGACTAATACCAACAAATGTTATAATAACTATTTGATGACATAATCAGCAAAGCTGATTCTTATACAATTCTACCAGATCAATCAGTCATAGGATAAAACCAAGCATCTACCCTGCCCGCTCTTGGTTCTCAGTCATTACTAGCAAGGTTACATACAACGGAGACTAGAACCATTAAAGAATTACCCCAATTTCCACAATTACCTTAATTGGAAAGAATGTTGCAAATGGAAAGACCAAACATAAAAGGAGAACAAAAAATCCAGGGGAGAGCAATGTAGACAGGGAAGTTACTGAGATATTCAGGGGGAGGCATGCACTTTTGATTTCTAAATAACCAACATTCAGGCTTATACTAGTAATAGGCAGAGGAGGCAGAGAGAGTCCTGTCAGCTGGCCATGCATCTCCTCCTGGAAGTGTAACAGACCATCGTTGTTTAGAATAGCAAACCTCACCATGTACACCAATTGAGGAATGGAAAGAACCAGGCATCAAAATCATTGCTGATTTTTTCAGGCATAAAAATTTGGGTGAAATTAAACACTCAGTGAAGAATAGGGAAGGATAGACTTTTGAAGGCATGCAGGTAGAGTTTAAACTGCAGCTTTCTCTGATAAGACCTTGCATTGTTCCACCAGAGGAATTGCTCTGTGGCTCCCTGACAGAGACCTGGGAGGGAGCTGAAGTGAACTTGGCTTCAGAGTTTCCCATTAATCTTTCAAATGCAGAAGAAAGAGGGAAAAATTTGGGAGTATGTTAATCTTTTCTATTTATAAATGTCTTCAAATGGATTTTCTTACCTATAAGTTAATGGGAAATATTCAGTTCCATGGATTAAAACAATTAAGCCACATATATCTCCACAAACCCTAGATATCATCTGTTTGTAAATTCACTGTACTCTCAAATTTTGCTTAGTTCAGGAGTGTCAGATATCTAAGTTTTATGATTATGATTATTATTTTTTTGGTGTGTGTTTCTTAAAAAAAAAGTATGATGAAGACACCACTTCTAACATAATTTTATTTTTTGTGTGTGTTCCTTTAAAGATGCCATGTAACTTACATGGGTTCAACCCAGTGTGCATCATCTACATGGCTAAAGGGAAAATCTTTATTAGAGCTGGTGATTTAGTCTGTCCTGGGAGAACATTTCTGAATCCACCTTGGACCAGCCTCAGTTTTCTAGTGCGTCTTGGAGTCTGAGGTTCCCTGGGATTAGTCTGACTCCAGTATTAAAAGAAATATGTTTAAAACAATAATTTTATTATTGGTGATTTATGAACTCCCTTGTATAAGATGCAAAATCATACTATGGGAGAGTAGAATTATGTGGGCAGCTTTGAAGCTGCAAGCTATTCCTAAATGCCCTAACCTTCATCTTGGGCATTGCTGGTGTTGCATTCCTATTCCCCCATCACAGTATTCTCCTGATTCTAAATTTCTGAAGACAACTCAGAAATCCTGTCTAGCCAACTACCTGAAAATCAGCATTATCAAGAACTTGGCCTTTACCTCGCTAGTTTAATAACATCAGCTTTATCTTATACAGCAGGAGTAATTTCTTTTTTAGTAAAATTGTAATTCAGCTTCACATGACATTTATTTTTAGCTAACTTAAAGAAAAGGGGAGGGTGTTGAGAACCTGCTGGTATTTCTGGCAGTTTCTGAAAGTTGTATCCATAGGTTAATTATGTCCTAAGGTGATATGTTTAAATATTCGAAATTATGGTGGGCAGCAGAGAAAAGGTTAAAGATGAGTCAATTTTCTCTGAGGTGCCTGGATTGAAGTTGTATTGGAGCATGCGTTTATGGCTACCCAGAAGAAGAAAGCTAGCACTTACATTCTGTTTCCCCACGATGTTATCAAATGGCAGCTCAGGACTCCAGGATCCTTCTGTGAACGTGGCCCCGCTGTTTCTCCTATCGGAGGAGCTCACGGACTCCTTGACAATGTCTTCAGGCAAGGACAGAAGACTCTCCTCAGGCTGCTTAATTAAGTAGGTCTCTATATTATGCTTCCTCAGGAATTCGTTCCTCTCTTTACCGTGACCCTCTTCCACATTATAGTCACCGTTGAGGCAGTCCAGTGTGGCTTTAGAAATATGAATCCTCCTGTGAGCACAACATAGATCATTAAATACTCCTGTGTCTGCCAACCCTGTATTTTTCCTGTGCAAAGCCAATATCAGGACTGCACATGGTACTAACAGGGCATGTTCTTAAGGACAATATTGTTGCCCTAAAAAAGCAGAAAGAATGAAAGAAAACAAAAGCATCAGCCAATGAGCAGTATAGGGCTGATTTCATCCCAAGGAAAATGCAGCCTCTGATAAATACAAATTTATGGAGCCACACTTCAAAACTTTTGATTTTTCTTGCGATTGCCATCTTAATCCCAGAAAACTTTAGGAATCAGTGATTTTTTTGATAGTGTTGATTGTATGGTAACACATTCCATCAATGTTTTTGAACCCAGTGACAATTCTTGTTCAAATCATCATGACATAACAGGTCTCTTAGTGTCACAGAACTTTTCCTATCATTTCAACTGTCATACATTTGTGTCTGTGTCTTCAATCCTGTCTATATTCTTCTGAAGAGCAAAAGTAGTTACTTAAAGTCCACAGGACTTCATGGAAGGTTGTTTTGGAAAACCACTATCATGTAATTTCCCCTCTACCTGTATATTGCAAGAGAAAAGAGAACAAAGCTATGAACATACACATAGGCTGGCAGCTGGCTAGGCTCACACACAAATTAAGCCACTCATTCCTGCACAATCACTGCTTCTATAGCTCGTGATTCTAGGTTCTTTTCTTAGCAATAGAGGATATCAAGGGCCTTAAGGATCAGAGTTGAACTTCACAATGAAAAATACTTTTTTAAAAAGACTTATTTTATTTATTCATTCAAGAAATGGGGTGTGTGGGGTGCATGTGAGAGGATTCACCAGAGACAGAGTGGGGAGCAGAACAGGCAGATTGACTGAAATACACTGTTGAGTGGAGCAGCTGGCAAGGCAGGAGAGATCTGCTGTGCTATGTGGGTCACTTCCTAGACTAGAGATCAAACTCATGCTGCAGTGGCAGGCAATAGCTTCATTGTGCTGAATTTTAACCCTTTGTGCCACCAGGGAGGCCCTTAATGTAAATTTTTTCCAGGAAAGAATCTTTCTGTCCTCATAACTGTGCAACTCAATCAGATTCTTTATTGTGCTATTCTGGTGGTTATGAACATGGACTCTTTGGCCAGACTTTCTGGATTGAAAGCATAGCTTGACAAGGTATGTTCCTTTACCTTTCTGCGAGTCTAATTTCTCATAAAAATAAGAAAAATTATAGAACCCATCTTTTAGGGTCATTGTGACTATTTTAAGGTTGATTTGTGTAAAGCAGTCAGCATGCATGATGCATTATATGTACACTCCACAAGCACATTCAAAGTACATTATTAGGAGTATTCTCAAAAATACTCTTCTGATTGCATCCTGTTGCTTATTACATGTTCACTCAAAGTAGATAGGGTGCAGCCTAAATTATAAACAAGACCACTAAAGTATCTCTGTTCTGCACTGTGTCAATTCTAACCTCATTTTCTGACACTTCTCTGCTATAGAACTCTATATTCTCTCAGCTGGTCAAGAAGTTGGCATTTCTTCAAATGCAAAGTGCTATTTCATGCCTACTTAACTCAGAACAAACCATTCTCTCGGCCTAGAAAGCCAAGCCCATGTTGTTTACATGACCATTTCCTATCCCCCAAAGCAGCTCAGACGTCATGTCATCAGACCTCAGTGTTCCCTTTGGTGAATGAACAAGGCAAATGCTTAAATATTTTACTTGTGGTGATTCTAGAAACAAGGAAGAAAATGTTGGTTTTTAGAGTGGTATTTCCAAATGCATGCTACTTTTAATACTACTTCTACTTCCCCCTGTTATCCTTCTAACCTATCCTGCCAGATTTCTGCTTACAAAGGGAATAATTGGCTGCAAAGGACATGTAAAGAAACAGAAGCTAAAAACAGTGCTTTTCTGATTAAGACATATTGTACTTTGTTTTCCAAATAAGTATCATTGAATAGTCATTGATTTCAAGGGTGAGCTATTAAGAAAAAAAAAAAAAAAAGTCAATGATGTCTCTTGAGAAATGTGATGAATAAGTTCCAAATATCATCATGATGAATTTTGTTGATACACAAGTACTCAATAATGCAGGCCTAGAACAGAAATGTTCTTTGGCCTTTCATGGCATGGTGCCCTCATCTTCTCTCTCACATCAAACCCAGCGTTAGGTGTCAGAATTCTGTGCCTTCTTCTCTCAGGCAAAACAAAAACTCCCAGAAAGGTTTGGTGAAGTCTGGTGACTGAATTTCTTCTCAAATAATTAAGTGAAATATCACTCCCTTTTGGTATTTTCTTTAGATTTTACATTTTATTATTTTGCTTAGTGCTCGGGGACTAACATTGCATATACTAAATCAATATTATGTTTTCTATAGTAAAAGACAAAGACATCTTCACTTTCACTTATTACTGAATCTTCTGCTGAAGTTCTAATCAATAGCTGGTTAAATATTTTGATGGAACTGGGTTTTCGATGTTCCTTTTCAACCTGGCCACTACCTTGAGCATTGGAGTAAGGTATTTGCAGATGAGCTTCTGGTGATTACATTTCCTTCTAAGGAAATGAGTCAGTTCTCAGCCAATATTGCTACATATTAAATGTAAATCTGACATTTTCTGTAATTTTAAATGCCAGGATATATGATTGGAAATAACAGTCATGTTAGTAAATAAGATCTAACAATTGGTAACACCTATTTTACATAAATATTATCTTGTAAACAAAGGCATCACAAAATGATTGGCTCTATGGATTATCTCTTATACTTTCCATTCGTCCAACAACTCTTAGGTGAGAGATATTTTCCCTCCTCATTTTGGGGATGGTGAAACTGGCCTGAGGCCAGTGAGCAAGTAACTAGCTCAAAGTCATAGTGCTGTAGGTGGCTGTGCTGGATTAAGACAGGACTTTGATTCCAAGACCCTGTGCCGTTGAACCACTTGGTGCAATCACAACAACAACGAATATTCACTGAGCAAAGGACAAGGGGCTTCACTTGCTTTATCTTAGTCAACCAAAGCCCCAGGACAGTGGTCCTCAAAGTGTGGGATCAAGGCCAGTAGCATTACATGGGGACTTGTTAGAGGGACAAGTTTTGGGTTTTACCCCAGACATAATCATCACATAAACCCTGAATGTGGGCCGGGCCATCAATGGTTGAACAAGCCCTCCCGGTGACTCAGATATAGGCTGAAACTTGAGAATCACTTTGTAGGAATGCAAGGCTCGGAGAGATTCAAGAACTTGATTAAGGCTACATGGCTGCTGTCCTTGGCAAAGAAAGGGTTTTAATCAATTTTGTATGTCTCTGGAATGTAGACCACCAACCACCGTGCCCTTCCCTTCTTCCCTCTGTCCTGTGCTCCATGCATCCTGCTAGTTCTGGGGACACAGTGAGGGTCTGGAGTTTCACAATGACAGGACAATCCTGCGCAAAGTGAACTGATAGTTTGACAAAGGGAGGCAATAATGTGTAGTGAGCACTTAACAGCTGTTTATTGGCATGTTTAATTTCTTTGAGCCTCAGTTCCTTAGAAATGGAAGCTAATATTGATTAC